>NW_005842046.1:304737-352837 GCF_000455745.1 Alligator sinensis
ACCCCGCCACAGGGATGCCGCCGCCGCCGCCGACCAGTCTGCCCCAGCTCCTGCACCAGTAAGAGCCGCCTCCCCCGCCCGGCCCGGCCCGGCCTCCTGCCTCCCTGCTTCCTCCCCCCTCACCACCTCGCTTCCCTCCCTCTTCCCCCTTCCCCTTCCCTCTCTTCCTTCTTACTTTCACTCCCCTCTTTTCTTTCTTTCCCTCCTTCCCTGCCCAGAGGACACCCGAGACAGAGAAACCGGGTGGGGTGGGGTGGGCTGTCTGCAGTGGGGACAGAAACACGACTTGTTGCAAACCTCTTTCCCCTAAACCCCCCTCGGAAACTTCCCCGGTGGGCTCAGGCAGCGTCCAGGGGTCTTTTGACTGTTGTTCCACCCCCAAAAAGGGGGAAGACAAAAAAAATGCTTATCCTGAGACGACCCTCGTTAGGCAGGTGGGGTTTGTCCGGGCGTAGCTGAGGGCATTGGGATTGGGGGACAAAACAGGGATACACATAACAGCGGTGGTGATGTGATTTAATTGCACATGGGGGGGGGGAGGGGGTTTGTTCATTTCGCTAAGGGCGACGTTGAAAGAAAGAGCGGCTCGTTTTTAGGAGTACGTGTCCTAAACGGGATCCAGTTTGGGAGCGGTAGGAACAACACGCCACTGTTTGCAGACTGGAAAAGGCACGAGTGCCCGCGTGTGCCAAACGGGAGCATTAACCCATGTTGAAAAACACGTCTTGACGTGGTGACCCGGGTCGCTCTTTGTGTGCGTGTGTTCAGACGCCAACTAAATATTATGCGATAAAACATCGTAAGCTAGCGCTGGCTCCTAATTCTCCTTGCAGCGTCTCACAAAACAAACCTACTGTCTTGCTAACTTTCTTTAGAGATCACTACGTCGCCAAGAAAGACGCCTGCCGATGGCGAGTAGCGGAGGAAGCGTTTTCAGTGCCTCTCCCCAGTGTTTTCAGCCGAACAAAGTTTGTTTTCAAACGTGACAGGAAATTTTGAATGGAGCGTCCTGTTATTTGAGTCGGAAAGTGCGTGCATTTGTTTTTACAGAGCCGGGTGAACGAAAGCAGACTCTCAAAGACCCCCTCGTCTTTTTATTCTAGGACTCGACAGGGCTTTTATCTGCGAAAAACATTACCACCATCTGTATTCAGGCCAGTTATTCCTAATAGAAAAACCAGAATTTCATGCTGAGATATTGGTGCGTGTTGCATGTGTCGATTGGGTAACTCAAGAACTACACGTGAACTGTAATCCTGCTTCAAGGCCGTGTGACGTAGTCATAACTTGTCTTGAAATCTTTCTGAACTTTTAAATTACGGCCACTGAAAATGGCCTAAGTATATCCTATCTGTTAGCAAGCCTGTATATGGACACACAGGACAAATTAGCTAGGTGAAGCTTTCGAGGTGCTTTCTTGACTGCTTGTGCATATTAAGCAAAACCAGAAGGATGCAAATATGTGATGCTGCAAAGCTCTAGTGCATTTTGGAAATAGCTTCTGTGGCAAGCTGTGGGTAGGAAAACTAGGAAATGAGTCTGCCTTTGGTTCTGTCTTGTAAGAAGATGATTTAACGATTGTGGTGTGCTCCAGCCATTCTCTGTCATGGCAGCATGGCATAAAATGGCAATCGTCGAACATCTCCATCTACGGTACTGCAACTTGATCGCGCTATTTTGTAACTGCACTGCATAATTTAATCTGGGCCTTCAGGTTTCCATTATAATTAGCACACTTCCACACTGCATTAGATAAGAAACAATGGCAAGTTGTGCTTTGCTGCATGGATCATTATAATTTTTAAAATTAATTTTACAACCCCAAGATGATGGAAAATATGCTGAAGTTTTAAAATTTGCATGGAGATTATTAGCGAGAATCATCCCTTATGGGCTATCTTAAAATGATGTATCCAATTAGCTTTTTAAATTTAATTAAACATACAGATACTGAGATTTGCAGAGTAAGACGTTTGAAGAAATCAGTGAAAGCAGTAGATTCTATATGGCTTCTTTCCATGAATCTTATTCATAACTAGCACAGGAATTTCTGGTCCATAGATCCATGGCAAACAAGGATTTCTGTTTCTGCTTGGTTGCCTTTGGGGAAAAAAAAAAGGCCTCAACTTTTTATTTATATTAAGTTTGAGTTGAAGTTTTGATAGGAGGTAACTTTTCCAAATTCTTAAGATGTGACCGTAGTAAATGCACTGTCTTTTTTTTTTTTTTTTAGGATTTTAAGACTTGTTTGTCACCTTTAAATGCATAATATTGTCCTAATATGTGAACTATTTTAAATTTTTTTCTCTCTGCTTCAATGCACAAAAATATATCCTAGATATTCCACTTGAATATGCTCTATCATTCCCTTGATGTATCATTCCCTGAATGGACATCATCATTGGTCTTGATCGATAAAGATCTATAAACAGGATTTACAGGAAATTTAAAATTCCAGACATAAGCCTGTATAGTTACGCTTGACTGAAAGAAGATTTCTCATTCTGTAGAAGTAAACTACCACTCTGAGATCAAGGTTATCAGATTAGTTGGGGGGGAGCAACCCTAACCAGCACTGTTTTGAAAATTAACATACATTTATCCACAAAATAAAGCCGTTGATTAAGAAAAGAGAAATAGGAAAATCAGACCTTAGTAGCTGTTATTAATTTCCTATTTGTATTGTGATAGTGCTTGGGGACGGTAGTGGGAGATTGGGGTCCGGTAGTGCCAGGGATTATAAAAACATATTAATATTAGATGCCTCTAAGATTCCTAAAATAGTTACTCTGTACATAATATTAGTTAATTGTTTATGGGACCAATTTTTAGATGATGATTCAGTGTCATGTTTGACCAACTATCACCTGCTCTCAGGATGACGTTTACTTGAAAGAGCCAAGATCTTACTTTACTAAACTTTGGTTTCCAAGATGCATGATTCGCTGTGGTCTAAAGGAACAACTTGCTACAAATGACTTTGAGAAAAGATTCACCTGTGTTCTTGCTTTAAATACAAAAAGGCTGCATGAACTGGCAGCTTGAGTACGTGTTCTCTCTGCAAAATCAGTGTTGAAAGTGCTGCAAGTAAACACCACACTTTAGGACATTCATTGCAACTTAACACGTTGCAAATTTTAAATGATGAGTTGCATGCTTTGAGTTTCAATAATTTGTCATGAAAAAGGAGGAATTTCTTATCTCCTGTACATACAATTGTTATGTGCTTATACATCTGTTCCGCAAATTGAGTGAGACTTTAGCAATAAGGAGGCAAAGCACAGTAAACATTTTCTCCTGCTGGGGGAAGGTTACCACACTCTGAGGTTTTGAACTTTTTTGGAAGGAAAATAGAATTTCCAACATCTGTGCCTAAGTTGTCATTAGTTTTAGGGAAGACAAGGATACACATGTTAGTGTTGAATATTTTTAACATGTCTTGCTTTTACGCTCTATATCTTAAACTAGAAACTAGCTGGGAGAAAAACAAGCGTTTAGGGGAAAAATATACTGTGAAGCAACTTTGAATGCTCAGCAACTGGAAGATTTGAGAGGTGTTTCTTTGCCTATTATATCCTAAAATAGCTCTTGTTCTCCAGCAGGGAAAAGGGAAAATCTTTTTTGCTGTTGTGCTTAAAAATTAAATGTAACATAGTGTTTTCTTTTGCTTATTTTGTTTTCCTGAGAAACATACAGATATTGTTCTAACTGTAAGGTGCCTGTGGTCAAGCTGGAGAGAGAAAATATGAAGTGCACTCCATTATAGCCATTCGACATGGCAAATAGCTTTCTACATATGGCACATGGAAAGCTGATATTTAACAAGAGCACTTCAGGAAAAATACTGTTTTTATTGACAATTCTTACTGGATCTAGGCTTTCTATATTTATATCTAGTTTAGCCAAGAGTTTAAAAAATTAAATGATTTTGATTCTTTACTTTTTTTCCTTCCCTTTTCCAACAAAGGCCTCACAGTGCAATCAAACCAGATCACAACAACTTTGACTTGCTTGCATTTTCCCTCAGTGCCAAATGGAAGTAAATCAGCATAGCCTTCTCTATGGGGAAATACTAACAGCAGTGGAAAAGGAATAAAAACCAAATCAAGCAAAACTGATGTTCTGGAACAAGCCAGAGCTTTGTTAAACTACACTGGTCAATCTAGTAAACTTCCCACTTTGTCTCCCATCCATTGTCTAACTGTTGTCTACTTACGTTAGAAGTTCTGGGGTTTACAAATTTGTCTTTCACTGTGAAGTGCTAAACATCACTGAACTACACAAACAATAATGGCCTTCCCAGACTGTGCCTAGTAATCGATTCAGGACTCAAAATGTGGGTATCAAATAAAGTACAAAATAAAAACTATTTAAAAAAGTTAAAAGTAATGTCAGGCACAACACCCACCATTGAATCTTCTTCCCAATGCTTGTGATTTTATAATGTCCTATTTTAAATATTGTTCTCTCATTGTGTGATGTTGGAAACTGTCAAAACGGATTAGATGCAAGATGCTGTCTCATACTTCGCATTAACACACTGAACGAGAGAGATTTTTTTCACTACTCTTTTTTTCTTTGGTCTGTTTAAGTGTTACCAACATAACAGCAACAGGTAAAATATTTTCAGGCATAGATGTGATATTTTAAGTTGACACGGTTGTTTGGCTAAATCTTGTATCTTTTAGTAGACCAACTCAAATAGCTGGAAAAAAATATTCTTAGTAAGCTTTTGGGCATGAACACCCTTCATCAGGTTGATTTAAGTTGATTTTATATTACTAATAATGATGGTCTGAAGCAAAGACTGCAGATTTTTTGTTCTGAGCCTTGCATTTTCCTGTGGTTGCACATGAAATTTTCAACTGCTGATTTTCCAACTTAAGCGAGCACTTGAGATGGAGGTTTTAGCAAAACAGAAAAAGAGAAGTAGGCTTCTTTCAAAGATTGAAAGATCTTCTTGTACACAAACATCCCATCTAATCTATCTTTTATTCCTAGTTATAATGATCAGCAATTTTGGATGATGCCACAGATGTGGAAGACATTTTGTAGCTCTAAATGGGGGAAATGCTGCTGAGTTGCAGCTGGCACAGATCGCTGTACTATTCATGGTTGCAGTGCTATAAACTTCAGTGGAAAGATACACATTTCAGACCAAGGATTAGAAGTAAGCAATGTAATTAGTGGCTTAGAGAACACAACACATGGTCGTGGATTCTTCCTTACTGGAACTAAGTTGACTGGATCTAATTCTTTTTTATTGGATATTCAATACTATTGTTCCCATCAGTGAGGAGACTGGAAAACGTTTGCTTTGGTTATGCAGTCAGCTTTTGGTATAGCAGGCATTGTGTATTCAAATCTGAAAGCACCTAGAAATTTAATGCAGCTGTCTATAATCTGTATATCTAACACTGCCATATTAAATTTTTCTCTCTGGTCCTTTATAAAGGAAAGAACAATGTGCACAGATAAAAGCCTTGATTAAGTGTTGCAGTTGTTTTTTCTGTCCAAGGAATGAAAAAAAAAAAACAGCCAACAGAAGCAGGACCTTTAAAGAAGTAACTGCTACATGTGTTTAGAAAGGAGTACTTGCTTGTGTTTAGGAGAATGAATAGAGGTATTATTTGAAAGGATCACAGTGCTAGTTACTTTCACTCTTGATGGAAACCTCTTACTTTCTTTGCAAGCATTAGGATACCTTGACTTCTTTCTAAAAATGTTTTACATCTTCTGCGCAGCTAGATATTTTGTCATTGTGTCTTCCCTTTGCTTTCTTCCCTCTTCATCCTTTGAAGTATTTTGTGGATGATTTAAGGATGTAATTAGTCTGTTAGCCTCTGCCCCCTGATACCCAGCTGCTTTCTCTATATCACACTAATGACCCGTCACTGGGAAGCTGTCAGTTTGCAGCCTGGGTAAAAATCAGCAAACCTGCCTTCTTGCATCGTGGTAGGTAACTGTTAATATTTCTCTAGTTTTGGCAACTCCAGCACCGTTTGTTTCATGAATGCCTCTTGCCTGTTAGATTAGTTGCGAGATATGAGCTTTCTGCGTGTTGCAGGAAAGAAGTAAATGCTTTTGCAACGAATCCTTTGGGTTGTGGATAAATGCTTGAATTATAAATGCACAGGGACTATAATTTAATTACAGAGTTCTTGCATAAAGTTATTAGCCCTCTTATGATGACCAATGATTTTATCTCCAATAAATATTTATTAATTGGGCCACAGACAGTTAAGGCATTACAGGATGGCATTATAGGATGGCCAACTTTGTCATTAGTTTCCCAATGCAAACATTTAAGTACATTAATAAAGCTGCCAGTTAGTAGCGCTCTGTACATGATGATATTTTATGGCCATATGCATTTCAGTATAAATGGGCTTCTGAATTTTCCAGTAAATGATATTGCAAACTCTAAAGTGTTATTTAAACAAAAAAGCAAACAAAAATCTTTCACCTTCATGGTCATGAGGGTAGCTGGTAAAAGGTAAAATAATGCATATCGGAATCAGCAGACAACTTGAATCTGCAGGTCTGATAGGTGTAAACTCTTGTATCTGTCTAGTGGTGACTCTGAAGCATGTTAATAGTATAGGAAATATTACTAATGGTAACTAACTGCTGGTCATTTTAGCAGACACACCAAAGTACTGTCTTTTTTGGTTGTGAGAGCATGTACTGGGAGTGTGCAGATAGGGTGGGAATTTAACACCCTTTCCCCAGATTTAAAGTAATTTCTTCCCCTGACCAAATAGGAAGTGAGCACCAAAAATCACAGCCTAGTTCCATTCCTTCCCAGCTCCTTTGAGTTTTGGATGCCAAAAGCCCCACTGAGAACTCCTGCCTTTCCCCAACAAATCTATTGTGTAGTTTTATGTTTTCAATACAAAAATCTGCTTCATGTTGAAACTGGCAGCAAAATAAAATACATTGAATTTAGCGTGACAAACTTCTATTACTGTGATAACACAAAGCAAGGAAGACGTGTACTGTGGGAAATGGTCTTCAGGGATAGATTTAACAGATTTCATAGACATTAGGGCTGGAAGGGACCTTGGAAGATCATTGAGTCCAGCCTGCTGCCCCAGGGGCAGGAAGTCAGCTGGGGTCATAGGATCTCGGCAAGATAAGCATCCAAATTTCTCTTGAAGGCATTCAATGTAGGTGCTTGAACCACCTCCGGTGGCAGGCTACTCCAGACCTTGGGGGCTCGAACAGTAAAGAAATTCTTCCTTATGTCCAGCCTGAAATGGTCTTGGAGGAGTTTATAACCATTTGACCTTGTCATCCCTTGGGGGGGCTCTGGTGAACAATCGTTCCCCCAGATCCTGGTGAACACCTCTGATAAACTTATGGGTGGCCATCAGATTGCCCCTGAGCCTGCACTTTTCCAGGCTAAAGAGTCCCATAGCTCTCAGCCTGTTGTTGTAAGGTCTGTTTTCCTGACCTCTGATCATGTGCGTGGCTCTTCTCTGGACTCTCCCAAGCTTCTCCACATCCTTTTTTAATTCTGGGGCCCAGAACTGGGCACAGTACTCCAGCTGTGGCCTCACCAAGGCCGAGTACAACAGGAGAATGATGTCCTAGGATTTGCTTGAGAAGCATCTATGAATGCAAGCCAGCGTTTTGCTTGCTTTACTGGCCGCAGCATCACACTGAAGGCTCATATTCATCTTGTGGTCAATCATGACCCCCAAGTCCCTTTCATCTGTAGTGCTAGCCAGCATAGCACTGCCGAGCCTATAAGGATGCTGCAGGTTTTTCCTCCCAAGGTGGAGAACCTTGCATTTTTCGGTGTTAAACACCTTCAGGTTCTCGTCCGCCCATTTGCTGAGCTTGTCCAGGTCAGCCTGGATCACCCTCCTGTCCTCAGGTGTGGATGCTTTACCCCAGAGTTTGGTATCATCGGCGAATTTGGCCAGTCTGCTTCTGACTCCAAGGTCCGCATCATTAATGACGATGTTGAACAACATAGGTCCAGGGACAGAGCCTTGGGGGACCCCACTGGTCACAGGGCACCATGATGATTGACTTCCATCAACCACCACCCTCTGGGTCTGACCATGGAGCCAATTCCCTAGCCAACGGATCGTGGTGGACCTGAAGCCACAGTTAGCCAGTTTTGCTAAGAGGTGATCATGGGATACTAGATCGAAGGCTTTTTTGAAGTCAGGATATATGACATCAATCTCCTCTCCCTTGTCCAAGTGATAGGTCACCTGGTTGTAAAAGAAAATGAGATTGGTCAGGCAAGACCTACCCGCAACAAACACGTGCTTGCTGTCTCTCAGGATATTGCCATCGGCCAGTTCGTTAAGAATGGCCTCTTTAATAATCTTTTCTAAGACCTTCCCCGGGATAGAGGTCAGGCTGATGGGCCTGTAGTTTGCCGGATCCACTTTCCTCCCTTTCTTGAAGATAGGTACCACACTGGCGTTCTTCCAATCTTTGGGCACTTCACCGGAGCGCCAGGAGTTCTCAAAGATCTGTGCCAGGACCTGGGTTATGATGCTAGCCAGCTCCTTGAGTACCCAGGGGTGTAGATTGTCGGGGCTGGCTGACTTGAAGGTATCCAGCAGCTCAAGGTGTTCTTCACAAGGCCAGCATTGATGGAGGGCAGGGGATCTCCCTCACCTGAGCCTCCCTGTCCCGTAATGGGCAGGGGCGTCCTGTGGGACTGATGAAAGACCGACGCAAAGTACCCATTTAA
The DNA here is from genome assembly GCF_000455745.1 of Alligator sinensis. Lineage (NCBI taxonomy): Eukaryota > Metazoa > Chordata > Crocodylia > Alligatoridae > Alligator > Alligator sinensis. Next base: position 313,457 of record NW_005842046.1, read on the forward strand.
TAGGTTGGCTTTTTCCTGGGCTTCGGTTGTCAGTTGTCCCATCTGGTTTAGCAGGGGTCCAGTGTGCTCTGGTTCCCCACATATCTAAAAAAGGACTTTTTATTATCCTTAATATTTGTAGCCAGTTGGAGATCTGCCGCAGCCTTGGCTTTCCTGGTTCGCTCCCTGCAGGTCCGGACCAGTGCGGAATATTCCTCCTTGGAGATGGATCCCGTCCTCCATCCATTGTAGGCCTTTCTTTTTAGCTGCAGGAGGTCCTCTAGATCGCTGCAGAGCCAAGGGGGCTGCTGTGTCCTTTTGCTGCCTTTCCTCTGAGATGGAATAGCATTAGCTTGTGCATCGAGGATCGCGCCCTTGTGGAGCAACCACTCTTCCTGAACTCCCCTCGCCTTGGGTTCATGGTCCCTTAGGGCCTCACTGACAAGCCTCCTGAGCTTGTTAAAGTCAGCTTTCCTGAAGTCAAGGACAGCTGACTTTGACAAGCTCAGGAGGCTTGTCGGTGAGGCCCTAAGGGACCACGACCCTAAGGGGAGTCGAATTCAGGAAGAGTGGTTGCTCCTCAAGGGAGCGATCCTCAGTGTATAAGCTAGATAGATAGAGTCACTCAAGTCAAAGATGCCTGTGACAGCAGTGTTTGAAAGTCTATGCACTGGTTTGAATTATACTGAAGTTTGCATCCTTGTATTGGAGAATGCAGAACCACATACTGAATATGCACAATAAACAAATCATTTTGGTGATATCTCTTATTGAACCAGCTGTCTAGTTGGGAGAGATGTAAGACAAGCTTTCGAATACAAAGTGCGAGCTTGTCTCGCGTCTCTAAACTGTACAGTTGATCCAATGAAAGAGATCACCAAAAAATCCCGGACCATCACACTTGCAACTCTCCAACCCCACGGCAATGAGGAAACTGTCATTTTAGATTTTCTTTTTTTCCTCCCTTTATTCCTTTTGTCCATATTATAAATGCAAAAATACCAGTAATACAGAATACAGCATACTCTGTGTTCCATAGTAAAAGGCATTCTTTATAGGTAACTGCTTCTGCTGAAAGGAAATGTTCTTAATTTAGTGCATTAAAGTAATTTTCTAAATCAGTGACAGATGTATAATTCATTCGATCACCATTCCCAAATAGGCTGTTCTTTGTTGTGCTTGGAAACCAATTGAATTTTGGGGGAAAAAAAGTATTTTGTTTTTAAATCAGTGAAGTATTCATATAGAAATAAACATAGTGCATTTCTTAGCCATGTCATGCAAAATATTATGCACACTTTTGCCCCACTTACTCTGTAAATAAGATGTGCTGACAAGTTGCAGTGAAGAAAAATTCTTTGAGAAACTCTCCCTGGGCGCATTTACCTGAGACTCTTACTGCTCAGTAGCCGAATAATACTGCACAGTAGTGTGTCACAGCACCAACAGTGGTAATACACCACTGCACAGTATTAGACTACTGCAGAGTAGTCGACAATAACTTCGGTTACTGCACATTTATTTAGTACTCGATTATACAAGTACTAAATAAATGCGCAGTAACCACTGCACAGTAGTATCTTGTGTAGACACCCCCCGCCCAGCCTCTAGAGATTAAAAAGTTTATTCTCACAACTCCGAACTAAGCTTACATTGATCATAGATGCCCATTCAGAAACATTTTCTAAAAATAACTTTCCCAACCTAATATAATTCCTTGATGTTAAACATTATGCACATCTCAGCTTGAGGATGGAGTCTTAGGAGAGGGTTTCTTTCACCTCGTAAAACAGAAGAGAAAATTATTAGCAAACGAGGCAGTGTATGTTTCAGCTCGTCTCCTCTTACTTTCAAAACTCTTCCATTAGCACATCTCAGCATTCACACCGTAGCTTTCCATGTTCTTTAAGCCATCCATTTGTGCTCCACTCTTTCGCCACCCTGGCACTTGGCACATTCTTTCAAGGTCACCTACCACTTTCCATCCTCCGGTCAACCAGCAAACCAGCATTATGTTCTTTCATCTATGTGCAACTTTATTCAAGGTCATTAGTTTTCACTGGAGCAATACTTTCTCATCCTCTTTTGGAAAGGCTCACCAGCTGTTCCAGAAATGGATCATGAGGTTGAGCTTTCTAGAAAGCATGTAGTCAGCCTGTTCTTTTGCCCTCTTTGAATCTGCCTATGTTGTTGGTCATAATTAATGTCTTGGGCAAGGATTTTTCTAAGTGCGCAGTATTTAGTTGATTGGTAAAGAATGGCTCCCCCTTAGTTACCTTTGTCTGTTTTATGTTGGGGAAAGAGATCTTGGTGTGTGTCTAGGAGGGAACAGATTTGTAAATAGCACGGTAGAATGGTGGCCTACTGTGATAGCTATTAATTGCCTAATTGGAGAACCAAATGGGTAGCTAGAACAATATTTTTTAAGATTGCTTTTTCACTTGATTCAGTCAGTTGTCATAAAAAATACTTATACATCTATAGTCAAATCATGGGGCTGCTGAAACGATTTGACCACATTAGTGTATTTGTCTACCTCTGCTTATGGAAAATGTGCCAAACAGCTACTTCATTTTTATATTCATAGAAATAAAAATAAAGAGGCAAACTAGTGTGAACTAAATACTAGCGTACCTTTACAATTTTTATCATTATTGTTGTCCACTTGAATTTGTATTTAGAATATAATAAACAGAACTTCTTTGAAACAAGGAGTTTGGCTATAAAATTGGATCACATAGGGTAGTTGATAATTGGGGAAGGGAAGGACCTGGGAATGCCGGTTGGTTGCAAGATGACCATGAGGCTCCAGTGTGTTGTATCTATGAAAAGGGTTATTGTAGAGTGTATTAGGTGGAGTATATTCAGTAGAGACAAGGCATACAGTGCAAGACTAGTAGTATTGTATGAAGCAATGATAGGACTCCATTTGGAATATTGTGGTTCTGGTCACAAGAACTTGCAACAGGTAAAAAGAAGGCCACTCATCTTTAAGAGAATGATGACCTTATTGTATAGAAAGAAGATTAAAGGAACATAGAGGGCATTCAATCACTTTTTACAAATATATCCATAGACTAAATATTAGGGAGAGAATATAATTTCTTAGGCTGAAAAACATGGGCACATGCTCAAAAAGCTACACATGAGCTATTAACAAGTTTAGATGGGAAATTAGAAGAACATTTGGATAGAAAGATTTAGAAGATTTATGCTGGAAATCAGAAAATTAGGAGAAGTGAAGTTTTGAGGTGGCCTTCTGAGCTGAGTAGTAGGAGAAAGGAACCTGAATCATTTTAAGACTGATCTTAAGTTTATGGAAGGGATGGTATGACAGGATAGGATATTAGGTCGTGTGTGTGTGTGTGTGTGTGTGTGTGTGTGTGTGTGTGTGTGTGTGTGTGTGTGACAGACAGACAGACACAGATATGAATCTGCAATCCCTGTGTTGTGGGGTAGAGAGAACTGTCTTGTAGTGTGGTGGGTGTTACACAGTACTGCTGGCTAATCGCATGCGTTGGGGCTTTTGCTGCTGAACTGTAGGGCCCAAGGAGGATTTTTCCCCCTGCCATTGTGAATGCTACCGGCTTTTGGACAGGGATTTACATCCCCCTAAAGCACTGGGATGTTGACTACAGCTAAGGGTTTTTGGCTGGAGTGTGTTGCTGCTTCTGCCAGAATGTAGAAAATCCAGGGGTTCCTGCTAAAGGATGGTCTGGATTTTTTTCCCTTTCGCTTTAATTTGGGTTTTTTTCCCTTTCGCTCTGATTTGGAGCATACATACTTTCTTCCTGGGATTCTCAGCCTCTCTTAACCAATTACTTCCCTGTCATTGCAAATGCAGTGTTTTGGCAGTGCCCATCTCTCTCCCACTTTTACTAATGGCATCTTGGTGATTTGGATTTTGTGACCTGTAGTGTGTGAAGGTTGGAATTGGAAATTTTGGGGATTCTTTGGGTAAATGCTGATGGCTCAGGAGGTCCCTTCCAGCTCCGGATACCAGGATACCTATGAAATAATGTGTATGAGACAGAAAAATTAACAATTTATTTGTTCATTTTACAGTTATCTTTAGATAATCAATGGAGGAGTACAGTAAAATAAAACCTGTCGTGTAAGTACAGAAACATACTAACTGTATCAACTAACTCCACAAGGTGTCATGAGTATTACTACTAAGCTTCTTCTGCTAAAGCACTTGGGCTGCTGCACAGAAACAAGATGGCAATACAAATTTATAACCAGGGATCCTGGTTTTCTCTGATTAAAAAAACCCTGCAAATCCTCTGATAAAATTCCAAAAATCATCCATTAAAATGAAACACCACTATGTATATAGGTATCAGTTGGACACAATGTTTTATTGATATATTTACAATTTTAAAGCAGTTTCGAAGCCTACCAGTGCCTCAATCACTGTAAAGAAATTTTAAATACCTATAATTTTTTTGACATTTGATGTTTAGGTTTTTTTATCATGGAAAATCCGTGCTCCCCCTACCCTCTTTCCTCACCAGGGCACAGGTCCAGACCCCTCACTCCCAAGCCATAGCCCTCCAGCCCTGCTGATGCCCCTCGCTCCCCCACCCTACCGCTGGCCCTCATTCCCACCCCCTAGCCCTGCTGGTGTCCATCACTCCCTACCTACAGCCCCCTGGCCTTGGTGGTACCCCCCACCCACAGCCTCCTGATCCCTGCCAGAGGCTATGAGGCCAAGGACCCAGGTCCACAGCCCCCTGCCCGCCGCAGCAGCACTCAAGCCCTGACTGCTGCATGTGGGAGGTGGAAGCAGCTGGGCCCCGAGAGGGAAGTGAAGCACGGAGCCTGGCTCCCCCTCCCCTGCAGTGGCACGGCTGGAGTGGAGGTTTGGGGAGGCAGGTGCAGGCTCCCTGCCCTTCTGACCTCCCTCTAGGGTCTCCGCAGCCTAGCGGGCAGGACCCAGTGCGACGGGGCGGAGTGGGGAAGCTCGGGGCGGAGTGGGGAAGCTCGTTGCTGCTGGGAGATCTGCTCTGCTGTGGGGAGGCATCCCTGCCCGCCCACCCACAGCAAAGGGGCACAACTCTGCACTGCTCCTTAGTAACAGTTGTAGTACTATTGCACTCCATAGCAGCAATAATAACTGTCTGACTTCACATCTGAAAACAAGCACTACAGAATTTATAATGTTTTACTTGATCCGCTGTTGTGCTATTGTACCAATATCTCAGTAGTGCGTTAGAAAGAAGCATAGTCGTAACATTTCACATGTTTGATAGACCTCTTCAAAATGTCTCTAAAAACAGTTTGGAAACCTTTCGCTTTGAATGGTGTGATTTGTTTCTGGTGCTGCCCAATGTCTATTAAGCACGTTTCAGACCCTTATAGAGCACAGTCAATGTGCCAAATCACATTCTTGTTGTTACATCACTTGTGATTCTTCTTCTCTTTTTCTGTTTTAAGAAACCAAAAGTTAGCAGAACGTACTCTCTCCTAAAAAAACTTTGTTGTTTGTTTATTTTCTGAGAATTTTATATATGTGTGTGTGTGTGTGTGTGTGTGTGTGTGTGTGTGTATATATATATATAAAAAATTCTTTGAATATAGTAAGATCCTATTTTATCCTTAGCCATGAGTCATAGATATAAGATGTCAACACCTACAGTTAGGAACACTTGCTTTGTAAATTATTGCCTTATTTTGCCAGTGCATCTGGTCTAGAGCGATGTCTGCTTGTCAGAAATTTGCTCATAAAGGAATTAAAATACAGTGTTTCCAAGTCTTGCAACTGTATTTATTACCAGTCCTGCTGTGTTGCTTACGTGGATTCAGGTACTTAAGGAAGGATTTCAGCTCTCCAATTTCAATTGTTGGAGGGGAGGGGTTACAGTATTTTCTCATATACAACACACTCCCAAATAAGATATACACCTTGTTTTTGAAGGGCAGAATGAAGAAAAAAAGATCTTTCCTGGAAGATACTGGTAAGACCTGAATAGCTGCTTCTCCAGCAGGCTTGTTTTTCGGGGGTAAGCGATGGTGTCCACAGTCAGCAGGTCAGGAGGAGCACCATGTGCAGCACTCCAGAGTTGCTTTTGCTTTCCTGTGGCAGATGCAGAAACTGCTTTTACTACATTTCCTTGCTTCTAGTGTGCACCCCAATTTCTAGCAGTGTAATTTTAGGGAAAAAATGTATTTTGCATATGAGAAAATAAGTCCCTGTTCCACCTGGTTGTGGATAAACCCTGAGGACTCAAAATCTAGAAGACAAAACCTCAATATTTTACTATTAAAAAAAACCCCTCATCATTTTTAAGCCTAAGTCAAAGCTTTTGAATGCTTAAAGTTGCTTCACTGGGTCATCCAGGGACCAGACTGTGGCAGTTTGAATTGGTGAAACTTCAGAAGCCAGAGTGGGATGTTAAACATTTGAAGAGGATTTCCATTACATTGCTGTGTGAAATCAATTTTTAAAAATACTTTTGAAAATTAATTCACCATGAAGGAAGTGTCCTTCTGAGAAATGCTCCATGCAATGCTCTGCACACCTGCTAAGGTGCTGTCATCAGGACTGGATGGGCAGGTGCACAAGGGGCTTGGCTCAGACTCCAAATGCACCAGCACATAATCAACAGGGTGTAGTCTGAAGGAGTAAACTTGGATCTTTATTATACAGATTTAGTGGCCTCAAGGTCCTGTTTTGGGGAAGAAGGCCAGTGGCAGCTAAGGGAGGGAAATAAGTACGGGGGGCCAAGTAGGCTGCTGAAGTTTCTTTGCCAGCTTAAACCTACTACCCTCCAAAAAATCCTTTGTATTATTCAGAACAACAGGGTTGTAAATATTAATAGGTTGTGAAGCCAAGCACTCCCTTACTGTTTCTCCCATCTTGTTTCTCATGTTCTTTCTGATTGTTGGCATGACCCCTTGATGCAACTGGTGTTAAAATAGATTGCTGTCTGCTTTTTGGTAGAGAGACTGTCCCTTACTACGTGTATGTGCAGTACCTAGCACAGTGGGGGCCTTGCTTTTAACCTGCTACAGAGTTAAAAAAAACCCAATACATATACTAATATGTCAAACCTCATTTAATAGGGCTTCCAGCATGAAGGCAAAAGATCTTACCCACATTCATTCGCCTAACAGTGCTCTGTGTAAAAGATGTTTCCTTGCGTTTCAGGTTAGCGCTACTTTACTTTGTGGAGTTAAACCCACACAGTTTTGCCTTGCCATTTCTATAACTGAAAGTCCCATGAAATTAGAGTTGGTAGCAGTGTTCCAAGGCTGAGTCCTTGATTGGCAAGTTTTAGCTCTGAGCAAATTTTCACAGCTGATCCATAAATCCCTGATGGACCATTAACTGCTTTGGAGTAACACTGGCAGGCACCACGATAATAATTGTAGTTTAAGTTGGTTATATTTAGCTTTTTTCTATTCTTAATTGGAAATCTAATTTGGCTGACCACTGCTAGAGAGAATTCATTACAAATGTACCACTAAGTTATCTTTAAATCTGAATTTTAAGTTGGAAGTTGGTAACCAACTAGAGAAGTGATTTATTGTTACCCATATTGAGTTGTGGTGGACAAGGCCAAACAATGTTTCCTTCTATATTCCTTCTATTTTAATGTTTCCTCCTGTTTTAATATAGACAAAAATAAATTAGTTCAGAATACATTCTTACTGGCTGTGTCTCTCTTTGAATCTCTTTTTCTGCTAAAACAGCAGCTAAAACAGCAACTCTTACATAAATAAATAAGTTCAGTTTTGGATATGAATGCAATCTGGAAAGAAATATTTAAACTATGCATCGAGTGGGCAGATGGGCAGAAAGAAGAAAAATACTGTCTATGCTGACCTTGTAATTCAGATTTTAAACAATCTGAACTAATTCATAAATAAAACCATCATTGATTGGTAGATTCCTATGAAAAAGTTTATTTTAATAGGATCTGAAATTATGTCAACATGGGCCCTGCTACAGTGTAAATAATTGTAAGTGTGTGGTGCAAAAAGGATGAATAACCAAGGATGACCGGTTGGGGAGGAGCACAAATAAATCAGTTTAAACAGGTTCCTTGCAAGATTAACGTCTTTGATATAAGATATAAGCATCCAACACATAAACAATAATATAAGTAGTCAATATTAATTTTTGCTTTTAAGGGATTTTGCACTTAATTTTTTGTAATACCTTAAGTAGAAGTTGTCACTTGTGACGTGAATGTGATGCTATTGATGCCTCAGCCAGTTATATCAGACACTTAAACTAAATAAATGCTAAGAGTGGTACAGTGAAAGGTGACTGAACTAATTATATTTGTGTGGACTATGTTGAAACACCATGCTTTGGGATGAAAAAAGATAAAACTGTTAATTTTTTAATGGGGAAATGGTTTCCAGAAGGCTAGAGATCATGTAAATTTGTGTAGAAATGAGATTGAATTGTAGTAAATAGAATAGCTAAAAATGCAAAAAGTCTTAAAATCAGAAAAGACTGGTGTTAAACAATTATATGGATACAAGCAAGTACACCGAGTGAACCTAGGAAGAAATGTAAATAAGAGTACCCTTCCTCCTCCGTTATGGTCGAAGGAATAGGATATAGGCATTCTGGGCCAGATGGCAAACTCTTTACTATATTGGCGAGAGTTACTCACTGAGATAATGGATTACTTACGTGAATGACAGTGCTTGTTCGTTATCTGCCCACCTGTGTGAGTAAAGGGAGCTTCATTATGTATAATTAAATGACCACACTGGGGCAACATTTTTAAACTCATACAAGCTGTCCCACTTCACCCAGTGCTTATGTGAGTAGAGAGTTTACTGAATTGGACTTTGTATTAGCTCCTAGGTTAAAAAACAAATAAACTGATAGGAAAAAAATGAATCTTTATTTTGGCGATTTATCTTGTACTTAAAGAACGGGGGAAGGCTTTCAGGGGGATTGATGAGGGGAGTTAAGAGGAGACTTCGTTGTTGCACAGTTAATCCATGCTCTGTCAGCTTTTGGCCCTAATTTCCCTACTGTCCACACAGAAATCTTTTTCCCCAGAAGATGCTTTAAAACGTGGGTATCCTACTTGGTTAGATTTATAGGCCTGAACTGCACCTTCACTAGGACTTGGCAGTTAGGGCAAAATCAGTTGAGGTCTGTAAAGCCTCGAAAACCTTTCCCACACTTTCCCCCAAGGTCAGAAAAGTTCTTTCATTGGCATAATGACTGGGAGCAAATCCAAGCGCATCTAAACCATGGTATATGTCAGCAGATGTACACGCCGGTGAGTGCAGGAACAGGAGAGAATGTGGTCATGTGGGTCAGGCATTGCTGCAGGGATTCTAGAGTAACGTGGATGCTCAGACTTGGTGCCAGTTATTCAATCCAACTGTACAGTGAAGATCTGGGCAGAAAATGAGCTCACCTTCTTTTTATAGTTTTGGGAAACACTTGGGTATCAGACAGATATTAAATCAACTCAGTTTTTTTTTTCCTTTATGTAATTCTTGTTGGCCTAGCTGGCTCACCTGTTTTCTTTTCCATCTGGAATAGGGACAGAAGTTGCACATAAATCTGTATAAGCGATCGGCAGGGATCCAGGTTTTCCGTTTCCCATGGATAAAACCTAGTAAAACGCAGATTTATCAATTTAGCAGAGAAACCCACAGATTTTGGAGTTTTGCAACAAGCCCGCTGTAGGCTGGCAGAGTTCCAGCCTGCAGGGGCTGGGGGGAGCGGGAGGAGGGTGGTCAGGCAGGGGGTGCCATGTGGCCCCAGGCAGCCTGGAGAGCAGCTCCTGCAGGTAAGTGTCTGGGGAGAGGAAAATTGAGGTCCCTATAGGGAGGGAGGGAGTTGGGCTGAGGCTGCTGTCCATCCGGGCAGTGTGTAGGTCTTGGGGCCCAGGGCTGCAATGCATGGCTTCAGGGCCCTGGTGGGGAGTGGGACAGGGCTGTGAGTGGCTCATCTGGGGCTCAGAGGGGGGCTGGCTCCCCGCCATTGCACACACTTCTGGGGGGCAGGCGGGACCTGTGACCCCCAGATCTGTGCGTGTGATGGGGTAGAGGTGGGTGTGCGCTGCCTGCTGTGGGCTTGGGCTCCTCACCCTGCTGCCCTCCCCTGAGGCCTCCACAGCCAGGTGGGTGTGACCCAGCATGGCAGGGCAGAGCGGGGCCGCCCAGGAAAGCTGCTTGCTGCTGTGATCTCCGTGCTACCTTGGCAATTCATCCCCTGTGCGTGTGGGGGAAGCGGCGCGGGGTTGTGCCCCTCACTACTTCTGTGTGCAGAGGATGCCTCAACAGGGCAGTACAGAGCTCACAGCGGCAAGAAGCTTTCCTGCAGCAGGGAGGGCGCCGGGCTGTGCTCTGCTGTAGCAGCTGCCGCCACATCCTGCTGGGGGCAGGGGGCTGTGGACATGGGTCCCATGCCCCATAGCTGGCAGCCGGGGGCCTCTCCTGCAGGGCTGGGGGAGCAGGGGCTGTGGGTGGGGAAGTGAAGGGTACCAGCAGGGCTGGAGGGACTGTGTGTGGGGAATGAGGGGCACCAACAGGGCTGTGGGAGGGGAAGTGAGGGGTACTGGGGGGGCTGTGGGAGGCTTTTCATTTTAATCACAGATTTGGGGGTTTTTGTCAGAGAATTTGCAGTTATTTATCAGGGAAAACCAGGATCCCTGGTGATCAGAAACCAGTTCAGATCAACTTGGATAAATATAGTAACAGACTTAACTAATTTAGATTAAATTGGTTTATTAAACTTCTGTCCCAGATCCTCTCTAGATTCAAGTTAGAATCACAGTCCCCTAGCATCCCCCGCAGACCCTCCCCTCTCAGGGTGGACAGGTTAGCCTTTGCCCACGTTGTCTGCTTCAGCTGAGCGGGGAGGCATGCTCTAGCGTCCCCAGGCTGCTGGCATGTGGCTGCATTTCCAGAGTCAAAATGAATGTCTGTTCCATTGCTTATCAGTTCAATCTGTGCAGCTTAGACTAACCTGCAAAGACTGAATTGATAGATTTAGCGTCAGGTTTTTTGACTGTCTGTACTTAGCCCAATTGTTTAAAATTAAAATTAAACTAAACCCTGTCAAGAATAAAACAGAGAGGGCTAGTAGTCTTGGAGTGATGTTATAGCCATGATGGTCTAGGAAATATGAGAAAACTGTTTTGGGTGCCCCCCCCCCCCCCCCCCACACACACACACACACCCACTCTCCTTCATTGGAAGACTAATAAAATTCTCACTATGTAAATGATGAGTGAGGCTATCTGCAATAAGTAAAATGAATTCCCTTCCTATTTCTTAAGTGAAATATTTGCAAGCGATGGAAACATGCTGTCTCGGCTCACAACCATGTGCCTGTATCATGCATCATTAGTTGATTGGACTGTTGGTGTTGTCTGTTCCTCAAGCCTTTGAGTGTATTGACGAACAGTTTTCTTTCCAAACATACCAGATTTTTGTATACGTGCATCAGTTAGAAATTACAAGATACATAATTCAGTGATACAGTGAAAAAAACTGCTCTTGCAATAAACATTTAGCCTTTCTAGCAGCTTCAGATTTCCAAGTGTCCTTTGATGCCTGTATGCCTTTGAGAGCATGAGTGGCCCAAGAAAGTCAGCAAGAACCGTTTTTTGATCCACAGCCCAGAGTTCACATATTTATCTGGGTCTGCATCCATCTATTTATAGAACATACCGCATTTCCCTCGCATAAAATACGAAGAGCACTTTGCTGAGAAAAAACCTGCTGCGCCTTTCTGTCTTTGGGACCAGCTCATCACCCAGCTAAAATTAAAAAGTGAAGTCAGGCAGTTCTTGCTCTCTATTTTTAAACTGCTTTAGCATATGAATGTGAGTGTGAAATCTTTCTTTAGGACTCTGCTAACTCAATTATCCACTTATTCAAAACATTCCCTCATCAGATTACAGAACTATAACTGCATTAATATATCCTGTGGGTTCTCTAGAAAAGAACAGGATTTTCTGTAGCTGTATGTTGTTTGTCTGATTGGTTTTTATGCCCAGCTACTAGTTACATAATCATGTTTTAGTCCTAATTAGAGGCATCACAGAAGGTCATTAAAGATGTCTCAAGAAATTCTGGTGAATGGAAATGGAAGAGATTAGTTGTTCAATTTCTCATCTGCTAGCGGGCATTACAACTAGAGTTGTAACATTTTCCCAAACACACTTTTTCGAGTAAAAATTGCAGTTAGTTTTGAGAGAACTTTTTTTGAGATCAGTAACTGACATTGGAAATGAAATTTTTGTTTGGATTTGAATGGACTTTTTTGAGCAACTCCAAAAAAAAATTTTCTACTTTTGTGGAGTTTTGTTTTTCTCCTTTCTCAATTATTCGTTGGTTTCCTAAAAGGAATAGAATTAAATATTTTTAAGATTAATTTTCTTTCCTGCTGCTTTTTTCAGCTCTAAAACTTTTCAAAACAAAAGCTTTGTATGGGTCACAAGTAAAAGGAATAAACAAATGCTAACTTTACTATTCTGACACTTAAAAAATGATGTTAACTTAAGAAAAATTGAAGAGTGGCAAAGTTAGTGTCATTTTTCCAGGGATTGTAGCTTGTCTAAATTTGCAGATGTTTTGAAAAAGAGAATAGAAAAGAGGAAAAAATAGGGAAACACAGACAATCAAATTGTCTATTTTGGATATTTATTTCAATTGGCGCTAAACAAAATATAGGAAAATGAATATTCAAAGTTTTGTTTGCTGAGAAATGAAATGAAAATTTCAACTGTAAAACTGTGTGAAAATGTAAGTGTCCAATTTGAAAAAATCAAACAATATTTTTCCCTGCAAAAAAAATTTAGAAAATATTTCTGAAATAATTTGGAAAACTTTTCACGTGCAACATTGCAAGTCACTCTGTTTAGACTTATTATGAGGTCTGCTATCTTTAAATATGGGTATTTTTGACCAGTAGCTGCCATCAAAATGAATAGGAAACCTCTGAGTTTACATAGAGCAAAATGATTTCTCCCCATATTCTTGGTAGGTGTGTTACCTAATTTACAGTCTAGTTTGTGATGTAATATCCAGTCTGTTCCAACACCTATTGAATCAGCTTGAATCTTGAATCAGGTTCATAGTGGACATCTTTCCTCCTTCAAATCTCTTGTCTGCACAATGCTTATAAGACACTATCCAATTAACAGGGTGGATTTGATTTCCGTCAAATAGATTTAAAATCACGTTCTAAGTTACAATTTAAATCACTGGTAAGGAAGCCGCGATTTAATCATTGTTTTCTACTAAAAGTGCATTCTTGTGGTTTGATATCCTTTATTCATTTAACTTCCTCAAACTTTTCACTTTTAGAGAAAGGTAAGGGCTTGACTGTGTGTACGCAAACTTGCAGAGACAAGAGGGCTGAGGGGTAGGTAATCAGGTCTGTTCTCTCATCTCTATATGCTGCTGTTACAAGGATGTTATCTCTGGAGACCCAAATCCACAGTCTGAGAACTGAAATTACGTGTCACACAGATGCTTAATGGGATCTTCTAGACTGAGCACTAAGTCCCATTGGGTAGAGTGGTTTTCTTTAATCTTTACTAATCTATAGAGGAGCCTCTGGGAGCTCCATAAGATTGGGCCCCTAATATAGTTCATGGCCTGTTGTGACCTATTTGTAAAACTTTTCTAAAAAGGTGACATGAATATATTGTCTCAAATAGTATATAATTAGAAGTTATAATCTCTATTCCATGAAGATATTTTTGATCTTTAATGTATCTTAAATTAAAATTATGTTTACATAGGTTTATTTTTAAAAAAAATCTTAAAAAAATACAATTAAAAAATCTGATTAAAAAATCCGATTTAAAAACAATCATTGATTTTTATCTATCCCGCCAGTTCATGATAGCTTGAGAACTAGCCTGGCGGTGATTAATTGCACCTCTGAAGAAACTGTACATATTAATTTCCTATCACCCACTTTCATCAAGTCTTTCAGCTCCTTGGACACTTTTTGGGGCATGGACTACGCCAGGGGGTGGGCAAAATGCAGCCTGTGGGCCAGATGCGGCCCACCAGGCCATTCTGTCCGACCTGCAGGGCCCCTAAAAGATTTAGAAAATTCATATTTATGTGCCCTTGGCTCCAAGCCTATCATGTGGCCCTCGATAGCTTGTCAAAACTCAGTAAGTCGACCTCCTCCTGAAATAATTGCCTGCCCCTGGACTATGCTTTGTATTCAGATAGAATCTAGTACATTGAGACTAAAATACTGATTTAGGAACCCTTGTATTTTGATTATTTATGTATGGGATAGTATCATACTTTGTTGCATACAATATGCCATGGAATATAATATGCACTTTGTTACTGAAAGACAGAATGAAGAAGAATGATTTTTCCAGAGTTATGGCTGCATAGAGCAGGAACAGAGGCTAATCTTCAGCTAACTCACCCTCCCTTTTCTTGCTTAACTAAAGCTGAAAAACTAGCTGTTTTTGAAGACTGGTCTCCATAGGTGAGTCGATTTTGAAAAGTGCAAAAGACTTTCCAGGACCGTGAAATAGGAGACAAGACGAGGAACAGCTAGTAGATGGCAAGATTATCCTAGGAAAGGTTACCTTGATTCATGGAACATCAAGATGATTAAAAGGAGATACCATCTTTAATACCCGTTGAGTGAAGAAGCATGAGCTATGGGTAGTAATACTGCAGCTGCTGCAGTGTGAAGCAGGACTCAAAGCAGGGTGCTTCTATCCCAGGCAGAAAATCAGTTTCCCCCTTTAATACACACGCCTCAGTTTCGGGTGGTTGACTGGCTGAGATGATGATAGTCTTAGTTAAGAATCTTTTCTTTAGATTCGTTTGCCCACTGCTGATGTTCACGTAGTTGCCAAGGCACTCTGGGTGATTTTGCTTTAATGCTATTCTGATGTGGTGCAGAAACGTAGGTTTTGAAGGTTGTATTGTATCCCAACGCTCCTGGAAGGTGTGTTAGTAGGGATGAACAGGCCTACCTTGGAGGTAAGAGTAATTGGGTCCTGAGAGCATTTTCTTTTGGGCTGGAAGTGCTGAGTGTCGGCGATGCAGGTTCTTCTGTCTCTCTTTGGAAATATGGCATGCTATATACTTGCATGACATCTTTCTTCACATCTCTTTCTCTCCTGCTCATCAGAAATACCCAAGATTTCCTGAACTTGGGTGTTAGATGGTAGCACATTTTTATTGCTGATGAGAATTATGTTGCTATTTGTGGTGATAAACATCAGTATAGTTGGATAGCTAGACAGTGATATTAAGTAACACAAACCTGGAGCCTCGTCTTTTTGACACATCTACCCATGCTAACGTTGTGCCATTAATGTGCTAACCCATGCCATTAATGCGTGACAAGCAACCCCTCCTCCCCACTCCCACCCTTCTTCAGAAAGCTCTTGGAAAACCATCTGTCCTGTGAATTGTTCAAGTTGTAACGGCCGCTGCTTTCCTATCACCTATTCATCCTGTGCTGCTTGATTCTGTGCTTTCCCTTTTTCTGGCTTGAAATGGTAAATTTCTCAGCACAAAGATATGCGTGGCACATTCGCATCTTGTCACAGAATGTATGCACTTTTCCCACAAACAGCTTCATTCTTTCATGAATAAAAGTTTCATTTTCAGACTTCAATCTGGACAGTGAGATTACTTGAGCAGCAGGTTTTTTCACCCTGGTATTTATGCCCACCAGCTTTCCAACTGTTGGCTGTGGCCCAGACTAATTAAACGTTACTTCGCTGGATTATTAACAAAATGCTACTTGACGGTGAATGGAATGAACTTTCCTTTGTAACATGCACATTGCAAAAGAACGTGAGTTTTGTGAGTTCTCCATCTTGATTTCTCCATGAAACACAGGCCCTTTGTGACCACGGAAGCAGTGCAACGTGGATATTACGTGCATTTGAGAGCTCCCCAGTTCTCTACTTCCACCCGTCAGAAGACCACACGATTCATGCTTTTCAGCGACAGTTGGCAAGAAGAGCAGCAGCGTGACCCAGCACCCCAAGAAGCGTTAAGCCTGAGTTAGGCAGCTCAGTAGTGGAGTGAAGTGATATCCTTAAATCATACTCCCCCTGGGGAATTTGCTCACCACAAATATTGTCTTTTGTAACTTGTTCTGTGTAAGATAGAGAGAACTCTTATGTTTTCATTAACAGGAGAGATGCAGTCAAAATGTGAATGCTAAATTACAACGTAAAGCTTGGGCAGCTATACATTTGCTAACGCAATTCTACTTAATAAGCATAAGCTGATTATTTTTATCAGTTGTCTTTTAAAATTAATCGGTTGATGCTCACAGTATATATAACCAATAACTTGCGTGAGTGTGTCCAGTTCATTCAGCAAGTGGAAAGCGAATAGTGCGATTATAGTGAAGAGAATAATGGGCATTTATAAACAATCAATTAAATTAATTTCTTCGGCTATCCAAATGAAGTGTTTTGTGGTTACCACCATCTGTTTTAAATACCTTACTGGCTTTAGCTTGTAATACAAAAGATGCTTTAAATTCTCTAATGTCACTTTTGAGAGAGAATTGGATTAAATTACCAGAGAGCTAGAAACCATAGCTCCCTTTTAACAGCTTGAAAATTTTACGCATTTATTCAAATGCCGTACAATTTTACATGCACAGATTCATTACCCAAATTAAATGATTAAATGATAAAAATCCTTCTGACCTTTTCTTCATTCTGTTGGCAGAAGGTATGCAAGTATTATAAAACGCTGGTGTTTTATACTTCCCTTCAAAGTCAAAGCTGTATGATGTACTTAATTTGTTACTTTTGGATCTAGGAATTTTAGCCTGTACAATCTGTTTGGAACTTAATATTGGCCATGGGTCTACGAATTCTCTCTCTCAGTAACAGGCTCCCTGGTGTAGAGCTTAGGCAAATCGTGGTTAAGAAACTCTACAGCTGTCTTCAATAAGAGGTGAAGAGGGGCAGCTGGATTTCAACAAAGTGCTGAAGTCAGGAGACCTTCATTCTGTTTTTGGAGATGACAACATTTCACTACTTTTTTAAAGCACTTTGAGAGTATAGGCTAACATTGAACGTATGGAAGCTAATACTGGGAGTTTCCCCTGGGTTGCTAGAAATTCATATTATAGTATGATGTTTAATGCCATTCTCTGCTCCCAAAAATGGTGCCGCATCCCATTTTATTTCAGTCACAGTAATGTAGCTCAGAATAATTTACATTGTTCAGTTTGTGCAATCAAAATGGGGCCTATGCCATTTCCTCATGGGATTAATAGTTCTGCTCCCTTCCATTCATTTGCATTGGGATTTTGTCAGAGATTAATTTTTTCAAGATACATTTGCTGTGGTCCCAGTGGCTGATTTAAACATCTGAGCTGTGTAATTATTTTTCTTCAAAAACTAATGTGAAACTTCAAATGGATCTCACTAAAGAATGGAGGTCTTAGCATTATTTTCAAAGTGTAATTATTAAAATTGAGTTTGGTTCAATACAAAAATGCACAAAAAAGAAACGGTGAAAGAAAAAAATTACACACTTTCCAAAACTTTAAAATTGTATCGATAAGCAGCAACTACACCAGGGGTGTCCAACCTTTTTGAATGTGGGGCCAGATCACAAACTTTTTATCACCCAGTGGGCCAGCAAGCAATACTCACAGGAAGTGACATCACATCAGGAAGAGATGTCACGTCACCTTTGACACCAATGAAGTTGCAGGAAGTGACAATGAAATGGGTCTGCTCTGCACGGAAACTTACCCCGTGCCTCCGTCCGCCCCAGCGCGGCCCCGAGGCGCCCCCAGCTCCACACAGGAACTTACCCCATACCTCCGTCCGCCCCGGCCAGCCCCAAGGTGCCCCCAGCTCCATGCGGGAACTTACCTCATGCCTCCGTCCACCATACATTCGGGCAGGGCGTGGGCCATGCTGCAGCTCCGCCGGCCACATGCCGGGGGCAAGGGGCAGGGCCCGTTCCCAGCTCGTCCAATCAGGCGTGGCTGGGGCAGCCCCACTCCGTGCAGCCCTCGGGGCAGCTGCGGCAGGATCCAGCTCACTGATAAGCTGGGCCCTGTGGGGGTAAGCAGCTCCCCTCTCCTCGCTGCCAGCTGGGGCCCGCAGGCTGGCTCTGCCCACCTTGCTGCTGCCCCACCGCCGCGGATCTACTCTCCTCTGCGGCAGGTCCACGCCCCCCCGCTCCGCGGCAGTGGTGCTGCCACCGCCGTGGGCCAGATAAAATGGCTTGGTGGGCCGCATGGCGGCCTGCAGGCCGTATGTTGGACAAGCCTGAACTACATCCATTTAAGTCAGTGGAAGGTTCCTATTAAATTAATTAGTATAGTCTGTTAGAGATTTGAAGTTTGAATTAACATTGGTCTCCCACCCTAGAAAAATACATACCTTTTCTTTCTGTACAGAAGTGATTAAACCATGTGTAATCTTAAATTGACCTTATTTTATTAACAACCTATTTTTTTTAGGAAAAATGACACCTATTACTATGCAACAGAATAAAAAAAAATTTGTACAACTTTTTAATTATTAGCATTTGTAAAAATAATATACTGTAGATGTTTCAGTATAGTAAGACTGGATTGTGTTAAGTATGGTTTAAACAGGGACTGTGGTTTCTTACCCATTACCTAGATTAGCTTTTGAGACTCCTTTGTTCCTAGGGGTTCTTTACCTGCTGCCTCTTCCAGCACTGTCCTCCCACATTTTACCTTTGTACTCAAACCAATGTCTCCATTTTATACACTGGTCTGTGCATGTCCTTTTACAGCATCTAATAAAGCAAGCTCCAGTTCATGAAAGCTTATGCTAAAATAGACAGGCTCCTATAGACGTGCAGGGAGTCAGCTCCAATGCGCTGTAAGTCCAGTGCGTCAGAGCAGACTCAATTAATCAAGTCTGCTGGAGCATGGAAATTGGCACGGTTCGGCAGCCTCCAGTGTAACGTGCATCAGTGTCCCCGCACTGAGAAATGGTAGTGGGGTGCTTTGACCTTAAAGCTGGTTTCCGCCGCCATTTTTCAGCAGGGGGGCACTGCACACTTTCAATTAGGATGGCGCTCTAATTAAGACACCCCAGTCCCCTGCCTCTCAGAGCATGTCTATAAATGCCCTTAGTCTATAAGGTTCAAAATACCTTCCTTCTGCTTAACTTCAGACTAACACAGCTATCTAGGTCTCTCAGTATAGCAAGAACCAGTGATGAAAGAACCAAAGATAATGAGTGACAGCTCCATGAAATATAGTATTAGTTAAATTATGCAGTGTCAATGAAATAAAGTAAAGAGTACCATACTAATATTGTGTTAATAAATGGAAGATGTATAGTCATTGTAATTTAATCAACATAGGTTATTTCAGAAAAAGCATTTGCAATATTTAAGTATTATTATTCACAAATGTTCCAAGCTGATATGACTATTCCTTTGTTTTCTCTAAAATAATTAAAATGGTGATATCCTTCCAAATACCCTGCATTGATTTAAATAGGGGTTTGTGTTAGGTTAGAAATTCTTTTACGACCTTTGGCTGATCTTTGGTTCAAAGCATGAGGTTTAAGATGTCAAGTAATTACATTAATGTGCTCTTTCTATGTGCTTCCCAGATCCTGTCTCATGCTTCGGCTGTCCTGTCAGTTTGGAGCTGAGATTATAGCAAGTGCTTTGGACGGTTAGAGGAGTGTGCTGATGAGTGATTTATTTATTTATTTATTTATTTATTTAAAGCAATGTGGATGTATGACATCCTTGGCATCAGTTATAGGTTATTTGGTTTGTGCACTGAATTGTGCTGCAAGGTTAAATTTAATGAACTTTCATTACATTTATAAAAATAATTAGCAAAACTTTTTGATTAGTAATCGTAGAAGCAGCATTATTAACACTAACATTTTAAACCAATGTGTCATAGAACACATAGGCTAAGTCCAGAGAGTCAAAAAGCCCGAGACTGAGTTGATTCAGTCTTTGCAGATTTGTTTAAGTGGCATAGATTGAATCAATAATGAACAGAACGGACCTTTACTTTTGAGTTGGGAAAGGCAGGCGAAGGCCTGCACTGGCTCAGACCAAGAGACATGGGGTGCTAGAATATGCCTCCCAGCCTGCCGGCCATTGCTGGGCCATCCCCGACTTACTGGCTGTCACGTACCTCCAGCCCCCTGCTGTCCCCCTGTAGCAGAGAAACAGTCCCTTATCCCAGCTGGCCCTGAGCTGGGTGTCTGCACACACGGGGGGGAGCCCTAGGCCTCTGAAGGGTTTACTCTGGCCAGCCTGAGATCTCCCTGAGCTGTGATCTGCCCAGCTGTGGGGGAGAAGGCGAGAGTAATTTCAGCCCCCACTTCCCACTGCCATGCCAGGCCAGTGTAAGTCACTGATGCACAGCAGGAAGGGAGAAAAGAGTCCCTGCTCCTAGGGCCAGCCCCTGAGTCCTGGTCTGCCCAGCTGTGGGGGGCAGGTGCTTCCCCCTCTGCGTGGCTGGGATGGTGGGTCACTGACACGGGGGGCGGGAGGGGGGAATGAAGCCCCGCCTTTGCTCTTGGTTTCCCAAGCTGGGCTCTTCCCAGCTGACATTGGCACGGTCCTGGCGGGGTTCCCCTGTCCATGCCCAGCTGGGCTGGCTCCACAGAAAGAAGAATCAGTCCCTGCTCCCTGACACAAGCCCCCTGGGCTGCCTGCAGCATCCTCCTGACTGCTGCTGGTGCCAGGCTGTGGAGGGAGGCAGACAAGGTTCCTTGGGTGAATTTGATATCTTTTATTAGACCAACCCAAATAGTTGGAGAATAGTTATTAAGCAAGCTTTCGAGTTCAAAAACCCTTCGTCAGGCTAAGGAAGTCTCAGGCTCTGGAGGGATGCACTGGGTGGTCGGGGGCTTGCACCTGGTGGTCGTGGCGGCGACAGAAACACTCCATAAAGGGCAGGATCATGTGCGACAAACTTCTGTTACAGGTTTAAACCAGTATCGAATCACTTGAACTGGTTTACGTGTAACTACTGTCCCTAGACATGGTGTTACTTTAATGCTAGCACCAGGTCACAAACTGTTTCCCAGAACCATTTTACTTGATCTTTGTATTTGTTTTTTTGAGTTTCCTTTTACTGTTTTTTGTGGGTTTGTGTATTTAACATGAGTCCAGTTCTTTACTTCTAGGTTTTCCTCTACTGTGCTTATAGGTAAACCAGCCTTTGGCATTTGAGTCAAAACTTCAAGTGGCAAGCGGGAGGCGAACCAGCCAATTTTTTTCCAGTAAATAGTAAATCCACAAAAAATGCAGTTTTAACCAGGGAGGAGTAGGGAGAGAAATCAAAATTGTTCACAGATTTCAGTCATCTCATCCAAACTTTCATTATGGATCAGAAACAAAGAGCCTGGACTCTGCATTGGAAAGCAGGCAATTTGATAGGTGAAGAGGACTTTACAAATCAGCACTATTAGCTGCTGGGTTGCCTGCTGCCATATTTTTCATTAGCAGAACCTGGGGTATTTGATTCAGTTCACTCAGCCTTAAGTGTAGCTCCAATTAATTGTAGTTACAGTTGAAGTTGTAATATTCTCAGTATGTTCCCTGCCATATTGTCTTACCCAGTCCGTAACTTAGATCGTCATCTCTTTGGGAGGCAGGAACCCTCTACTTCTGAGTTTGCTGTAATGAAGTAACAATCTTGTAGATACCATAACAACAAGATACGGCCAACGTGGGGAAACTTCCAGTTGCCTTGCTAGTCATGGAAAAATGTTGTACCCCAACACCTAACTTATGGCCACATTGATGAATTAACTGATTCAGTATTAACAAGAGGCTTGCATTAAAATATAGTCTGACATGCAAGTAGGCTGGAAATTAAATTTCAGATTTTTAGAAATATATTTATCCAAAACAATATCCTGCTTAGTAAGGCAGTCACACATGATACAAATCACTCTTCAGGCATTCATGATGGAGCTCAAATTGGTTATGTTGTTAGTCAGAAGAGATTCAGACAACTTCAAAGTATTTGTGGTTTTCTGACAACATGTTCCAGATGGCGGGATATGAGGTAATTTATATGGTATCATACACTTCACTACTTTGTGTGCAGTTTTATCCAGCACATAACCACAAGCCTTGTAGAAACTCATTGGGATAATACAACTATCTTTGAAACATTCTTTATTATGTTATGAAAACTACAGATTAACAAGTCACTGGTTGGTGAATGCAAGAAGATTGATTACTACTTAAAGCTCTCACATAACTACATAGCTAAACTGGATTAACTAGCTCAAACTATACTAGAGTTGATAAATTCCATTTTTCTAAGGTCAGTAAAGTATTCACATCTATTGTATTGTATATTTTGTTAACAATATAGGATATTAGCAGATATTTGCAGTGTTTTTGTTGTTCTTCGAAGAGAAGTAGCAGTAAAACATTTTTTTTTGTGTTGGCTTGAAATAAAATTAAATTGCTGGCATCAATGTTAGGGTAGACATACAGGCTGATATCAAGTTAACTGCAATTTGCAGTTGCTCATAATTCTCCTGGTGTCATTACAACAATGTTGTTTACTAACTGATGCTTTTATTAGGCTGACAAATAAGATTCATACAGCTTTTTAAAACTAGGCACCCTTTGAATGGTAAGAATGCATCAAATTTAAACAGACATTTAGCGCAGGATTTTCTAAGTCATCACAGATGATGCCAGATGAGTCATGTAGCCCAACTATGGATACTTATTGATCAAAGTTTTTGGGTTGTAGGGATCAGTGTCCTCCAGGGCTAAGTACAGACAGTCAAAAAGCCCAAGGCTGAATCGATTCAGTCTTTGCAGGTTAGTCTAAACTGCAGATAATAAACTGAGAAAAAACTGGACAGACATTCACTTTTGATTCAGGAGATGCAGCCACATACCTGCAGTGGCTCAGGCCAGAAACTGAGGGGGTGCTAGAGCACGGCTCTCTGGCACATAGCCAGCATGGGCTATGTTTGTTCACTTCCTTTTCCTGCTGCCCCCAAAGTCTCTGGGATTTGCAGTTCAGAATCACAGCAGCAGGACTCTGCAGGGTTGCTCATCACTTCGTGTTCCTGCTTCCAGGTGCCTCTGAGATTTGTAGTCCACAGTAGCAGTAAATTTTTACCAGGGCAGGGCAGCTCTGTACTTTGGCGAAGAGAAGCTTAACTCCTCTCCCTGACCCCAGACAGGGTTTGCCGGGGGGGGGGGGCAGTCGCTGCCCCCCCCCGCACAATCCTTCTCTGCTGGAGCAGACAACCCAGCCCAGCCCAGCCCAGGGCATGTGGGGGGACTGTGATTTAACTTGAACCAGGAAGGGGTCTAGGGCAGAAGTTGCACAAACTGGTTTGACCCAAATCAGTTAAGTCTGATACTAAATTCAACCAGATTTATTTTAAACCAGTTTCGGCCATTTTGAAATGGGTTTATGTGCACTGAACTTCTGTTCTGTTACAGGTTTAAACCAGTTTCTGATTACTTAAACTGGTTTATGTGTAACTTCTGTCCCTAGCAAAATTGTTATCAGAAATAATAGAAGAGTCTTTAAGTGGTTCCCTTACTTCTTTCACAGGCCCATCTACTTAAATCAGGTACAGGAAAGGGGACTGGAGTAAGACAAAGAGTTGGGAAGAAGTGTACATTTCTTGAGAGCATTGCACAACCTCTGAGAGAAACTTCTTAAAAATATGCTGTGATTGTCTGCTTCGTGGTTCCTTGCAGCTTCCTTTGAAGCATCTGATAGTGGGCATTGCAGGATTCTGGGCTAGAAACCCCCACCCCTTTATCTAACATGGCAATTGTTATATTATTGACTTGTATTTCCAAATTAGAAAAGGGGGTTTAGAATAAGAGTGGAATTCTAGCTCCTAAAAGCTCGTTTACCATAATTACAATTACAAAAAAGTGCATCATATTCAACTGTGCAACTGTTGTCCCTTCTTAATTTCTCAGATGTTTGTTATCATGCATGGTATTGCACAGCTGTGAAATGTTTTTATTTTCACTTCACCATATGCCTAGGGAGTTGCATAATTCAGTGCGGAAATGTCATCTTACAGAGGAAAAAAAGAGTTATGTGATGAGCATGCCTTTTTTTTATACTTTTCTGATTGCTTTCACTTAATTTAACTGTTTTTGACAAATTTTTGCTATTCTCAGTTATTCCGTCCAGGCTTGTTAATTGAATCAAGCTGTTTTTGCTTAATTCAGTGCTAGTGACCATGACTGTAACTTGATTTCTATTGAAGGACAGTGGATTTCTGGAAGAACTCCAGAAGTTATTTAGTTCCTGTATTTATTTAAAACGTGCTGAAATGTTATGTCTGTAGCTGACTTTTCCTAAGTTTAGGAAGGCTTAATTCTGAGCCATTGTGGGTGGTCTTGATATCATTCATTGTGTGGCCATTACGCTGGTGTTCAGCATTGTCAAGTGCCACACATCTCGGGTAAGCTATTCTGTGTCTTCAGCTGGGCTCCAGGCAGCAGTAGCTAATCCTCCCTGCCTGCGAGGATTTTTGTGGCTGTTTTCTGCAAGCATCTGGGAACATGGAGCAAGAATTGCAGGGGAGGGCAGAGGAAAGAACAGGAGCCTTGGAAGACTGCCACTGTCCTCTGCCCTTTCCTCTCCCACGCACCATCTTTCAGATTCTCCTCCACAGCAACCCCTTCCAGCAGCCTTGATGTCCTCCAATACTTACTTGCCCCCTTTCCTGTACGGTTCTCCTATTCACCTCTGCCAAGCCCTCTTTTGCTTTTCAGGTGCAGGTGATCATCTCGATTTCCGCCTCACCAGCTACTGCTGCCTCTGAGCTGAGGAAAACCTGCTTCTTTTTTGCACGTTGGCTAGAAATATTGCAAATAAGGCTATGGAGAATTGGGCAATGATCAATGTTAATGGTGTGGAATCCAGTTCACTGACTTGAGTTGAGACTCAAGAAATGTACCTTAGTGTTTGCTTACTAAGAGAGACTAGAGATTTTCAAAGCCAATGCAAGTCCATGATAGGTTTTTTTTTTTAGGAAAATAATTTTTATTTGACAACTTAGAATTAATTGCCTGGTAGCTGTTTGTCAACTGTGTTTTGGCATTAAATGAACTTTGAATTTAGTTAATTCCATGTTGATGGGACAGGGTAGAGTGTGTATAAGAGCTACATAAACCTAATTTAGGCTGTAGAGTTAACTGAGTATACGGTGACCTTCCGCGCATTTTCAGGATTCCATATAGGGGTCTGAATACTGGTTGAAGGGTGTAGTCTGGCATATCAGAGCACTAACATAAGGAGCAGTCACTGAGTTAGCCAGGCACACATTCCATAGGCTTCAAATCTAAACCAGGAGCACAGAAGGTCACCACTGAATTTACTCTGTATCTAGGAAGCATCCGATCCAGGATTAATCATAGATATTGATAAATCAACCAGGATTTTTTGTTTCCAGTTATGACCAAGGTGGATAAAAATCAATGACTTTAAAAAAACTGCAATGTAAAAAATTGGTTTTAAAAATTTTAAATTGGATATTTTTATTTAACCATTTTAATTATTTTGTTAAGATGTTGTTTTTTTAAAAAAATAAACCTATATAAAGATAGTTTTAATTTAAGATATGTTTAAGATCAAAGATATCATCATGGAATAGGGATTATAACTTCTAATTATATACTATTTGAGACAATATATTCTAACTATACTATCTGAGACAGTGTAACTTTTTAAAAAAAAATTTCTAAATAGGTCACAACAGACCATTAGGGGCCCAATATTAGGGTTCCCAGAAGCTCCTCTATAGATTAGTAAAGATTAAAGAAAGCTACTCTACCTAATGGGACTCAGTGCTCAGTCTAGAAGATCCCATTAAGCATCTGTGTGATGCCTAATTTAAGTTCTCAAACTGTGGATGTGGGTCTCCAGAGATAACATCCTTGTAACAGCAATATTTGGAGATGAGAGAACAGACCTGATTACCAGCCCCTCAGCCCTCTTGTCTCTCTGCAAGTTTGCGTACACACAGTCAAGCCCTTACCTTTCTCTAAAAGTGAAAAGTTTGAAGAAGTTAAATGAATAAAGGATATCAAACCACAAGAATGTACTTTTAGTAGAAAATGATAATTTAAATTGAGGCTTCCTTACCAGTGATTTAAACTGCGTTTTAAATCACGGTTCAAATTGATTTGATTTAAATCAAATCCACCCTGATATGGCAGGGCAGGGTTATTTATAATTGTGCATGATTTTTTTACATTTAATTTTAATTTTGATTCTGTACCAGGTGTAAAGTGCACTACTGGTTTTGAAATGTAGTTGATTTAAAATACTGTATTGGAAAGTTATTGTGAATATACATCTGCAATTTTTTGTGGTTTTGCAACTACATTTTCCTATTTCAATAGCGAAATCCCTACCAACAAAAACTTTCTGTACAGAAAACAGTCATGTATGAAATACTTAAAAAAAAATTCTGGGTCTTTCAGTAAGTAGAATTAGCTTTCATTTTAAACATCAATAGCTTAAAAATCATTCAGGCACAAGTATTACTTTTTAAAAACGTTGGTAATACCCATCCTTCCACTTAGGTTTCCAATAAATCCTAAATTCAGCAGTTTTTTACATGTGTAATCTTGCATTTTATTGCAGGCACTTATTTCAACAGGGAATCTGGGGAAGACGTGATTAAAAAATAGGCTTTATAGTACACACTGAAATCAGGGGTTTTTTTTGTACATATATCTGCTTATATGGTTAAGTAGGGGCAGTGCATGCTGAGGAAACCCTCAAACAGCAAACACCTTATTGGAAAGTCTGTAATATTTTTTCTCTCTGTTGCAGCAAACTTTATTGTAATTCACCATTTTCTTTTAGATCCTGATATTTGCTAAACAAAATGGTGTATTCAAGATCTGCATGGTTTACTTTTTTCCCTCTTTTGGGTTATTCATTTTAGTATTTTACAGTGTAATTCTGCTGTGTAAAGTGACTGCAAAAACTTCCCATTCTGACCCAACAAATCTGTATGCTATTGCAATTCTAACTAATACAAATAGTTACAGCAACAACAGTGTCCCAAATGAGATATTGTTTTATTTTAAAAAAATAGTTTCTACTCTTTTAGTTCTGCATGAGAATTAAAGCAAAGAGAAATGCATTATTTTTATTTCAGCTTCTATATCATCAAAAGGAGTGCCTCATTTAGAAAAACCGAACCAAACCTGTTCATTATGTTCCAAAAGTAAGATCTTTTAAGTCTTGCCCGGTCCCCACAACCCCTTCAGCTTTACAGTCTCAGACAGATGTCTGGCAATTCAGACTCTTTTTAAAAAAACTTTTAAACTACCTATATTGAATGGGGAAATCCTTAGACAAACCTGAAACCCAGCAATGCCATTTTGAGCTGCCTTTCAGAGAATGTCTGTTTAGTGTGTGTTCATGGCATATGTTCACTGCTGGCTTAAAATTAACACATTTACTTGAAATTTTGAAGGAAAGTCTCAGGTTAATGAAGAGGTGCAGGTTTAAGAGTGTAAATGGACTTCTGTTAATTGACACCTACTTAATCACATGATCTTACCATTGATTTATGTGCTGATCTTTGTTTCACACATGGCTAACTTGTTACCGGTGTTTGGAATTTATTACCAAATAATACCTGTGCTTCAAAGGACTAAATCCAGCTTTGTGCATTTCTCTTGATTTCATAATCTTATTCAGCCCATAGTTTTTCTAGTATATTGGGCGCTATAATGTACTACCAAAAATTCTGCCTTGAATCTTCTTGTTAAATGTCTAACCTAATTGCCAGGATTTACAGAAACTTTGACTAAATTAAGAAGAAGTAATTTTTGTTCTTTGGGCAGCTTTTTGATAATTCATTTTGGTGCACTGTACTTGCTGGTAGCATCCTTATGGAGTCACGTGTGTCTGCTTGTAGTGAACACAGCGTTGTACCATCACTTCTTCTGAAGATTTCCTTTCTTGTATAAAGTGTTACAGGTCAGGTTTTCACAGTGTTAGAAGCTGCCTTAGAAATATGTTCTGGAGTCTTTGGGGTTTTAAGAAAAACTTGTGTAAATATGGGTTGTGAATAATTGATTTTGCCCTCATCCAATATGCCTTTCCTGAAATTTCCATTTTTAAATTAAATAAATGTAAAAAAATTTCTAATAAGACTCAACACTGACAGTGAAAGTAAAAAGCGTGACCTGATTCTCTTGTAAAGAATGCTGTATGTCTCAAATGAAAATTATACCCAGTTCTTATTAATTGACTTAAGGAGATCCAGATTGATTGAAATGTCTTGATACGAAATTGGTCAGGTATCCAGGTTGTAGCTGTATTGTTTTAGAGGAAAAAGCAATCAGGACTCGTAGTAGAGATGATATCTTTTATTAGACCAACAAGATTTTTGCAAAAATTAAAGAATAATTTTTTTTGCAAAAATCTTGTTGGTCTAATAAAAGATATCATCTCTACTACAAGTCCTGATTGCCTTGTTAGGAAATTTGCACTTCAGCAAATACAGCAGAAGAAATCAATTTTCAAAAATCTGCCCATTAAAAATGAGAACTATTGCATCCAGTAAAATTAGCATCTCATGGAAGTCTAAAAGATTCTAATCTGTGTATATTTATTTTAATAATTCAAAATACTGACATGTAACAATGAAACATAACTAATCTGCAGACCACTGTGACTTCAGGCTATTTCAGGCATCTGGTTACTTTTCATAAGATAAGCCAGTAAGAACCCATACTTGTTATCTGACTTGTTTCCTAGCTGCCAACGCTTTAACTTAACTGGACTGCTTTTTGAAAACCATGTGCAGTGGAACAGTGCTAAGTTGGGTAAATGGTCAGAAGGTGCGTGGAGAATTACTGCATTGTTGTGAGCAAGAGAACAAACTCAAGTTAAGAAGCAAAGCCAATGGATCCAAAAAGGTATCTCGTTCTTTTAATTTGACAATGTACCTCTAATTTTAATAATTGTTAACAGTGGATTAGTGAAAGTTTTTCGTATTTTCTGTAAAATAGCGAAGATTAAGAACATCTTAACAGCTATTAAATCTCTCCTGAGAAGTGGGGAGCAATCTGTGTGTGTCCGGCTATATTATAAAATGGATAGATTAGCTGTATGTGGATAAGGAGAATCTGTTGGGGATTCTTTTTTATCTTTATTATAAAATACTTAGCAGTATCTCTAAGAGGTGAGGTTTTTTACTTTGCTAATTTTGAGCCAATCTTGAAGATACACCAGCAAAAGCATTTATGCATAATAGCTTTTCTGAAAATTGTTTCTTGGCCTTGACAACCTTGCTTTTTCAAGAGCATGTCAAAAAAGCAGCTATTTTCAAATAGGTTATACCAGCTCCAGATTCCATTATATTAAGTGCTTTAATGGATTTCACAAAACAACTGACTAGCAGATAACTTTGGAAATGTGCATGGCTACTTTCAGACTAAGTCTATTTTTGACACTGAGACCAACAACAGGCTCTGGCTTTTGTCAGGTCAGCTGGTGGCAACTGAAGGCGTTATCATGTTTTTTCTTAGTTTCTAGCATATTGTTATCCCTCCTAGGTCACAGGGTGATTAGGAGATAGCTCTGGTATTTAAACACCTAGATAGGCAATGTCACAGAACTTGTTTTTCTATTTTTAATGATGCTCACAATGATTGGTAGGCAGACCCAGTTATCTGCAAAGGTCAAGAAATACATGGGGGGTGCATTGGATCACAGAAAAATATATCCTGCTACCGTATCACTTCAAAAAAAGAAGGGGTTAATAGCATAGATTGGTGTTTAATAAATTGTGAGGATATGAACATTTTAAATATTTATCCTAATTCTCATTTATTTACTTGGTGATCATTTTTGTTTTATAAAATTGTTAGTAGCAGAAACACATTTTAGTGATTATCATTTTGGCGGGTTCGGTTGAAAGTATTTTAATTGTTTAAAGAGATAATTGAAGTTCTCCTGTACTTATTGTAAGAAAAACTTTTATTTTAACTTTTTTTAGCAAGATTTACAACTAAGTAAGCCAGTGCAAACTGGTTAAAGAGTCTTATACAATGAAGACGTGGCAGGAAGCTCTGAGCTGGAAATAAACCAAGTCCATCAAGTTCAGGGATTCACCCTGTGAAACAAAGTAGAATTCACAAAGGAGAACACAGCTAGGTGGAATCAATTTAACGTCTTAGAGAGCGGAGCTAGTCAACATGTATTTGCACCATCTGAACCTAATTTTCCTCGCAGGCATTAATTACTTTGATTTGACAGGCAATAGCTTCCCTAAACTTTGCAGTAGTGCAAGAACTCGGAACTCAGCAGTCCAATGTGAAACTTTAAATAGTGCTTGTTGGATTTGTGAAATAATAATAAACTAGATAGCTACCAAAAGGTGAACATTTAATTGGCCTTACCCTAGTTAGATTTTAAAAAATCCCCATGACTTAAATTGAAGGCAGCTCATGAATAAGAATTTTAAAAAAATCTTTACATCAAAAAAGACATGTTTTTACAGAAGGGCTAAAGTGTCGTCATCATCAACATCAAAATCTCAGTGAAAACTGTGTACGGTTAAATAATACTTTTTGTGGTTGTAACAGGAAGAAGCTGAGAAGATGGTCATTTTCCTCTTTGTGTAGTTTATTTGCTTTGTGCATTCATAACTGTTTTTGTCTGGTGGCTGTTTATCCAGTAGAGGAAATCAATTGTTTGAATTTTTTGCTTCAGCAAAAATACCTACCCTAAGTTTTAAAACTTATTTGGGAAAATAGCACAACCTTTCATTTTTAAGGAGGAAATTCAGAGCACTCTTTTCAAAGGCTGTTCTATCTGACACACAGATGTTTTGGATTAGTGGGCTTTCCAAACCTGTATTCTTTAGTTCTGTTCTTTAAAAACCTTCAAGCCGACAATATCCTTTAAATTTTAAAAATTAAACACAGAAAAAGAATGACACACAATGTAGCACAAGACATTTCTTCTCAGTATTATAGTTGCAGACATTTTTACGACACCCCGCGGTATTTATTTTGCTTGTCCGTTTACAGTAAAGCAAGGTGTCAAAAAATGTTTTACCTTGCATTGTACGGCAAGAGCTAATCTTTACTACTTGGTGTAAATTTGACCTTTTATTTTAGACGATTGGTTTTTTAAAAAGTATTTATTTATCTTGCATAAGAGAACAAAACAATACTGTTTAATTCCTTTCTTCTCTCAAGGTAATGTGTTGGCTACCAGAAGCCTTGGTCTTACAACTGCAGCCCTGCACTGACATTAAAACACCTACCTTAGGTTTTATTTCATGCTTGCAGTGTTACTATGGAAGAGTAACTTCACTTTCATATGCTTGACCTTCCATTCTGTGTAATACCTGTCTTCCACGGACGTGAATATTGACTGGAAGGTCCTAAAATTGCACTTTTCATATCAAGAGTTTCTAGTAACACTTCAAAACATTTCTGTAACTGGTAAGAATAAGCTTAAGTGCATTAAATAAAACTGGGTAGGTACTCTGGGTGTTTTTGTCAGAAGAATAAGTCATTCCTTTGTTACAGCCTGCATTGTAACTTTGGCATTAGGAAAAAGCCTCCGAACAGCTAAACCTAATGCTCCACCCACTGATTTCAGAACAGCAAACATCTCTACAGCTTAATTAAAATCTTGATCTTGCAGCTAGCTTCTGGCTATTATTATATATTGTTTCTAAACCATTAGTAGCAAAGAACTTCAAGCATGGTAAACACTCGTTGTACCAGGTTTTGTACCAGAAATCTCTTAAAAAGCCAGACAGATCCTGTTCCAGAAGCTCACCTCCTAGGATTCCCTATTTATATATTAAGGTGAAAAAGGGATCTGGCATAAGTCACTAGAGGGAAGCATGCACACTCATTTTAAATAAAGACTTCTGAGGGAAGAGAGTTTTCAAAAGGCAATCTGTAAATGCATGGATTTTTAAGTGCCATATAGTTTTATCCCTACTGACCCATAGAATTAGCAAAATGAGAGAGAGAGAGAGATGAAAACATTTACTTGTCAGCAGTGTAATCACCCTGTCATGCCATGTCACTAAAAATTGGGCTTGCCCCATTCAGAGCATATGCTGTGGTAATCAAACAGTCCTTGGGCTCTGTGAACATAGCATCCTTTGTGCTGCTAGAGTTAATGTGTTGGAATTTCTTCTTTACCGTCAAGGTTTTAAACAGCTGAAAAATTCCTTTTCAGTAGTCAGACACGGTTTAACCTCTGCAAGATGTTTTAATTTACCAATTTTTAAAAAACATCTGGTTGACGCATTAATTTAGTAGCTTTCTGGAACTTGGGTCATCATTTCTTTAATCCTCACTCTGATGCTACAGATCCGTGTGGTATAAAAAAACCTGTATTTTAGAATGGCAATCTGTGGTTTTCTTTTAGTGTCCTTTAGCTCAGGAACAACTTTGATTTCTAATATTATTTTGCTGTCTTGCTAATCCATAACTAAACTCTTGTACAGTGTAGATCTGAATAACATTTTTGCGGGGGGGTATTGTTTTTGTCGTAGTTTGTTTTTTTTAAAGCTTTGTTACTTGCTGCTTTTTTTTTTTTTTTAACACATTCTGTGGGGGTGAAAACTTATGTAAGGATTTACTTTTTTTTTTTGACAGATAGGCTTTACTACACATGAAAAATATTCTTTTAATACATACATCACAGTAAGTTTACTGGCTAAAAAAATCTGCTCTTCAGAGAGCCTCAGTGATCCTTTTGCTACAGCACTGTTAAATCCAGTAGATTTATTGGAAGACTACAGCTGCTTAAACTGCAGTCCACAGCACCGAGTGGTTATCTATTTCAGCTTCCCCATCCTTGAAACAGGCTGAATGTCTTGGGAATCTCTGAGGCTTGTTTAATACAGTGCAACCTCATTATAACCAACCCTGATTGTTTATAACAAACCTTTTATTAAGCCCAACTAGCAGGAACTGATCCCCCCCCCCCCAATATTACTTATGCTGCAAATCAATTAATTCTATTCGAGTGAATATTCTTTGGGTAGCCGTTTCTCCTGGTCCCATTGGGGTTTGCTACAACGGGGTTGTACTGTATTTCTGAAACGCTTAAATTCTGTAACAAATGGTGCAATAGAGTTGATACATATACATTCCATCTTCTGTAAGGAACAATTATGATGCAGTACTTTGAATGGAAAGGGTTCACTATGCATATACTGAAATATATATTTAAGTGAATTATGCAATTATAAAAGTGTCTAAACATCTCAGAGTACTATATTGTATGCCAACCCCAAGAGTGTATTGATGAATAAGCATCTGTGCTTCCCCAGTTGAATGCTGAGAAATTGTACAAACCCTGTTCTTCTACTTCATGATGCAGGACAGTGGGATAGCAGATGAACCTTGAAATGCAGAGGCCCTGTTGAGCTTTGTTACAAATTTATAAGTCACTCACAGCTACCAAAACCAGTAGGCCTTTTTGTCTTTCTTTTTAATTTATTTGAGGTTAGAAAACATTTCCTCCTCTTCAGCCCTTTCTTCCTCAGTGCAGCCATCTCTTCTTTTCTCTGGAAACATACAAAAACTTATCCATACAGTCAGTTACAACTGTGCAGATGCCCTGAATGTCCAGTATTAAATTTAGGTGAATAATCTGTAGAATAAGTATATGGGCATTTGTTAAGTCGAGAGTAAATGCGTGGAATATGTGATTAGTTTATGGAAATTCCCTGAGTAGGAAAGTGGGTAGAATTTGTCCAACAAATAGTTCATATGAGGCTAATTGAAAGCACTACTTTGGATCTGCCTCTTAGCATCCCTGCTTAGCTCTGCTTCAGTTGATGGATGGACCTACAGCTTTAGACCCATTATGTCCCAAGGATTTACTCAAGTTCATGGTTTATCTTGCAAAAGAAACTTAAAAAAGAAATACAATGCATTGTATAGAATACCCTCCTCGGCCTCTCAGGGAAGTAATCCCAAAAGAGCTAAGAGTTAGCAAATTTTGCCTCGTACTACTCAAGATTGAGGCTTAGAATAACATCCTCCCTAACTGAATGGTTGGATTCCCTCTGATGTAGCCTCAACAAAGGGTTGCCTTGCCATTACCCTAAGGGCCCAAGCAAATGCTCTTAGAAACAGGTTGTGAGGTGGGGGTGGGTACCTGCTGCCATGTACTAAGCAACTCTGAGAACACCTGGAAGTATCGGACCCCAGGATTTGAAGTTTGTCCCCTCTCACAGGAGCCTAACTTTGATATTCAAACATTGATAGTGCCAAATTAGCAATTTACCCTAATAGCTGTCACTCGGCGGTACTGAAAATTATACCAGCAGAAGACAAGGGCGCTTAACATCTGAACCTAGATCTGCTCTATGTAAACCAATAGCACAATTCTAGTGTCTTCCTTTGGGAGATTAATTTGCTTCTCTTAGCCATTTTCATCTTTTTATTGGGTTTTAAAAATCCTTTGAGCAATTTTGGTTCATTTTAGTTTGAAAGGCACTGTTGCTATGGATGTTAACTACTGTGTGAAGAATACTGTAAATATTCATTCAGAATTGCATAAACGAATATATCAACTCTGCAGTGTTACTTTTGTTTTCTGTGATTTTAAATAATGACTGTATTACCATGACTGTGCATTGAAAGAGAGAATATTAAGCAAATATAAAGATCTTTTTATGGAAAGTGGATTTTGAATGTGAAAGACTATGCAGCAAGAAACCGACTTCTTAGAATTCTGTACTTTTGGTTGATCCTGAAAATGGTATGCTGTGACCTAAGTGTTTATTCAAAACTTTACAGTTTGAATATCTAATACATCAATAGAACTGGTTTTGAACAAAGTCAAAGTCAAAAAATGATCAGAAAACTTAATAATAAATATTTTTACTAATGAATGAAACAGAGTTAAAAAGCATAGGGGAAATTTATCAGTGAAAACTAGACATTTTTAAATCAGTTATTTGTAATTGCTTGCTCACCCCAATCTGAAATGCATTACAGTGATTTTATACAGTATATGAGGACTAAATTGCCTCCGTTTCTGGAGTTTTAAGAACTATGTGAAAACTCCAAAGTCAAGAGAGTGACAGTTCATAATTGTCATTGTGTTAACATGACCATTAAATGGCTATTCACTGCATGAATGTTATACTAGAGATATTCCACGTAATTATGTCATAAGACACTCCTCGTGCAATGTACTTATTTTTTATATTTACATGGTTCAACTACTTTTAACTTCAACATGCTTTTAACTTCAGCATATAAAAAAAATACTGCTTATGATAATGTGCAACGCAACGTAAATGGGTTAGCCAAGTCGTTTAAAAAAAAATTAATGATGCACATTCAATGCATTGCTGCACCTTTTTTCACACTATCAGGGTTTTTAATCATAGCTTAATACGTCCAGTTTTTGGGTGTCTCTGCAGAACAGCTGGATCACAGTGGAAGTTCTCTAAAACTGTTAAAAACAATCTTTCAGATTCATCCCTTGTATAATTCTGATTTTGTCAGAGGAGTTTTGAGGAAAAATGTCTCCAGATTGCTAACGAGTAAAATGAAAATATTATCCCAGTTTGATTTGGGTTTTGGTTATTCTCCCGTGAACCCCAAACTCAGTGGGAAATTGGAATTGTAGCCCTAAATAAAGCCATTTAATTGATTAAAAACTATAATAAAGGCAAAACTTTCGAATTCAAAGGAATGTTTTTCAAATGTGTTTAGAACGCAGAGAGTATTTATTTGAAATGTCCAGGGAAGTGTGTTGAATAGAATAGTAGAGGAAAAGAAATCCTGTAGATAAGAGTATTCATGTGTACTTTATTCTTCACTGTAAATTTGCCTTTGCCAGACTTTGTATGCATCAGCACAGTATATTCTTTTTACATAATATAGAACATGCTTTTTTTATCTGAAAAGTAAATTCAGCAGCCATAAGACAAATCTGACTATAGTATGAAATGTATTCAGCTACGTAGACTATAGCTATTTTAAAAAAAATGTTTTAAAACAAATTTCTTAACTTATATTTCTAACCACTTAAATTAAATTGTTATTAATTTCCACTAAATTTGGACATTTTGAAAATACAGTTAATTTATGCTGTTTTAACTTGTTTCCTTTCCCTTGTTTTAATAAGGACAATCACTGTAGTCAGTTTATTTGTTTTTATATAATTGCCGTTAGCGACAGATTCTCAGTTCTCAGCTGTTGAGTTGTAGATACTAGCGGGGAATGTTAATCCATAGATAAGCTTGTTCTAGGTTTAAAATTATCACTGTTGATATAAGAAAATTCAGTAGGAAAAACTTCTATTGGGCTTGACTCTCGGAAGCAGTGTCTACCCTCTTGTATTCAAACAGTGCCTAAAACACTGTCTGTAATTGTCTTCATCTGAAACAAATGGATAGGCTTTGTTAAAAGTTTGCTTTTGAACAAACAATCTTACTATTTGAGCCAATCTTGAGTTGGCAACTTCCCTTCAATCCTTTTCCATGAAAGGAAAATTGAGATACTCCTTCAGTTATTTAATAACTTTTAAATGCATTTCTGCACATTGAGAGATAGTAGGGAAAAGGTGTTGGCCAGCTGAAGAAGGACTTTTCAGTTCAAACTATGAAGGTAAGGAATGGCAATTCACTCTTAGTGGGAAGCATTTTAAACACTAGTAAGTAGCACCAAGATTGCATAATTTCTGCTTCCCTTGAAATGAATAAAAAAGATAACAAATCAAGTTAAAAGTGAAGTCTATTTCCTTGAAATCATAACGTTCTTGTTTTGATATATTAATGTTTGTAGCATATGCCTGCAGAAAAGGAGATTTATGCAAGTGTTTTTGAGATGGGACCATTAAATTTAAGTATGCCGGTACTGGACATAGCTCAGTGGGAGCACACTAGTAAAAGGAGATACTTGGACTAGCTCATGGGATTGTTATTGGTGTGTTT
Source organism: Alligator sinensis (assembly GCF_000455745.1). Taxonomy (NCBI): domain Eukaryota; kingdom Metazoa; phylum Chordata; order Crocodylia; family Alligatoridae; genus Alligator; species Alligator sinensis. The sequence continues at coordinate 350,356 of NW_005842046.1, forward strand.
AACATCCTGGAGTGGATTTCCTTGGGAATACAGTTAAATATCTATTTAAATTAATTTGTATGTGGACTAATAGAAGAACACAAAATAACGTAGTAATGCTTAATCTTTTAGCTAGCATGTAGAATACTGCATGTGCCCCTTTTCATATAACCATTGATTATATGAACTATAATATTTCTCAGCATTATATTAATATAATACATTATAACTTATACTGTTAAATAATGTTTCATTTATTATGAAATGCTGCTTGGATGGTGTGTCTCTTCTTTGCATGCATTTGGCTATCTTGAACGGTGTTCTTAGGTTTTAGTGTAAAACTGTATCTCTTTCACAATTTTGAGTGAAACAATTTTCCTTTTAAATAAGGGAAAAACCCTTCTCTTTACATATTGATTAGCTTGTTACACACTGTTTAAAATGGAGTAGGAAAACAAAACCATTGCCAGTACTGGTAGTCCTCACTTTGTGCACGTTGTACAAACTCATCTCACTTCATAAAAGAAGCTGATTTTTCTAGAATGGGTTTAGCAGGCTTTAGCCCAGATCGTATTCAAAAGCCTATTTACTTGGATAGATTCGGACTTTATTCAAACCGCGTCAACATCCCTATGCTTTAACTGCCATGTTTTAAATAAAGCAGTCAAACAAAATAAGTGAAAAATCTAGCGCCTCCTAAAAAACTATGTAAAAATAATTCCAACACAGAAACACTGAAATTAGAGGCAATTGCATTAATGTACCGTATGCAGTAACTAATTAAAAGTATGTGGCTAAGGATATAATTTTTTTTTCCCTATAAAGGAGAAGAACAGTCTGTCGCCTAGTGGATAGGGCTGGCCGTCAGAAGACTTAGGTAGTATTCCCAGCACTATGACAGACTGGATGTGTGATTTAGTGCAAGACAATTAGTAGTACCGTATTCATTTCTCGTCAGTAAAACATTTGAAGGATTGGTTATTATCTAGACTATGTGGCGCAAATGTGCTGAAGCTCACTGCATTATTTATAAGGACTGTGAAGTCTTCCTAATTAAACAGCAGTGTTTAATTCAGCTTGCAGCAATACCTTACAGTTGCAGCCCCATTTTTCTAGGCAATTTACAAATGCAACAAAAACAAAATCTTAGCGAGGACTGAAGGACCATGATTAGGACTGGGGCTTCATTGTTCTAGGTACTGGAAAATGCATCCCCTGCTTAAATTGTGAGGAATTTACAATCGAGTTTGAAAGAAGAGGTATGGTGGGTTTCCACAGCTTTTCCATTTTAATCATCCTCTGAACACAGCTGTTTTTGGAAGAATAACAGAAGAACGGAGGAGATGGAGGATTAGGATAGCAGCAGTAAGACGAGATGAGCTCATGTCCCTGAAACGGTGGTAGGCAATCTAATAATAATTTTTCAATATGTATTTGCTTATTGACAATGTGCTACAATATTGCACATCCCATTTCATATATCTATTGATTAAAAATAGGATCTATTACTGTCCCTCACGTGGATGAACTGGGATACTCCCTGTGTGCAGTTTAAAAGATCAGTATTATAATTTAAACCGTAAAAAACACAGGTGCAGAGAACATAAATAAGATTACACATGCTCTAGCCATTCCATATCATGAGCTGCTTAATTATATTTCTTCTCAGCTTGTAATTGAATATAGCCAAACCGGGCTCATGTTTATGAACAGCAATGGGTGATATTTCGTATGAGATTCTTTGATGAGTTTCCCATATCATCCATCTGACTCCCTTTACTAAAAGCTACTTTCTTACCTCTGAACCTGTCAACTTTTTTTACAACCTGATGACTGATGAGACTAGTGTGCTGTAAACCGGAATGTTCTTGCGTTAAGATGTTGTTGTGATAAGTGTATTTTGTAGCCGAATGTGTCCATGATTAAAATGACTTTGTTGTTTATAAACGAATGAGGAAGGTGCTGGTGAAGGGCATTAGAGGTAATAGATACCTCAACAAAAAAGTCACCCGACTGAATGCCTCCAGGTATTGCCAGTAGATTATGTGGTCAGCAGAAGGTTGTTGGGAATATGGAGCCTTTCTGCCCAGGGCAAACATCTGAGTCTAGGCTAGCAGTGATTGAAGTTTTGTATTATGGAGCCTTGGTGCAGTGACATACACAACACGAGTTGATGGTCTGGTCTTAGTTCCTAAATGAATAGGCATCTGCATCACAAAACAACCACTGTAATTAGCAATCTGGCTGGTAGGCTGGTTAGCAGAATGGACAAGGTGGGGATGGATACTGAATTACCTTAGACTCAGGTAATGGTTAGTTCTAGTTGTCATCCATCAGAAGAGTGATAGGGCAGTTCAGAGATGATATAATAGCTTTCTGCAACCTTTCCATCTACCAACTTTTCCATATACTTCTATAGATAAGTCTCTATTGCTGTCGTATGCCTAAAGAGACTCCAGAGTTATTAGATCCCCAGCCTTTCAGCATAGTGTGAATGTAGGGA
>NW_005842046.1:352868-357647 GCF_000455745.1 Alligator sinensis
ACCAAGTTAAAAAGGGGTGAAAGAGGAAGGACTTTCCATGCATCAGTTGCTCCATAGTAACTGTTTTGTATGTTCACTTTTATCCCATAGTAAGTGAAAGCTGAACTGGGGCAGTTTATCTAGAATGAAACAAGGTTACTATGGTTTAGCTTCTTAATGAAGGATGGGATTGGGCATAAAACCATTACCACAGAGCACCTAACACATAATAAAGGGTGTTCCTATTAATTTATGTGTCTGCACCCGGGTTTCAATGGCTCTTTCAAGAATTAAAACTGGGTAATTAGAATTGTGTTCTAAAGTTTCTCATCTCAGACCAAATCATGCTTTTATTTGGAAATCTTTTCTGTTATGGAGGGCATATCATTAGAAAAGAGATCCAAAAAATAACCAATACTTCTTCATGAATGCAAAAGTTTCATTAAAGTTTAAAAAATTAGGTTTCAGTAGCTTAATTTATAGGTGATCAAACAGGTGTCCAGACCATCGCTGTGGCTGACAAATCCTGTGACATACCAACAGAGGATTCAAACAAGTGATGTCAGAGTTTAGGTACTTAAATATTAATTAATTTTGGAAAAACGTATAAACTAGTTCATTAACGTGACAAAAGTCTATGAGAGTGTGCGTATGTGTGCATACACACACACACACACATTCATAAACTTTTGTCATGTTAACGAACTAGTTTATACATATTTTCAAAATGAAGTAATTGCAGCATTCACGAGCCACCTGGTACCTAGAAGTATGTAGAAAAAACATTTAAAGCTGTGTCTATGTCTGAATCACTGAACCTTTCCGAATCTGTCCGAATCGATTTGGAGGGTTCTTATTCGATTCGGATTTGGAGATTTGGCCACTGAATTGGGCTCAATCTCCACCGAATCGAATCAGGGACCAAAGCTTTGCATCACTCTAATGTTAATGGTCAAATTTGAGCATGTATTATCCCTTGTTGACATCTGTTTTTTCCACTGGTAGTGCCTCTTCTTTGGTTATGCTTTGTAAGTAAATACTTTGTATGAACTGAAAAGCAAACAAATATATTACCCAGTCCTTCCTTGCTATCTACAAAAGCGTATATCTACGGGTACATGGGGTGAGATTTTTACGGTAACTCTGTGCTTAAAATACTGGCAAAAAATCACTGGCTGAGTTTTAGTTTCTGGTCATACCGTACTTCAATATTTTTTTCATTAATTGGCTTATGTTTGGCATAAATGGTAAGAGTAACATGGAGTGTTAGGGTTTGTGTTTTTTGTCATCTTTGCTGCATGACTGAAGTGAAATATGCTAAATGTGCCCTATGGGAAGATATTGTATCATTAATTACAAATTTGAAGAACAGTTCTGGGTGCAGTCTAGCCTTCATAGGCTCATAACGCCTGCGGGCGGGATGTGTCAGCATAATGACATTGGCAGATGGAAAGGTTGCAGTAGATATGCATAGTTATTGTTTCAGCCAAAAAGCTGTGGGAAAGGAAACACATTAATCTACAGTGGCTGTTTTTTTCTTTTCAGTAAGCCTGAGTAATAAATTGCTGTTTTTCCTTACCTTGTCTCCTAGTTCTTGTTTTATTTTTCGAGTAGGAGACAGATTGAAGGGAGAGAAGAGAATGGGAATGAAAATTAAAATATTCAAGTACCAAAGCAATTGAAAATTAAATTAATTTGAACAGGTAGATTGAAAACCTGTCCCCAGTGATGGTTCATACATCAATGAGTCGGGCAAATCTAATGTAGTAGGATCATAAAATATGCATTTGTGTATAAATATGGCACTTGTTTGGATGGCATATTACAAGGCAGTGGTTAGGAAATGCTAAAAAAAGGAATAAGACATGGATCCCTAGGTACAGTAAGAACAGTTATGAGCAGCATGACTGAATTTGACCTTATTGCTTAAAGGCAACCTTCAAAGGTCCAAAAAATTAGTCTGTGTGAAAGGCGTTCAGAAAGGGTTCTGTTTCGCTTAACCACTTTGTTAAGACATTTCAGGAATTGGAGGTTTCATCTTGCCAGATGGGCATTTGGGGAGGTCTAAAGGATAGTTAGTTCACTCCAGCAATAAGGCTTTTTATCTTAACTTTAACCCTAAGGTAAACATAAGAAGGTATAAATAAAAATAAATGATTGACTAAAAATCCTTTCCCTTGCTTAACATTTATTCTATATAAATAATATTTTATGTAAAAGCATTTTTAATAAGTAAAATAAAATAAATAATTCTGTTGCTTTTTACTATGTCCATATTTCACTAAGTCTTCACTCCTAATAACTCCTCCACTGTAATCAGGATCTGAATTTCAGATGTAAAAAACAAGTCTCCCTCTTTGTACAACCCCTCCTAAAAAACTTTTCATATGTCATAAAATGGTGGAAAAGGAACAAGCTACTTCTTTTCCTATTTGCATAATTCACCAGTTATATACATGACAGTCTCATTCCTCAGCTTAAGTTTTTCACAGTGGAAAAAATACCTACCACTTCCTTTCTTTTTTTACATGTCAGAGGTAGGAAGGAGGAAAAAAGGTTTAACTAGGTAAGTTGTTAACACTTGGAGTATCTAAACCTTGAGGAAACATTCCACAAGCGCTCCCAGCAGTTCAGGTTTTAGAGGCTTTCGCACTACATTATTTAAGCCATGGAGATTTGAGAGGTAATGATCCTCTCTAATCTCAATTTTTTAAACAGGATTGTGGCATTTAAAAATGATGTTTAGCTGCTTGCTGAGAGTTTCACTGGTTATGTCTACACCAGTGGTTCTGGTGACTCAAGTCACCCCTCCATAGCGTTTGTGCATTGAGTGGTACCCAGTTTCAGAAACTAATTATATGTTACAGTGGCTGCATCTGAGATGCTGACTATGCAGTAGCTCATGACTACTGCACCATAGCGTCACATGGCAGGAGCGTGACGTGATACTGCTGTGCAGTGCCCTCAGCTCCGGTTACTGCACAGTCATTTAGTACTTGTTTATACAAGTACTTAATGGCTGCGCCATAATGACTACACAGTCAGTGTCTCGTGTAGATGCAGACAGTGTGTACCTCCTTCCACTGGGGGGGGGGGGGGGGTGAGGGTCATCCTGGCAGGGATAAGCCTGAGCCTCTGCTCATCTCCTTAGCTTATGGGCTTATCTCCTCACACCTCAAGGCACCCTTTAAAGGATCTGGCGGCTCCATGGTTGAGAATCACTGTAGACTGTAGTGTAGTAAAGATATATACCTGACCTTAGCTTTAAATAAACTGGTCTGGGTATTGGAAACAGCCCAGCCAAGGCTGTACAAAGTTCTACTCAGGTGAATTTACTCTGCTAAGAAAGAGTCTGCAGTATAGACTGAGTTACATACTATATTAGTATCATCTACTTTATGGTAGTTCTGTGGATGTAACTTTTCTGGGGGAAAAAACCCCAAAACATGTCATTAAGTCCAAATCAAAATATATTGGACCAAATTGTAACCCTGCTATTACTGATTCTGAATGCTATTATTTGTTTATAGGAATCACTTTCTTCTCCAGAGCCCATGAGAAGCCAGCAATGTGCTAAGAAAAAGTGACTATCGACAGGATGCAAAATTAATTAAATTTTAGTTTAAGGCTCTGCTCATATGTTTCTAAGATCTACTTGATTTCTTTACAAGAGGTTTGATGCAAAGTCGGGACAGAAATTGACATGAAATATTATTACAGCCAAGTCACGCAGAGTGAAATGAGTACACCAGTGTGCAGCAGGCACCTCTATCCTGCATGCGCCTGGTCACTAAGCTACATTGGTAGAACGTTATTTTTGTCAAGTCTGTGATATTGGATTATATTTAAATATAAATAGCTAGTCTTTTTCATATTCTAGTGATTCACCTGATTTATTAAATATACTGAAAAGCACAGGTGTAATCTTAATAAATTCAGCACTCTGACAGAGGAATGACAGTAGTGCTAGCAATTTTTAATGTCACTATAATGTACTGTGAGAAGAACAGCTTTAGCTCATGTTTCCAAAATTCCAAAATTAGTCTGGACCTAGTTCTAGATTCGAGGCACCCCTTTAGGTTCAAGACACTCCTTGGAAAATGTCAGCTCTTAGTTTTCACTCCTGTTTTACTAAAGAAAAATAATAAAGGATCTTGGAGTCCTAGTGGTCGATCTTGGAGTCCTAGTGGACTCTAAGATGAACATGAGTCGGCAGTGTGACGAAGCCATCAGAAAAGCCAATGGCACTTTATCATGCATCAGCAGATGCATGACGAATAGGTCCAAGGAGGTGATACTTCCCATCTATTGGGCGCTGGTCAGACCGCAGTTGGAGTACTGCATGCAATTCTGGGCGCCACAATTCATGAGGGATGTGGATAACCTGGAGAGGGTCCAGAGAAGGGCCACTCGTATGGTTAAGGGCCTGCAGACCAAGCCCTACGAGGAGAGACTAGAGAAACTGGACCTTTTCAGCCTCCGCAAGAGAAGGTTGAGAGGCGACCTTGTGGCTGCCTATAAGTTCATCACGGGGGCACAGAAGGGAATTGGTGAATATTTATTCACCAAGGCGCCCCCGGGGGTTACAAGAAATAATGGCCACAAGCTAGCAGAGAGCAGATTTAGATTGGACATTAGGAAGAACTTCTTCACAGTTCGAGTGGCCAGGGTCTGGAACGGGCTCCCAAGGGAGGTGAAGACCCCCAGGGTAGGGGAGAGCACCAAGAGGAGGTTAGATAACCATCTAGCTGGGGTCATCTAGACCCAGCACTCTTTTCTGCCTATGCAGGGGGTCGGACT
>NW_005842046.1:357657-414893 GCF_000455745.1 Alligator sinensis
TTCCTGCCTATGCAGGGGGTCGGACTCGATGATCTATTGAGGTCCCTTCCGACCCTAACATCTATGAATCTATAAATTCATGTGTTGCAAAGAACTCAGGAAGACCACAGCAGGTCAGAGTGCTTTCAATACTCTGGATTGCTATTAGTAATCTCTGGGTTTATGTTGTGAATCTACCTTGTTGGTGTTTTCACTGCATAGCACCCCAGGGTGCCATGGCACCCCGGTTGAGAATCACTGCTCTACTACTCTGGGTCTTCTCGAGTGATAAAATAAGAAGAGGAAGAGGAGATTTTGTTGCTAAAGTTCCCTCCCGAGAGTTCCTCTTAGTTGGAGATGTGTATCATGCCACGTGGACAATAAAATGTTTCAGAAAGGGGTTAGCAATGACTCAAAACCAAAACATGCACTACAGCGTTCTAGCAGTGTGTCCACAAAATATGTCAGTCAGGTGTCGTCTTCATCTTCATTTGACTTTTTGGTGCTTGATATAAACTTCATTGATTTATATTTGACTCATATACTTTAGTACTTTGCAAATGAAAGTTTTAAAAACTATTTTTTCTCCATTTATTTTTTACTCATATTTTAACTGGACATGGAAACTCCTTCAGAGGGAGCTGCATTCTGGTGAAGGGTTTTTTGGAGGTGAGCCTTTTAGAAATCCCGTGCTCAAAACCTTCATTTGATAAAAGGTTAAGGGTCCTAGCTAGGTCGCTGACTTTTTCATAGGTGGGTTCAGATGCACTTCGGATACCAAATGTGGAGATCTTACTCTTCACGTACATCTACTTTAAATTTTTACTGTTTTGTAGGCTTTCCTGTTGGTGGTCAAAAATAAGGTGAACCAGATTTTTAATAGCTAATTTTGAGTCGTCAGGAGTTCACTTTAGTATAGTGCTTTACCTGTGAATCGCTTATCTGTGAATCTGGGCTATGTATTAGAGTACTTTGTGACCTGTGTACCTGTCAAAAGTGTCTATCCATTGGTAGACTCAAAGAGCGAGAGGAAAGGTAAATGTCACACTGAAAACTGGTCTAGCATAATGAAAAGGGAACCACTTCTTTGGTCTGAAAAATCTTTTCCCAGCTATTAGTCATAGTCACAGAGAAGTAGGGCTGGAAGGGACCTGCAGAGACCATTTAGTCCAACCCCCTGCCTGAGGCACGGTCAGCCGTCCCATACAACCATAATCTAAAGTCTGAATTGTGGAATTGTGAATTGTAGAAAATAAGATGAAACATTAGTAATTAAAAATTAAAAAACAAAGCAGAACCTTTAGTTGCTGTAGTGGGAGAAGGAAATAGTCATTTCATAGCAGCTGTCTTTTTGATAAATGTCCCTACATAGAGTAACAGAGGCTGTGACATTCCTAGTATACCCTCCTGAAAATCTTCTGTGCTGGATTGTCTTGCTTGAGGACTACAACACTGAAATGCCAGGTAAATTCTATGTTTCATCACAGGGGACAAGATTTTTTTAAATTGACTATCTAAGATTAAAAGACCTGACCAAATTCTATTGGAAATCTTTTCATTGACTTCACTGAGCTTTGGATTAGGCCCAGAATAGCTGTTTTTAATTGCCATGAGTCTACCATTAGGAATGGATGTTGCTGAGGTCATGGTAATTATTTAGAAACCAGTATTCATCTAAGCATAACAAATGATGCCTACTAAAGCCTGGGGCCTCTGGACAACGATAATTGCTGAAGAATTGCGTCTATGTCCTTTGGGAGGCATTTATTACAGCCAACCAAGAATTCTTGACACTTCTTATCGCTACGTGCAAGTGTGAGATTATTCTTGCAAGTTACTCGGCTCATGCTCAACATAGAAATTGTTTAAAATAATTAAGTTAGCAAACTGTACCTTTGTGATTATCATATATGCACAGTAACTGGTTTATGAAACAAAAAGCTGGGGAACCTTGATCACATACCTGATTGACTAATACTTTTGTTTGTTAATTGGTAAAACATTTTTAAAGGCAAATTGAGAACTGTAACACAACTTACCTTACCATATTCAACCATTTTATCACCCCGTTAATAAACTTTTCTTTATAATATCAATGCGTTTATTATTGGTCACACTTATTTATATAAGATCTTTGATTATCTTGGTTTTAGGTACTGAGAATGATACACACACACACACTCTTAAAAGCACTCTTAAACTTTATTACAAAACAGAATACGTATCTATATTCACTGTATGCAAGTTTTTGTATGTTTCCATGTAAGAAATGGATCTCTATTTCCAATTTTCAGTAGTGTGAAATAGGAACATCATGTTTTCATAGAGTCCTATAGAATCATAGAAAATTAGGGTTGGAGGGACATCAGGAGGTCATCTACTCTAATCCCCTGCTCAAAGCAGAACCAGCCCTGACTAGATCATCCCAGCCAGGGCGTTGTCGAGCCAGGTCTTAAAAACCTCCAAGGATGGAGACTTCACCACCCCTCTGGATAACCTGTTCCAGTGCTATACTGCTCTCCTAGTGAGAGAGCTTTTCCTAATATCTAACCTAAACTTCCCTTGCTGCCACTTCAGCCCATTGCTCCTTGTTCTGTCATCTGCCACCTCTGAGAACAGTCCAGGTCCATCCTCTTTGTAACCCCCCTGCAGGTAGTTAACGGCTACTATTAAATCCCCTCTCAGTCTTGTCTTCTCCAGACTAAATAAGCCCCCCTAACCATCTTTTCACATATAAAACTTTTTTCTGCATGATACAAATTGTTTTTCCTTAGAAATATCTTTAAATGTGTTTTACAAGACTGCTATAGAAAAATTTAAAAAGAAAAAGCTTTTCTCCTTTCTCCACACACATTTGTCAAGTTGCCTGTTTTATTTCAAGAAAAGCCACCAGTCTGAGTACTGATAACCTAATTTACTTAAAGGGGAACTCTTTGACAGGTGTGGCACTACTCCTAATATTTGTGGGAATTACTATATTTACTTGAATAGAAGACGACCCTCCACAAAAATTAAATTCCATTTGTTAGAATTTCCCAGGTATACAATCTAAATATTGGAGGTTTGCCCTGAATTTGTCTCCTTCCCACTGCTACAGCTGGGAAAACTAATCTGTGGAGTCCAGTAGCACACACCCACCCCCACCCCCCCACCTCCTACCTTTTTCCTCTAGCAGCCCCTTCCCTTACTGTCAGACCCTGCTCTCCCTGGAAGTTGAGGAGCAAATTTGAAAAAATGATCTTGAAATTAAACATGGTTGTGGGAATTTGCATAGAGTGCCCATGCATTTAGTTTATCCCAGATGCAGGTTACCTTTTTTGAATCTGCAGCAAGTCTTAGCACAGGTACTCCATAAACACACTTTTGAACAGCACTTTGGCACAAACTCTGTGTGACATTAGTCTAAAGCCAAAGGCTCACAATTTATCATGTTGATCATTGGGCTGGGCCCCACTAGTCAACAGCATTTCAGGCCATGGTGACCCCAGTGTGCGTGTACTCCAAATATGCCCCATGAAAGATCCATGCGCTTATTAGCCCCACTCATGCCTGGAGCCGAGTGTTCTTCTCACAAGTCCTGGGATGCTCCAAAAACTTATATGCAGATGAGGTGCAGGACAGCCTGGTCTGGCTCGACCTCATGGAGGGTGAGGCCACACCAATCATATGTGCCAGCTGAAAGCGGGGCCAACAGAGAGATTCTGGGTATGTAGTGTTGTGGCTCACTATCACTTTAAAAATAGTCGGTAGTAAAAGGGATGGTGCTTAATGGGCCCTACCATATATCTTATTCAAATAGGCTGTAGTAACCTATTCTTGTGGTAGGTTCCCGTCAGCATGTTTGCCCAACGTGGGCCATATATGTTATAGTTGTGCTTATTGCTGATTGTGTTTAATCAACTTTATAGTTGGTTTTCATTGCTGAGGACGTGCTGCTTTTGGCAGCAGTTTAACGATAGACAATGTATTTAGTGAGATGTCCTTGTATGCAGTTATAAGACAAGGGGCTTTTCCCCAATGCTAGTTTTAGGGGAAAAGCCTCATCTTGTATTCAAGTAAATATGGTAAGTTTGAAGAATGAACCTGATCCAGAGGTCAGGGTGTGCTGAGAAACTGTCTTCACTCTAGAAGCCCAGAGGCATGTAGGTATTAGGCTGATGGAGAGGAGAATGATGATCTGCTATTAGCAAGAATGTTGCTTTCATCTGAAAATAAAGAACCGTAAAAAATGGTTTTGAGCCTGCTAAACACAGGGTGCTCTACTGTGGATTGATGGCAGACCAGTTTAATTTTAAGATTATATATCCAGATATTTCAGTATGAAACGAGTTCTGTCTTTTCTCAGTAAGGAGATTTAATAAAACAACACACAATTGCTTGTGTGACTCACTGATTAAATATTATGGTCCAAGCCTTGTCCTTTGGGCGGACGCATATGTGTAGGTGCATGTGCAGATACATATGTGACCACACAGGTGCAAACAGAACTCGTGTTAGTCAGGACAAGCTTTCTATGCATATGTGAAGGTGAAGTGGAATTAAGTTAGTAAAACTGAATGCTAAGATCTTTCTTTAGAAGTCATTTTAAAAATAATTGTCAAATAACAAGCACTTAAGATAGGACTCATTGCTCCATAAGGTTTTAAACCAAACGTTTGTTGACCTCAGCAGGAGCTCTGGCTGTGGACTTAGTGGCAAATTGATTCCCCGAAACGTTATGCTAGGGTGCATCTAGATCAGGGGTGGGCCTTCAGCCCACACAGAGAGTTTTGCGGAGCTGTCGTGGGCTGGGTCAGCACCCAGGGCAACAGCTCACCAAACCTCCCTATGTGGGATGGGGTTGTGGGTGGGTGGGGAGCTTGCGTAGCTGTGGGGCTGGAGCCTTTATTCAGCAGCTTCAGAAGGGGCAGCCCAGCTGGAGCCTTTGCTACCACCAGTGCCACCCTGGGCCCCCACGCCTGGTGGGGTGTCAGCAGGGAGAAGCTGCAGGGCAGCCCTGGCATGGGCTCTGGGTGGCTGCAGTAATAAGAGCCCTGGCAGTGATGAGGCTACCACCACCAGGTCCTGCTTTTTCCTAGCACCCAACAGCTTCTGCCCAGCTGATGCCACCTCTGCACCCAGGCCACCACTGTTGAAGCTGGGCAGCGGTGTGAAGTTGGGCAGCAGCTTCAGCTCCTTCTCAGGGTTGAAAGGTAACCCACCTGCTGCTGCTGCTACCGCTATCACTCATTGTGGCTGTGGCAGGCAGGTCCAGAACAGGCACTGCAGAGACCCTGGTCCCCCACACAGGCCAGGCCAGGACTAGGGCTATGCACTCAGCCGAGGGGTCAGGCCCAGCCTGTGTGGGTCCTCCAGGGAGACCCCAGGATCCTGGGGTAGTGCCAGTGCAGTGCCAGGGTCTGGGGCAGAGCGGTGGTCTGCTACCACACATCCTTGCCTGCAGAACTGGGGCTCTGCCCTGAGCTCTAGTCCTACACTGTTACTGCTCCAAGATCCCAGGGTCTCTCTGGCTCTGCCCACCCATCTCACTCCCTGCCAGCCCACGATCCCATCCCAGCCACCTAGCTGAGCACCCTGCCCATGTGGGTCCTGCCCCAGCAGCGTGAGTGGGGCAGACGGGCCCAGATGCCTGGGCAGCAGGGTTGGGTCCGGAGGCAGTGGCAGCCAGAAGGAGCAGCGGGGGCTGCCAGGAAATGGAGTCGAGCCACCACGATGCCCAGTCCCGCTGCATGCCTGGGGGTGGTGGGACTAACCATGTTGGCCACTGCCTGGGCTGCTCCCCGTGCCTGGCCCAGGCGGGCCTGAGGGACCCACCACAGGCTGGACAGAATCCCTCATCAGGCTGGATCCAAGCCTATGGGCCAAATTTTGCCCACCCTGATCTAGATGAGAAACCCTGCATTATTTATTTGAAATCTTTTCAGTTACCATTTGCATCTGTGAAGAGCATTTTTAATAATTAGAATTTAGCATTTGTACTACCAGTGAAAAGTTTATGCGATTCAGTAAGCATTTTTGATTCAACTAGTAGTAATAATGTCACCTTTGCGGGTAATGAGGTTTGTCTCTCTTCCTTTCTTTCTTATAAACCTAGACTTTTCCAATGCTGAGAGATTATGTATGCTACATGAATTTCCTGAGTAGGTACCTGATGATGTGATCTCATGGTGACCTATGATTTAATTAACACAGAGATTAATTATTGAGAGAAACAGTAGAAAATGTAACGAATATAGGTGCAAGGAGTCTGGCTGTTTGCAATCTGCTGCAGAACAAATTCTGTTTACTGCAGTCATAGGAAGAAGGCCAACTTTCCTATTTTATTTCCGACAGCAATTTGTCATAACAGATGGAAACAAAGTTGCGTTGTTTCTCCCCCTCCTCCTGCAGCATTTTTTATTATTATTATTATTTACTTGGTAAAAGGCCAAAAATAAAAAGTTGCCATTACAAAGTTTTTCAAGCAAATACAAAATCAGCTTGTGTTCATTCAGTTAGCTTGCAGTTACTTGCTTGTTTCCTGCATCACATTCAGTTTTGTTAGCACAAGAAAACAAATCACTGTTTCTTTAGAAATTCTTTGTGGACAATCCCTGAGGCATCAAAGGTTACCTCTTGAATTTCCTAATGATTTCTGCGCTTTAGATCTGCTAATTCACCTCTTGAATGCGTTATACACCATTTAACACCCATATCCTAATTATTACAATGATGCATGCTTTATGTGCTGTAACTGGCTTATGGAAAATGTGAGGCCATGCTGCAGAAATACAGAAGGGCCCTCTTGAAAACCATACCGAGTAATAAGACTGGTTAATGAGCTAGTCTTTAAGGGCGTCTTTACATGTGCTCTGGTGAGGGTGGGGGGCTTTAATTACAGCTTCTCTGAGAGTAGCTTAATTAAAGTGCCCAGAGCGTCTTGTGTATTCAGCGTCCTGCACTTCAAAATGGTGGTGGGGGCACTTTAACTAAAGCTTGTTCGATGCTAACAAGCACGCTTCAGCCGTCTCAATTAATCATGTCTGCTCTGACACGCTGTTATTACAGTGCATCGGAGCAGCGTCCCCACATGTACAGGCACTTACGCAGCTTATAAGGCACTTTTCCTGACAACTTTTTAAAGAGAAGTTTTGCAGAGAGTCACTGGGTCTGCATAGATGATGAAAAAATAAATTAAAAATCCCAGATCAGAGTCCTCATCTTTTTTTTTTTTTTTTCTTAATTAAAATGATCAAAGGAAACACACATGGCAACCACTTTGATGCATATATATTAGGGGTGTGCGAAACAGGCCATATTCGATTCAGATTTGGATTCAGCCCAAATTGGGGACAGTGATTTGATTTGTTGATTTGGATCACTGTCCCCGATTTGATTCGGCCAAATCCGAATCTGAAGATTTGATGCTGACTTGGAGAATCAGCGATTCGGCCATAGACATAGCTTTGAATGTTTTTTCGAGTACTTCTGGTCCACTTCCAGGTCCACCACCAAGCACGTGGGGGGGCCCCCTGCACCTCCTCAGCTCGGCGATCGGCCACGGGGGGACCTCAGGTGCCCCCCCAGAGCCAGGAGGCACCAGTTGCTGAGCCGGCAGGGTGCAGGGAGGCTCCGGGTGAACCCAGAAGCAGACCAGAATTGCTTCTGATCCACTTCCTGACCTGCTGCTGAGCATGCTGGAGAGCCGCTCTCCCCCCTGCTTCTGTGGGACGCTCCATCCGCCCCAGCATCGCAGCACTCAAGAGCCGTGCCTGCTACCTAGAGGTATGTAGAAAAAACATTTAAAGCTGTTTCTATATCCGAATTGCCGAATCTTTCCAAATCTCTGATTCAATTCGTAGAGATTAAAGGGTCTCCTGATTTGATTCAGATTTGGAGATTTGGCCACTGAATTGAGCGAATCTCTGCCAAATTGAATCGGGGACTGAAGCTTCGCACAGCCCTAGTATTTATTGCCAAGAAGATGTTAAGTACAATGCAGATGTGAAATAAAATGGGTCACTGTCCCTGAAGGGCTTAGAGTCTATACTGCAAAAGCCACCAAGTAGCGGAAAGAATTATTTATTGGTATATAGACTAATAAGTCTAGTTTTGTGGCCCATCAGTAGTGCATCCCCTCTCCAGAGAAAAATGCGGCCCCTGTTTAACAGCACAGAGAAGCACCAGTCAAACCCTGGATCTTGGAAGTCACTCCATACACACAGATTCTTGTTTGCATAAAGCCCTATTGACTTCTTCGTGGCTCCTAGCAGGACTCCTGGAGCCATTTGCATAGAGACAATTGCAGGAAAAATGCCAAAAGCCAGGGAGGAAGAATTACTTAACTGAAACTAGGGATGTGTGGAGAAGCTTAAGTTAGCTGTGTTAGTCTGAAGTCAAGTAGACAAAAGAGTAGATTTGTATCTTATAAACTAACCAAAGTGTGTGGGTGTTGCACATCACTTCACAGCATCTGATGAAGTGAGCTTCAACTCACAACTGCTTGTGCGGTCTGTGTCTGTGTGTGGAGAAGACAGGCTGGGAATAGGAAAATATAGTTGATAATTAACATGGCAGGAGAAATGTTTTTAGAATGCTATGTAAGAATGAATTTGTTTAAGATCTCAATGTTTTTGAGATATTAATAGAAACGCTTTTCTGAGGTTATTTGGTATGATATACTAGTATTTAAATTAATTTAAAGTAACACATGGGTAGACATTACAGTAAGTGGATGCAATCAGTTGTCAGATTTGGCTTCCTTGTCCATGTTCCATTCACTGCTTGCAGATGGGCTTCTTTAGCTTTCCCCTGCCTTTGGGCGATTTCTTGGGGTACTTCGGGACAGCTTATGTAACTGGTACTGTCAGCTTGAGAATTTGAGTAGCATGAAAAGCTTGTAAGTCACTGGAGTCAATATTTAGTGGTGCATTTCTGTAGGCTTAAGGCTTAAATGTCATACTTGACAAGTACCGTGGAGGTCACTGCCGTACTATTTTTTGAGTAGCTTCATTTATTTATGGCAGATAGCAAAGGGTTAAATGTTTGTCTGCTAGACTGTAATAAGCAGTTGCCACTGATAGTAAATTATCCAGACTACAGGTGGTCTGTGGGACTGACAAATGCTGGCTTTATGACCCTTACTCTGACCTGTGTTCCAGCTAGTAAATACTTAAATGCATGTCCACTCTATATTGGCTATAAATAGGCCTCAAGCCTCATGAAGTTGACCTGGAAAGTTCTTTCTTGGATTCATTTTGTTTTCTAACAAAATGTTCATTTTACTAGCTTCCATGCAACCAGAGCAGGAGATAAATTCAATCTTTGAAATTAGATCAAAGAAATTACTATAAAGCATGACAGAAGATAAAAACAACACTGGTAGAAATCACGTACAAGGTTGACATGTTGCCCCACACAGAATTTTTTGAGATACATATATATGCGAGTATCCTGGCTGTGTGGTATGAGAAACAAAAAGCCCATGCTGTTTTCTTTCATTGCAGAAGCTGCGAAGTCTCAGTCAGCAGAGCTGTCATCTAGGATAATTTGATTTCTATACATGAATTATTCTGCTTCTGGGTGGTCAGTTTTATGTATTGTCAGCTTAATTAGTAGTCAGGAAGCTTAACACTTTTGCACTGTTTAAAGCCCAGGAAATAAAATAAAGGGATAAGCAGTTTTGGTCTTTGCACTGATTTCTAAAATTTGCAGTTACTTCCTTTGTGCATTTGTTTAAATTAATATGTGGTCTACTTTAAAAAAAAAATAGTAATGGAGCATCCTTACAGCAACTTTTGTTTAACTTGGAGACGGCATGTTGTAAAACATGGATAACTCTGTGGGTAAAATGGCATTCATATACCAAGTAGCTTTGTAAAGGAAAGATTCCTGATTCCTAGGTTTTGTTCCTTGGATAAGTTGCTTACGGCCAGATCCAGATTTGATCCATAATTGTCTGAATGGGATTTAAGACAATTTAGTTCCAAAGCATGAATCACACAGGCCTTACTTCATTGGCTGTAAAATGCACTCAGTGCTTGAATTAATTCGCTACTTTTGGACAGGAAACCCTCAGGCAGTTGTTTTTGGGCTTCTAAAGATGCTCAGAAGCAATCCATTTTGAGCATCTAGTCACCAAACTCCTGTCCATGCTCCAAATGGAGGTGGGAAGGCTTCTCAATTATATCTAATTTTCCAGGCAGCCCCAGTCTGTTAGGTGTTCCCAAGCCATACAGAACCTGTGCTGTCAGGACTGAGTTCAGTACAAAATGCAGCACCCAGTCCCACCATCACCTCTACTTGAAAAACACGAACAATGGTGATAGCTGTAATAGCAATGCTGGTATTGAGACTGACCACCTTCCTGTCTTAGCTGAGTGCCCTCACCACTAGGCTGCAGGGTCAGGCGTGCATGCTCACTCACGCATGCTCTTGCTCTTGCTCTCCTACCTCCCCGTCTGTCTCCCTCGTGATGTGCATTTCCCTTCTACCTGGCAGCCCAGCTTCAACAGGAAGGGTGCAATGCATCTGCCCAGATTGTTCTTTAGCCTGGTGGTCAGAGCACTCCCATGGGAAGAGGGAGGTGGGGGTTTCAGTCAATTTGGGCTAGGAAGGGATTATAATGTAGGTCTGCGACTTCCTGGGCAAGTATTGTAGCCATTAGACTGTCATGCAAAAGGTAGGGTTACTGTATTTCCAGTTTCAAAGAGGACACCTGGGGAGGGAGGGAGGGAGGGAGGGAGGGGGAGAAGCGGGTATATGATTGTGGAAGGGGACAGTGATATGCCCATGACCTGCCCTTGCCCCTCACTCCCAAGCCACAGCTCCCCCAGCCCTGCTGCTGCCCCTCACTGCCTACCCACAGTACCAATAGCCCCCCCAACATGCTGCTGCCCCTCACTCCCAACCCATAGCTGCCTACCCCCTCCAGCCCTGCTTGTGCTCCTCACAGCCCACCCTCAGCCCCCCCCCCTTCCCCCCCCAGTCCTGCTGCTCACACAGCTCCCTGCTGCCCCCGAAAAACCCTGCCACTGCCTTCACCTGCTGCTGCAGCCCCAGTGCCAGCAGGCGTGTGCGCACACTCACTCGCACACGCTCTCTCTCTCTACCTGCCTGTAGCTGCCAGGGCGTGTGCATGATGCCCTGGTCTCCAGTCACCTTCCCCTGCTGCCCCAAGCAGTTGCTTGCTCAGGCAAACCAGGAGGTACTAGGAAAGCAAAGGCACAGCAAAATCCTGGACATTTGCTGATATTTAAGAAAAAATCACCCGGATAGAGATGGGAGGACCCACAAAGAAGACATGTCTAGAAAAACTTGGGCGTATGGTAACCCTAGCAAAAGGTACCACCAATATAATGATCTCTTCCTTCTCAATTGCCCAACTTCAGTGCCATTTCTTAGAAGATCAGCTGGGTATCCTGGATCCCAAGTGAGCAGAGGTACCCAATGTGTACCTAGAAGAGGGCACATAAACTCCAGGAAGGGCCAGAGTTAAGACATACCGCAATGCTTTGAATTTCTTATTGGCATAGGTGCCTGCAGGATTTCTACCTTCCCCCTTTATAGCCATCCCAAATGACTCCCCCCATGCCCCCTTCCCCACAAACAAAGAGCCTAGGAATGTAAACCTATTTAAACCATCTTCTTGGGATCAGTTTCCTAATCTATAGCCAATGCAGCACCTAAGGGGAGGTGCCTAGAAAGCCAATCAACATCAGGTCCGTCACCTTTCTTTGCCTCATTTTTTTTCTTGCCTGTTAAATATTATATGTTTGTTTCAGAGCTATGTTGTTAAATATTAAAATATTTGTCATGTAAAACACAACCACAGTGTAGTATTAAAATACTTGGAAATTCCTGGATACAAAAGGGCCAGTGGAAATCTGAAATATTGCAGGCTTTGTTTTGGGGATGGTAGTACTGGCATTACAACCTGTGTTATAAAGGAAACCCAAGTTGCAGTGGAACACACAGCGTCTTGTGACCTAGATGGCAAGAGGGGGGGAGTGCTTCAAAGTGTCATGTTACTTAACAAGAGTGCTTTGTTCAATATCTTCATCAGCGATCTGGAAGATGGGATGGAGTGCACCTCAGCAAATTTGCAAATGACACCAAAGGGGGAGGAGTAGTAGATATGCTGGGCTAGGATTTTGAGACCCCTGGACAAATTGGAGGATTGGACCAAAAGAAATCACAAGAGAAGTGCAAAGTCTTGCACTTAGGATGGAACTAAGGGTGCACCGATAGAGATTTTGGGGGCTGATACAATAGCTGATTTTTAAGGAGGCATATCGGCCAGTACCGATCCAATTTCCGATACAGCTGTGTGTAGCTGGTAAGTCTGTTGTGGTGAAAGGGGAGGAGGGAGGGAAGGGGTGTGGGGGGAGGCAGATCAACACCCACCCCTGGTAAGAAAAGAGTGGAGCTGGGGCTGGGGTAGGTGCTGCCCAGCCAGGGTGGGGCAGGTGCAGGACAAAGCTGCAGCTTGTCTGGGGGATGCGGGGAGGGGAGCAGTGGCTCCTGCCACTGGTCTGAAAGCAGCATGTCTGGCAGCTCATCTGCTCATCCGGTGGCTCCTGCCGCTCATCCAGGAGGGCATGGTTGGGTGGGGGGGGGTGTGCCAGTGTGTCTTTGCAGGGTGAGGTGGGCCAGGGGGCATGCTGTGCTGCGCTTTGTGCTGCCCCACCTCCTGGCACCTGCCCCACCCTGGCTGGGCAGTGCCTACTCCAGCCCCACTCCTCCCTCACCATGGAGGGGCATTGATCTGCCCCTCCCCTCCCCCATCCCCTTTCACCACAACAGCTCTTCATGCTGTCGGGCTCTGCTCCTCGCTGTCTGCATGCTACACTATGGCTGTGCACAGACACGGGCATATATCGGCCAAATTATTGGGCACATCAGGCTGATTTCTGATATAGAAATTTTCTTTATATTGGTGCTGATCCAGTATCGTACCGATGTACCGGTGCACCTCTAAATGGAACAATCCCATGCACCAGTACAGGCTGGGCACCAACTGGCTAAGCAGCAGCTCCCCAGAAAATGACCTGGGGGTTGCAGTGAACATTAAGCTGATTATGAGCCAACGTATTGTTGCAAAGAAGGCTAACGGTGTACTGAGTTGCACTGATAGGAGTGCTGCCAGCAGATCGAGGGCAGTGATTCTTCCCCTGTATTCATCACTGGTGAAGACACATGTGGAGTCCCGTGTCCAGTTTTGAGCCCCCACTACAGAAAGGATGTGGAAAAATTGGAGAGAGTCCAGTGGAGGGAAATGAAAATGGTTCAGGGGCTGGGGAACATGACTTGTGAGAAGAGGCTGAGGGAACTGGGATTATTTAGTCCCTCCAACCCTCATTTTCTATGAGCCTCAGCTTTAGCTTTCAGATCTTTCAACAGGAGATGCTACAGGGGTACAAAGTAATTACTTTTAATTATTATTTTTTGAAAATGACTGTATAAATTAAAACATGACTATAAAGAAAGGTAGGAATAGTCTGAGGCTTTCTTCAGGGACCCCAGCTAAGGCTGCAGATAGCCCCACAGAGGTAGGTGCTCATGGGGAAAATGTTAACACCCCATCTGGGAAACATTTTAAATGCATTTCCCACCAGCAGTTTTTCTGAGTTTGACTTTTTTTTACTAATGATTTTGAATATACTCAAAGGGCTGAGCAAAACAGGAGTAGGATCTGTAGTCATGACATGTTTAGCCTAAAGGCTCACTTGCTGATAGAATTACACCAGGTTCATTCCGTTAGTTAGTGAGAACTGTAGCCACTCTGTCCCCTTTAATGAATGACCATGTGATGCATGCAGTCAGTAGTTGTTGACAGGTATGTGGGCCAGTGCCCTGTGTCTCAACAGTCTACACATGCCTTGTCTGCAGTCCTTGAGCCACTAGATTATAAAAGCAGAAGTCATAATTATTTTCTGTGTGTGTGTGTGTGTGTGTGTGTGTGTGTGTGTGTGGTAGTGGTTTGAATGTGGGTCATTTTTTACAGCATTGCATGTCAGGAGCCCTGTCCTGGAAACATATGCCCATGTATAATTTCATTCACAGGAATACTCCCAGGAAGGCTAGTGGCATTATTTGCGTGACTAGAATGAATCACCTGGCTCGGGGTTTGCAGAACTGCCCCCAGTGGGTATATCCACACTATCAAAGAGCTGTGCTAGAGGGCAGAGCATGGGCTCTATGTGCCTTAGCTCCACACTGTTTCTTAGCATGCACAGAGGAGGTCATAAGTGACACATAAGTGTTTGACAGTGGGGGACACAACTCCACGCTGCCACCACTGCCCCCACTCCTGCTGGGCACTGGCTTTGTCCGGGCTGCAGCCCTGTGCCCCACCATCACAGAAATCTGGGGGGCACATAATCCCTGTGCCCCTATGCATTGCCTGTGGAGGAGGTGTTACATTCGAGGAGAGACTAGAGAAACTGGACCTTTTCAGCCTCCGCAAGAGAAGGTTGAGAGGCGACCTTGTGGCTGCCTATAAGTTCATCACGGGGGCACAGAAGGGAGTTGGTGAATATTTACTCACCAAGGCGCCCCCGGGGTTACAAGAAATAATGGCCACAAGCTAGCAGAGAGCAGATTTAGATTGGACATTAGGAAGAACTTCTTCACAGTTCGAGTGGCCAAGGCCTGGAACGGGCTCCCAAGGGAGGTGGTGCTCTCCCCTACCCTGAGGGTCTTCAAGAGGAGGTTAGATAACCATCTAGCTGGGGTCATCTAGACCCAGCCCTCTTTCCTGCCTATGCAGGGGGTCGGACTCGATGATCTATTGAGGTCCCTTCCGACCCTAACATCTATGAATCTATGAATTTCTACTGTCGCACTCCCTGGCATGATCCGTTGATGGTATAGATATACCGCAAGTGTTGCACTGTAAAGGGAAGCAGCAAAGGGGTCTTCTATAACCAAAAGTGCAGGAGGAAGCCTCACCATTTCTCTTGTGACATTGGCTGTAGGTAGTTTTTCATCAGGGGTTACTTATACTTCCTAACATAACAGATTAACGAACATGTTTTCTATTCCTCTAACTGCTTAAAATAGTGGAATGGGGGAATGAGAACAAGTTATTTCTGTGGCACATTCTAGGATTTATTCTTTCATAGTGTACCAAATTAAGCTGCAGTCTACTGAAGCCTGTAGTAGTCACCTGTGGTGCTTCTCATCAGTTAATTACAATCCAACTTTGCTTATGCTTTGGACTCAGGCTAGGGACAGAAATTGCACACTAACCAGTATAAGTGATAAGAAATCAGTTCAAATCTATAATGCAACCAAAGTTCGGTGCACATAAACCACTTTCAAAATGACCAAAACTGTTTTAAGGTAGACCTGGATGGATGTAGGATCAGACTTAACTGGTTTAAATTAAATCATTTTATTGAACTGCTGTCCCAGATCCCCTCTAGATTCAAGTTAATTCACAGTCTCTGAGCATCCCAGGATGCTTTGCACCTTCCCTGCAACTCCCCTGTCACAGGGTGGATGGGCTAGCCTTGGCTCAAGCTGTTTGCTCCAGCGGAGCAGGAAGGTGTGCTTTAGTGCCCTCTGGCTTCAGGCCTGGGCCACTGCAGGCATGTAGCTGCATTTCTGGAATTAAAAGTGAATGTCTGTTCACGTGCTTATTGGTTCAATCTACGCAGCTTAGACTAACCTGCAAAGATTGAATTAATTTAGCCCTGGGCTTTTTGACTGTCTGTACCTAGCCGTAGGAAGCTAACTAGTACTTATTCTTCCTTGTGGGAGACATGTCAGTGTTACATATTGTGAATCGCCTACAGGCAAGTGCATCCCCTTTTGCATCTGTTTCTATGAAAGGTTTGCTGTTCCAGGTTATTTATATCTTGCGCTTATGGCCAAATGTGTGATGTAATTTCCTAACTTGTGGCTTCATGGCTGGCGGCTGATGTTATTGTTTCACAAATAGCATGAATGAAATACAGACTTTGAACACCTCAAAGATAACTGTCTGCCTGCCTTGCCCACCTGTTACCCTTCTGTACCCATATACAACGATGTTTCTGTAGCTAGATCTTGAGGTCACATGGCTAATTGTTATGACACATGGCTGATTTTTATGTGCATCAGCTTCATAATAAAACAAAGTGTCTTTATCTCAGCTACCCATATATCCCTGTCATGGTCATGCATTTTTTGGTCTAAGAGCCTGGTGTTCCTTGAATTTAGCAGAGCAATTTTAAATCCATTACTCTTGTAAAAACAATAATTTTATGGTTTATTGCTGTGTGGCGTGTGCACAGTAGGCCAAGTTGATTGGTAACACAAGGGTTTCCTGTGAAGCCTGGGGGATTGACAGCCACAGCTTGTTCATGATGACAGATGGAAATCTGCTGTCTCTGCAAGCAGTCACGCCTAGCAGGTTTTAAGGGTGCAGCAGTGAGAACACCACTCACAGAGCAACGTCAAGTTTATACGGCAAACGCCCAGTTCCTGGACCTGCTTCCATCCAGAGAATGAAAGCAGTCACCCCGAAACACTTGCTATTGGTAAACCTCTAAGTTTAGCACACTTGACTTAATGCCCCAGGCTGCCTATCATGCGGCCCTCAATGGCTTGCCAAAACTCAGTAAGCGGCCCTCCGCCCAAAATAATTGCCCACCCCTGTGTTAACAACCAAGAGGATATGCGCCTGGAGAATTTCAGGGTGGAGCATTGGCATGGATAGACTTGTCTCCTGCCTGTCTCTTTCTCTCTCTGCTCTATTCCTCATGAATGAAACCCTGTGCAAGGCCCTCATGCCTTAGTTTGTGTCAAGCATCCTACTCCTCACCCACTTTACATTTTCTGCTGGCTAATTTTTCATCAGATTGACTTCTAGGCTGTATGTCAGCAAGTCCCTGTCCTGTCTGGTGTTGATTTTCTGAGCCCCGAATACCTCTTCATGAGAGATGGGGTATACTCAGCAGGGGTGGTTGGCAGAGTTGGTTCAGTGATAATATTTTGTGGCTAGTATATCGGGTCACTTCTGTTCAGGAATTGTGACCTGATCTCACCTTTCAATAGCCATAGACCTGTGTCTTCTCAGACTCCTGCTCCTGCAGGTTAAAAGTACCACAAGACTGGTCAGTGTCCTGATAATCAGAATCTGAAATTCTAGTATAATAGTGTTGATGTTTTCAGATGCTTTTCCAGATGTAGCTTTAAGCAGGAATATGAAGTATACATTTCAACTACTCAAATGGCTGGAGGGAGATTTGACAAACACCTGGCTGGGGTCATCTGGCCCCAGCACTTCCCTGCCCAGGGCAGGGGTCAGACTCAGTGGTCTACTGAGGTCCCTTTTGACCCTAAAAATCTGTGAAAGCGGTGAGATATTTCTGACTGTGCTGTCTTTTCATAGATAAATCGATCCAGATTTCCACTCAGCAACAAGCATTTTAGCCATTTTTAGGTTATTTTTAAAAGGTCGTGCAAGACTTTACACTGCTCAAATGTGAACCAGATGAATGGGTTAACATGCAGTTTTATTTGGCATAGAGTTTCACATGTAAACTGTATTCCAGAAACCTTTGAAGAGTTTGCACAGCTATAGCATTAGCTTCCCCATTCCTTTGCCTTTATTATGTGTACACATAAGTGACATTTTTTCCAGCTGTGGTTTGAAAAGCAATGCAAACTCAATGAGATGTGGATTAAGGAGGCTGTTCCAAACATCAGGAACTTCAGAGCTGGTGACTGCCTCCCCAACAGGGTGAGATTTATACCCACAACCCAGGAAGAGGAACGCTGTTGGATTCATAGACGTTAGGGTTGGAAGAGACCTTAGCAGATCATTGAGTCTGACCCCCTGCCCTGGGCAGGAAAGAGCACTGGGGTCAGATGACCCCAGCCAGGTGCATATCTAGCCTCCTCTTAAAGATCCCTAAGGTAGGGGAGAGGGCCACCTCCCTTGGAAGCCTATTCCAGATTCTGGCAACCCTTACTGTAAAGAAGTTCTTCCTTATGTCCAACCTAAATCTGCTCTCCGTCAGTTTGTGGCCGTTGTTCCTAGTTACTTCAAGGGGTGTCCTGATAATGGATGTAATGGGCAGCAGAGAGGTAGAAGAGGTCTGTAAGGGGGGACCCTAACCCCTGTTACTGCAGAGGGTGCACGATGCCATTTGCAAGCCATTACACTAGTAATGGAGGCCCCCCGTGCCCTGTTAAGAGAGAGAGAGGTCATGTGACCAGAAGGGGTGGAGCCAAAGGGCTATATAAGCCTGGTTCCTAGATTAAGGGGCCAGTATGGCATAGTAGTGAAAGGCATTCCCTGAGGAGTGTCTGACAGAACTTCAGACAGTAGTAAGGTATCCCCCAGGGGCTGGCAGGGAATACTAGCTAGCTAGTGGAGGAATGTTATTTATGTTGTATGTGTATCACGAGGATTAAGGTGGTCTGACTGCTGCTCTGTGGACTCATTCATAGGCAAGATGCCTGGCTAGGAATCGGCACTGGTGAAAGACTGGGCCAGACAGGGGGGCCCAATGTTGAGCAGAGCTGAGTGAGGCACCTAAAGTAGCATTCGAAGAGTCTGAGAACTGCCTTCCAAATTAATATAAATTAACATGGGCATGGCAGGCAGAGACAGGGCAGCTGGCAGTCTAGGGTGAGCTGGAGTATAAAAATAGGCTTGGAGTGGCTGCCAGAGGGCGCCAGAGCACCCGCAGAGGCTGAGCCCATTACAAGGTCTCATTCACTCATGTGGTTCCTCTGCAAATTTGCTTGTGCAGATACTTTTCAACTAACTCATCGTATTCATTTTAATTTTAAGCAATAGTTACTCAGTCCAACTTGCTGTTCCACCAACGTTTTTTGTCTATTAATTCCAGTCTTCCATTACTGATTAAGGCTTTCCTCCCTTTTACATTCTGAGTACAGTACAACCCCACTAGAATAAACCTCATCAGAACAGAAGTTCATCAAAAGGGTGTCTTTACTATAAAAGGGATTGACATTTTTGGCATTAGAACAATGAAAAAACGGGTTCCTGCTGTTGGGATTGTTAAAAATGTGGGGAGGGGGGAGGTTGTATATAATTTTTTCCAAAGTGCTTCCCACTATTCCCCCAATTTTAAGTTAAAATCAAAATGTTTAATGCATGTATGGCAAAATGTGCCTTTAATGCCTTCTTAGGTTTTCTGTTAATACTCTGTAGCAGTTTGAGCCAGAGTAACTTACTTTTTGGAGCAGCATGTACATGTGTGCCCAGCACAGCAGCAATTCGAACTGGGGTAGAGAAGTTTATGCCAAGGCTACTCAGCCCCAGGCTCCCAGTGGCAGTGTTAGGCAGCAGAGGGGTTGGCTGAGGCATGAGGGTGCTGCAAGTGTGGAGCTGTGTGGCTAGGCAGGAGTCTGGGCCCCTGCTGGCTGTGCTGACTGGGCTCAATTTATGCCTGCGGTTAGCGTCTACATGTGTTTAATCACAGTAATTTACCCTGGCCTAAAATAGTACTTCCCCTTCCATTGCTATTTTACTGCGGTGTAAATTAGTATTAGTTTAGTGCAGCCTAATGCCATTGCACATGTAGATGGTGATGCTTTATTCCGCCACTAATTAGTTTGCTCTGCAGTAAAGCACATGCGTAGATGCAGCTAGTTTAATTGTAATTGAGTCTCTTAAGTGCCTTTACTACATGACCCTGATTTTTGTCCATTTGCCTGAAAGTCTTTTCCCCTCTGCTGTGTAGTTTTAAAAACGCTGTAATTTTGTGTAGTATTTTATGTGTTCACTCAGTTTCATGTTACTGATTCCCCCGCCAGAGTTTTCTAGGCAGAGCTGGGACCCAGATTTTTTGCTTCCGAGTCCCATGTTATAACTGGAAAAATGACACCTTAATCTGTAAAACAGAATAATAGTTTATACCTGCCTATATCAAAGGATTTTTGCGTGGTATAAATAGTTAATTATTATACATGGTATATAAAGTACTATAAAGAGCTATGTACTGTTGCTATCTATCTATGTACCCTTCCCTTTTATTTATCTGCCAAATAGATGCAATGCTGCTAGTGATATTGTAAACTGTTTCAGTGCCCTGTTTGACCTTGGAAGCTGAACAATAGTCATTCAGTGCTTGGTTGCCCATGTGAAACATCTCATATGAGTACCAAGTGTTATGACTTTTTTTAACATGGACTCCAGTATGGCAGGAACTGGATTGAAACTTCTAACAGTTTTTCTAGGTCATCAGCAGGGATCCTGCTTTTCTGTTTGCCATGGAAAAACCCGGGTTTTCTCTATTTAAGGAGAAAAACCTGGGAAACACCAGGTTTCCTCTTGCAGGCTGGCAGAGTTCCAGCCGACAAGGGGCTGTGGGGAGTGTGAGGAGGGTGGTCAGGCAGGGGACACCATGTGCATGTGTACACATATACATGCATGTGGCAGCCAGGCAGCATGGAGAGCAGCTCCCACAGTTCCCCACAGGTAAGTCTGAGGGGGAGGATTGAGGCCCCCATAGTGAGGGAGGGAGGGAGGGAGTCGGGCAGCGCTAGCGTTGGGGCTGGTGTTGTTGTCCAGGTGGGGTGGTACACATGGTGCAGGCAGGGAGCAGGACAGAGCTGCGGGTGGCTTATCCAGGGGCAATGGGGATGGTTCCCCGCTGCTGCATGAACTCCTAGGGGCATGTGCCCCTCAGGTTTGTGCATGGCACGGGGGTGGATAAGGGCTGGTGGCTGTGGAGCCTCCCAGGAAGAGGGCAGCAGGGCTGCCCAAAGGGGACATCCCTGCTTCTCTCCTCCTGGGGGCCTCTGTGGCCCAGCGAGCAGGACCTGGTGCAGCAGGGAAGAGCGAGGAGGGAAAGCTCAGTGCTGCTTCCAGGAGCCCCATGCCGCCATGGCAAGGTGCCCCCTGCCCACCCAGCAGCAGTAGGGGTGGCAGCACAGAGTTGTGCTCCCTGCTGGTAGGTTTCCAAATTGCTTTAAAATTGTAAATATATCAATCAAATATTGTGTTCAATTGATATCTGTATATATAGTGGCATTTCATTTTAATTGCAGAAAAACACAGATTTGAGATTTTTTTAACCAGATAACTTGCATGTTTTTATCAGATAATTTGCATTTTTAAAACAGAGAAAACCAGGATCCCTGGTCATCAGAAAACCTGTATGTGCAAATTCCCATCAATCATTAATACTCAGGTCTAGAACACAACTAGTGACCTAGAGTTGAGGTCCTACAATCTGAACCAATTTTTTTTCCTAACTTCATTTTTGCTGTTTTATGACTCTCTGTAATATGACTCAAGGATTTAGGTTTTCACATTACAGGTTCCTTGATGTTGTCCACCTCTGGTCTCAGATTGCAAATGCAGATTTAAGAAGGTTACAACATTGAAGGTCCAGGTTTCAAAAGCATACCATTTTTAAAAATGATTAATTAAAAAAAATGATTTTTTAAAAATGATTAATCATTATTTAGTTTATTTGTTTGAAGTTGCAGCCACTCTCTTAAATACTGAAGAAAGGACACCTTTTACTCGGTGGAGTTTTCAATGACAAAGGCCAGAGGAAAGGCAATATAATAATGGGCAGTTTATAAACAATGTATATATAAATTGATAAACTCCACTATCAGTTAGCACAGGTGATAAGGGTCATTAAGAGGAACATAAGTGTTAAGATGCTGTTGGCCTTGTAGATGAATGTAGAGAAGTCATACCATGCATCAGGAGATGCAGGTATTAAGTATCTTCTGTCTTATAGAACAGGAGCAAAGTTAAAGCTTTTATTTTGTTAAACATTGACAGCAAAAGAATATATAGTAAATGCAATATTTAGCAATATACAATAAATGAGTGGGGAAAGGGGAAATAGGGGCAATTATAAATAATTATAAATTAGAAGTTATACATCAATAAGAAATGAATTGGCAGTATAGCAAGAGCCCTGTCTGGCCAAACTATGAGCTCTTCAATGACTTCAAAGTTACTTACAAAGGTCTCTTAAGGTCTTATTACACATTAATTTTTGTGGCTCCTGGAGCTCTTAACCCCTGGATTGTCCACACAGTAATACCTGAAACTAGTTTTAAGCACACTTTAAGCAGTTTAAAGTATTCCACTGCAGGGCAGGTTTATCTCTAATCTGTTACCCAGCTCATGTTCCATTAATGTGTGGCCACTCCCCACCAGTGAGCTACCCACATTGCAGTCCTCCAGCATCCCAGGATGCAGTGTCCTCTCCTTCACCCTCCTGTTCTATTTCGACAAACTTTCTGCCTCCCGAGCTGTACTGCCCAGGGGGAGGTTCTGGCACCAAGCCAACTCCCCCTCCCACCCCCGAAGGTGCAACTTCCCAACCCTGTGTGAACAGCTGGCAGAGCGCATGCCAGCTAGGCAGGTTTCAGGACATGAACAGGTCGAGGAGTGAGATCTATGAGGCGTGGGGTGGGGTGACAAATTAGGGCAATGGTTTGGGTTTCCATGAGCTGGGGCTTCCTTCCCAAGGCAGGAGCAGCAGCTCCCCCGAAAGTGCCTTCCCTCATTGCTCCCACCTCGCAGTTACCCTGGGAAGCATGGCCATCATTCCTGGCCCTTCCCCCCCCCCTCCCCACCATCCCAGTTTTTTAAAACATGAGACTTCCTTTAATTTACATCCTCTTTATTGTTTTTTATATTCTTCCCTTTTTTAACTTTTAATTTTATCCTCTCGTGGCACCCTGCCCCTACCCCCATTTCCTTTCCACTTCCCATTTCATTACCCACCCCATCCCATTAACTCTCTGCCTCCCAGCTTCATGTTTCTGCCCCCTACCTCCCCAACCAGCTCTCAACCCCACACCTAGAGCAGGTGTAGAAGCCTGTCCTGGCTTACCAGCCCTGTAGTGGCAACTCGCCTCTAGCTCTTGGTCAGGCCCCTGCTCACCATGCCTCTAGTGGCAAGTCATAGGGCATTTGTACACGTGTATGCGCCACGGCGCCAGGCGCTTTTAAAAGCACCTAGTGCTGCGGCTCATGCATTTGTATAAACGTCGAAATGCATGTCAGCACTGAGAAAATGGCAGTGGCGCACTTTTGAACTAAAACACCTTTGATATGTTTTAGTTCAAAAGTGCGCCACCGCCATGTTCTCAACACTGACATGCATTTCGCCATTTATACAAATGTGTGCAATGCAGTGCTGGGCGAGTCAGCTCGCATGCTCTGCAGACTCGATTAATCAAGTCTATTGTGACACGCTGGATTTCCGGTGTGTCGGAGCAGACAGAGGTACATGAATAAATGCTAATAGCTGTGCAGGTGGAAGACAGTCAGAGAAGACTTTTAGCCTTAAGAAGTGACTGTTCCAAACTCTAGCTAGCACTAACACTGATCAACATCTGAGCAGCTCAAAGTACAATGTGAAACAGAGCCCTTACAAAAGATAAAAACATGGCCTTCTTACTGAGTATAAGAGTGTAGCAACAACATGTTGGGACAAATTCAGAAATGCCCAAACACAAATTGAGATGCAGTTAGCAAGAGACATAAAAGGCAACAAAAAGCATTCTATAAATACACCCCAAGTCAGAGGATGACAAAGGAAAGGGTAGGCCCCTTACTGAATTGATAAGAGAAGCTAATAATGGGAAGTGTGGAGAAGGGTGAAGAGGGCCACAGGGGTGGGCAGAGTTGTGAATACTGATTACATGGAGGAAACAGAAGCCGGCATAAAGCTTGACAAGGGAAGATAGGCAGGCCCGGAGGGAGAGAATTATGTTGAGCTTTTAGAATGGGGACAAGAATGTTTGATTTGAAGGTTAGACTGAAATGGAAACCAGTGAAGGGATTAAAAAATGGGAAGGCACTTGGTAAAACTAATGGCCGGTACAGATAAATCCTTCATTCTTCCTGATTGCTTTTCCACATGCTCTGCTCTCTTTCCAAGCTCATGTGCAGAGATTTTCACTTTGTCTTGGTTCTGACCTTTTTAGCACCAGTCATCGCGTTAGCTTGATTGCCGGTGATCTTTTACAGAACTGAATACCCAGTTGACATTTCTTGGCATATGCCGCTCGTTGTGAAGAACCATGACAGGATTAAAATCCAGATGAATAAACTGGAGTTGGTTTATCTTTAAAACTGAACAAATGTTGGGTTGAGAATATTAAGATATCTAACAGGGTCCATGTTAGCTGATCTCCAGACTGAGGCAGAGGCTAACATGCAATGATTATTTGTTACTATGAATAGAATTGCCCACACACCACCGAGCAGCTTGGTATTGGGCATAATTATAAAGGTCATGAGACTGTGAGTATGACTGGATTATGCACATTTGCTATCTAAGTATTGGAGCCTTCCATATCAGGTCTACAACCATTCGGTTCCTTCAGATAATTTGCTCCGGACAAGTGAACATCACATAAACACTGTATATGACTCAGCTGCTGTCTGCTGTCTTTGATACCGAGGAGACCATGACTTAATGGAGTATGGAGATGCTTATCTAGCTCATTTTGTTCATGCTGAAAGATTAGCTCTTCTAAACTGAGTGCCTGCATGTCACCAGCAGCATTTTTGCTTTCCTTTCTGAACACTTTATCCCACAGTAAGTTCAAGCGGTGGAGTAAATGTAGCTGTATGCATATATAATACTTTACAGTAGGATCTCATTAGCTCATACTAACTGAAGCCTCAGCAAAGAATGTAAGCATTGCTTAAAATAGAGCACCTGCTGACTTCAATGCAACGGCTTATGTGCCTACCATTCTACATGCGAAGAAATACTTTGCTGGGCTGAGGCCAGGAAAAGTAATGAGTAAGCAGGTAGACACAGTGGGCCTACTTGCTTTTGTTGCTAAACCGTCTGAGTCATATCTTTGACTTATTTTCTCTGATAGTTCTAACCGTTTAGGATAAAATGATGACATCGTGTGTGATGTAATATCCTGTGGTACATTTTGTAAAAGTTCTGCAGCTTCAGGGCTCTATTAAACAAGCAGTGGTAAGTGGACAGAAACTACCTGGTCTTGCATGTAAGGTACAGATGCGTGAGGTCAAGGCAGAGCGTGTTAGCAAGGCTCTGCTGGAGTTTGAGTAAAGCAAATTACACTGAATCCAATGGGATCAACAGTCTCAGTTATTACAGTAATTAAAATGTGGGAGCATGCAGATTCGCATTTCAGTCGGGGATCGGTGCATTGTGGAGTAATATGAACCTTCATGGGGACTGGTAATGAAATATTTCCTGCAGGGTTTCTGCGAAATTCAGGTTCTAATTCAGACTCCTAAAAGAATTCCCTTATGTTCAGGAAGGAAGTCTCCACCCCTTTCCTAGAAGGCTTAGGAAAAATAAGATAAAATCCTCTTCAACCCTCAGTTTTAATATAGTTTTAGTTTTCAGATAGATGCTTCATCAGTGGGCTCTTCCTTTATTTCTTGTGGCATGATGATAGCCATCTGAAAGAAAAGGAGTATCTAAATACTAAACAGCCAAAGCAGAGATAATGAGAGGTTTAACGCACACACCATGGGTGCTTAGACTGTGAAGAATGGCATTCCTCCGGTATCCGTGGAAGCATGTTCAGTTGAAATGAACTGCTATATCCTGGGTGTTTTAAAAAAACAACCCTTTCTTTATGAGGCTTCTCCTGCTTATGTCAGTGCAATTGTGTTTAAAACCCACCCCCTACACACACAGCACTCACATTAACACTATATTCCTGGAAGTGATAACAAGTTATACATTTCAGCATCACACAAAGGAATCCATGTTGGCATGCTGTGGTATAAAGGCTTTATCAGTGTGAATTTAAAATGTGCGAAGCCACTGAAGAGCAATATGAATACTCTAAATTTGATGCTGATGCAGTCCTGTAGACTGTGCACGTTCTTCACATACTAAGTTTGAACATGTATATCAAACATGTTTACACACATTATTATTGTATACATCTAGATCATAGGAAAGCAGTGCTGGAAGAGACCTCATGGTCTATGTAGTCCAGCCTCCTGCTTCAGGCAGGCTCACCCTTGACTAAAACATCCCAGCCAAACATCTGTTCAACTTGCTTTTGAAGATTTCCATGGATGGGGATTGCACAACTTCTCTAGGTAGCCTGTTCCAATGCCTTAGCGCCCTCAGTCAGGAAATTTCTCCCAATTTCCAACCTAAATTTCCACTACTGCAGCTTGAGACCTACAGCCACAGAGAAAAGCCCACTTTCATGCTTGCTATAATCACCCTTCAGGTATTTGAAGATTATTATCAAAACCCTGCTTCAGTCTTCTTTTCTCCAGACTAAATAAACCTAGTTCTTTCAGCCTTTCCTTATAATGCTCGTCTCCCAGGCCCCTGATCATTTTTGTTGCTCTGCACTGGACCCTTTTCAAACTGTCCACCACCTTGTTGAAGTTGAAAACTGGACACAGTGCACCAGGTGAGGCCTCACCAGTGCTGAACAGAGGGGAAGAATCACTTCCCTTGATTTGCAAGCGACACTCCTGTTGATACAACCCAGGATGCTGTTTGGCTGCTTTTGCAACAGGAGGACACTGTTGGCTTTTATTCAGCTTATGGTCCACTGTACCCTCCAGGTCCTACTCTGCAGTATTGCAACCTAGCCAGTTATTCCCTAGTCTGTATTTGTACATGCAGTTTTTCCTTCCCAAGTATAGGACTTTGCATTTGTCCTTGTTGAATCTCATGTCCTTGATTGCAGACCATTTCTCCAGTCTATCTAGTCATTCTGGATCCTAGCCTTGTCCTTCACACTGTCTGCAATTGCACCCAACTTGGTGTCATCCACAAATTTGCTAAGCATGCACTCGATCCCATCATCCAAGTCTTTAATGAAGATATTAAATAATACAGGAGTGATATTGGCCATGTGGTTATAATGAAACGATAGGTTGTCATTTCTTCCTCCACACCCCACAGGTAGCTCATTTTCTTGTGAGAATCAATGATGTTATATATAATAACTTAAGTTGCTTGTTTTCTTGCATTGAAATTCATAAACTAAAATCTAAAAAAATAAGTGCATTCAGTAGGCTAAATACATTTTGAATAGAAACATTCTTAAGTTCATCCTATCTGTATACCTACCCTTTGTATTAGTTTCTGAGATAGACTTGAAACTTTTCCATCTCTTTCTAGATGCATCTTTTTTTGGTGGAATGTTCTATGAGATCTCTTCTTGCCAGAATATTCTGCTGTATTGAACGATCATTTAAACCTTCTCCCTTTATTATCTACAACAGGTCTTCTTAATTTTTTTCTTCTTTAAGATAAAAGATTAAGAGTTCCTGGATTCAGTTAATATGAAGGACATAAAACAGATTGATGTTTTGCCAGTATTGACATCCAGTGTTAGTTTTACTGCAACAGAAATTGCACTGGAAACCAAAACCATGCTCTATAAAACATTATTTCTGTGATTCATCTCTGACCTTTGTTTTTGCTAGTCTGCCATAAAACAAGCCATAATACAGAAGGTTCCTAAAAATGTTTCATTGCAGCAGACTGTAGCTGGACAGAAGATGACAAGTAACATAAGACTGTTGTAAATGGAGTAAATTAATTGAATTTGTGGACTCAGAATCTGATTTAAAAGTCAGATAAGCCAAATCCTTGCCTTTACTGAGCTTGATCCAGTAGCCATTAAGTTAGTGGAAATACTCCCATTAATTATTTATTGTTCTGGATCGGACACTCTATAAATAAAGTTACAATTTCTTGACTTGGTGTCAAGATAAAAATGAGAGAGTGTGATTACTGCTATTAGTGCTGCCCTTTTGGTTTCTGGCCTACAAGTGTTAGGGACCTAAAGTTTCTTGCCATGTGAAACTCTTAATAATTGAAAGCCTTGATATTGCACCCATTTAAAATAGCTTTGACACTGAATATATGAGAGTTGGAAACTCAATCTTTTGGCAGCAAATGTTAAATAGCATGCACTAAAACCTAAAGTATGCAAAATTAACAAGTTGGCAAGGGTTTGGCAAGAATGGGGGGCACTTTTTGGTGACAGATATCAAGGCATTTTTTATTCTGTGCCCAGTGTTGTCCAAGTTGCATACAACTGTAACTTGCTTCTCTTTTATAGTGCTTTTTGACATACTGCCATCAAGTATATTTTTCTCCCTCATACTGTATGTGTCAACATATGTACAGCTGTGATATAAAAATATTCTGTTTGAAATGTCATACATTTTTGGATTATATTATACTAAAATAAGCATGCCATCATCTGATATTTTTTTTAACTACATACGTAGGAAAGTGCTTGTCCCATTCTGAGAACGGAGCAACAAAAGTGCTCTGAGAACGCACAGCGGGTGAAATAAAATAATTTATGTATGTGACTAGGAAATATCCTGTGAAAAAGTAAGAGATGGGTATTGCCTGAGGTGGAATTTTCTCCTTTTTGTATTCATAGTGGAGCAAGGGAGAAGGTTCTTCTAATATGACAGTGGCGAAGATTTACTGCCATCTACTGTACAGCCAAATATTTGTTATAGACCCCATATTGAATAATATCTTCTGATTATTTTAAAGGACGTTAGAATCTTGGTACCTATTATTCCAAAATAATACAGTGAATTTGAAGTTTGGATGTAGTGGTTGCAGTGTACCAGAAGCTAGAAACTACTGAGTTAACTTTTAGCATGTTAACAGGACGTAACATGTCATGTATAATATATTTTAAAAAGAGGCTTCTTCTTTCTACCTGTAGAGCTAGGAAATACTGCTTCTTTTAGCCTTGATATAGTACAGGAAGAGCTTGTCAAAATATCTTGCTTCTTCATAATATAGAATCTTATAAAGCTTGATGGAATATTTTATCATTTACGTCAATTTCTCTTTCCTGATATATAAATAATCAACCCTTTTGTATCTGGCACAATGAATATTTTGAAATCTGTGTGTGTCTTTAAAATACTGGATAGGTGTGTGTGTGTCTTTAAAATACTGGATAGGTAAGATATTGTGTAGGTTAAAAACCACCTTTCTCCTTTCAACCATTAAGGCCAGCATTGCACAGATAGATAGGATTAGGAATCGCTATCATTAGTTTCCTTGTCGATTACTTTGTTGTAGGTGTAACCAACTCTACAGGCCTCGAGACAGCAGATTGTTTTGGCACTAATGTAACTGAGTTTTCTTGCCACTGCTGGCCCAGCTGCCTTCTTCCTTAAACCTGCTTCAGTTTCTGGTCTGTTTCCAATCAATGCAGACTTGTTCTGAAATTTGGAAGATGCAACTGACTGTTCGGATTTCTGTGCCAAATGTTGGATTCATACCATAGAGATGGCTGACAGGATGTGCCACTATCCAGCCTTTCAGTATAGGCTCCTTTATGTATTGTTTTTAAACTTCTGCTTGCCAATGTCTTTATAGTCTTAAGGCAGACCTGAAAGGGACCTCAGATAATCCTACATCTTTTCTTTGCTCCTACAGAAAAACAGTTGGTTTACGGGTCAACATAGGGAACTTCTAATCCAGTTTACAGCAGATGCCTTGAATAATGTGGAAGGAAGCCAACTTCTTATCCTTCCTCTCTCTGGAACATGATTGTCCTTTGGCCTTTC
The DNA here is from genome assembly GCF_000455745.1 of Alligator sinensis. Lineage (NCBI taxonomy): Eukaryota > Metazoa > Chordata > Crocodylia > Alligatoridae > Alligator > Alligator sinensis. The sequence goes on from NW_005842046.1 coordinate 387,149, forward strand.
CTTCCAGATATGCTTATTTAGTTAATTGCAAGATTATTTTATATTCTCAGCCCAAAAAGTGGAATCTGAAAGGATTCCAACCTTTTCTCTTTGAGACGAGATACAGCCAGTCTTCCTTAACAATCCGATAAGCAGAAGGGAGGCCAGGGCAGCATCTTATAGGCTGACTCCTTCAGCAAGGCATGAGTTTTCATAAACTACAGCCTATCTCATCCAGTACTACAAATGGGATTGCAGTCTTGACGATTATTTGCACTGCAGGTGGTGGGAGAATCCTACGTCATTCAGCCTGCTGTAGAGGATCTCAACTGCCAGTCGTCTTACAGCAATATGGATTGTATCCAGAACCGAGAGCTGTAATGCAGTGGAACATTACAAGAATGACACCCATCATTATGATCATAACCTGGAGGAAAATAGACCAAACTTATTGGCATTAAGAAGGATTCCATTTTGAAGATTGTTACAAATCATGGAAATTTCAAATTGTGTTGATTTACCTTCTCTTGCAATTTATCAGTCACCTAACAATTTGCAGTAATGGACAGGGATCCTAGTTTTCTGCGGGGGAAAAAGCAGAAAATCTGTATCTAAAGAACACAGAAATCTGCATTTTTTAAATTTTTTTTTGCAACCTACTGAAAGTATAGCAGCATCTTGAGTGGCGCTATTTCTGCTTCTTTTTATTTTTGCTGCAGTTTTTGCCCCTCAGCCAATCAGCAGCAGGGGAGGGCACACCACTGATTGGCTGAGAAACAAAAATGCTGGCAAAAATAAGAGCAGAAATGGCTCTGCTCACTCGCCACGTGACGCTACTATGCTTTCGTTAGGTTGTGGAAAAATATGGGTTCTGTGTTTTTCTGTGATTTTCCCTGGTAAACAGAAAACTAAGATCCATACTAATGAATTATTCCTCCTAGGATGAATTTGTTTTCTGTGAGAAAGGTAATGGACATTGTAGTGATAAAAGTTGGGGATTGGGAGGTGGTCGCTCAGGTAGTAGTTAGTTAGAGAGAGAAAAAGGGTCTGCAAGGGCTGGCCTACTGCTGCAGAACAAAAATGATTGCTTAGTTCTTCTCATTCATGCCTGATTCTTTACTGAACCTGGTGAGTAATACAGCATTCCCTCCCTCAGTATCAGATGTATAACTTGTAGCCCCAAAGCATCAAACACCACTAAAATGTGAGTTGACATTGGACTGTGTTCTGCCCTCTGTTACGTATAGACAGATACAGGGACCAGTAATTAGTAGTGTTGCCCGGCAATTAATGGAGTAGAATTTGTTTCAGTATCCCCTGTCCTGTTGCTGTTTGTCAGCAGAAACCATTCCCTGAGACCCCTTTTAAAACCATTTTTCACCAAACTGTTCACTAGAGAAACGGAAATTCTGGTGGGCCTGCAGACCGTTCAGAACCTCATGAAGCAAATAAACTATTATATCGGATCAGAAGGCCATCTCTGAGATTTCTGCTCAGGCCTACTTAAGGCTTTGTTATGTAGCACTGAAGTTTTCACTAATGATGAAATCCTAAGCTACATACTTAAATATTGCCAATGCCTATCGGTTGTAAAGAGAAGGAAGAATTGAGAACTTCTGTTGCTCTATAAACAATGTCATGGTTTCAGAGTGCATGGCTAGAAGCTCTTCTTGTATTTAATTATGCTCCTGTGTCAGTGTATACACTACATGCCAGGAGCGGGCAAAGTCCGACTCGCAGGCTGGATTGGGCCTGTGGCAGACTCCGTTTCCCAGCAGCCCCTGCCTGCATTGATGTGGCCAGTTTCCTAGCAGCTCCTGGCCGCATCGCTATCACTGGTTTCCATGGAGACTCCAGCAGTGGCGGTGCCATGACAGCACGGGACCAGCGTTTCCATGGAGACCAGCCCTGGCAGCACTGGCAAGGGTACACAGCTGGGTGGGGAGCTGCTCCGGGGCTGGGATCTTGCACCGTGTGGTCCAGAGCCAGGGCAAAGCTATGATCCTCTGCCCGCATGCCCTGGGCAGGGGCATGTAGGCAGCAGATTGTGGCTCTGCCCTGGCTCTGGACCACGCTGCCACCACTGCAAGATCCCAGGCCAGTTGCAGAGCAGCTCCGTGCCCGGTCATGTGCCCTGCCAGCGCTGCTGGGGCCAGTCTCCATGGAAACCCTGGCCTCACGCTGTCATGACGCTGCGGCCACCTCTTATGGAGGTGGTATCTTGCAAAAATAATATGTGATTACTGTATTGATAAACACACCCATGAAATTTGTGCATGGAAAACTTGCCCGAAAGCTTGCAAAGAACTTTTTTGCCAACTGTGTTTAGTTGGTCTAATTAAAAATATCACATCTACCCAAAGAACTTTGCCTGTGCATGGAAAATAGTATTTAAGTCTTGTTTCCAGTGTGCATCACACTTTTTGATGAACACTGCCAGCTGGTGCTAAAAGGAAAAAAATGGAATAGCATTGTAAATGTTCACATTTGCAGTGCAGTATTTTGAATTTTTCCTTGTTTCCAGAATTGCAGTGGATCCTGTATTTTTGCCCCTGCCTCTTTCTTAACCATTCTCTCTCCAGCTGTAAAACCTGCAGTGCACAGAGGCATTTTTTGGACCTTACAGCAACCAGATGTAGAAATGGGAAAAGGATTTTTTTCCCCAGTGGATTCTTGTCTCTTTGGCAGGCATTATACCCAGACAGGTGTGGCAACTTTGGAGTTGGCTTTAGGTTTGTCACTTGATCGGGTTGCTAATGAGCTGTTTTATGCTTCCTTGCTGCAGTGGTTGCTGTTACAATTCTGAGGATGGGCTCAGGTTTCCTTTTGGGAGTATTGTTGTTCACAATACTTCAGCAGATCTCTACACAGGCTGTTTCATGGTACCCTTTGCCAAGGGTTTTTTGTTTTTGATTTTCACATGTATGTATTCTTTGAAACGATCTGAATGCCTGCCTTTAGGCTGGTATGTGGAGGTAGTGTGCACTGAATTACTTTCTTTGTGCCTTGTAGGAAGAAACTTCACAGCTTAATCTACTGCATAGTAAACTGAAACAGAGTCCTCGTCCTGACAACAATTGTGCATTGCTAGTGCTCATATACCCCTTTTTGTACAAATATGTAATTTGTGAGACTTTCTGAGGAGACGGCATAAAAAAGCTCATGACTGAAAACCTGAATATTATATGTAAAAGGAGAGAAAAATATGGGTGGATATAAGAGGCCCTCATTGGAGTTTTTATAAAATGTTATAGTACAGCTACCCCTCACTTAACGTCGTAGTTACATTCTTGAAAAATGAGACTTTAAGCCAACCGATGTTAAGCGCATCCAGTTGCATCACAGTAGTTACTTACTAGCAGGCCGCGGCCAAACAGTGTTATAACCGAACATTGCCCAACTTTAAACGAGCGTGTTCTCTAATAGATCAGCGATGTAATAACAAAACACATTAACCGGGATAACGTTAAGTGAGGAGTACCTGTAGTTTTGCCTCAGTAAGGTCTGAATGAACTTTTCAGGGTTTGTTCATTAGTAAGTTAGAAATAAGGAGACTTCTCACTATATACATAAATATAAGATGAATATAAAATATGTGTAGTTTTGGTTTGATTGTACGCTGCTGCTCAGAGAATGATGGCTTCTTATGTTAATGGTACAAGGAGTTTTTAACTACACAGTTATGGACTAAATCATGTATTGTGACAACAAAGTGCCTTTAGCTTATTATACTATGATTTCTCTGCAAGTGGTAGCACAATCTCCTTAAGTCTTAAATGTTTTAATACAAAACCCCTACATTTTATGACAGTCTGATTCCATACCATTGATGTTACGAGTGTTGGGTCAGATGTGTAGTCTGCAGCACTTCTAGCAGTGACCTGCTTATCCCAGATATTAAAAATCCCAGGGAGTGTATAAAATAGCAAATGTTTAATATTTTTTATTTTTCTCAAATATAAAAATTACCAAAATAACTTTCTTATGTGACCTTAAACAGAGCATAGTCCTTGTATACTATGAAGAGACAATTTGGGGAAAATTTTGTAGCCAGCTTATAGATAGATCTCTTGTCCAGAGTATTTTTTGTTAAATGAATGTGCCCATAGTTTCTTAATTACGTGGGGTTTTGTGGGGATCCTGACCTACTGGACAAGGAATTTAAAAATGACATGAAAAAAAAGGTCATTAAGAACATTAAAATGATTTGGATAATTTAACATATACAGGAACATCTCTGTTGTAACTTCCCTGTGTTGTAAATAATGTTCATTCGAAAAAGGCTCAATTTCCATTTCATTGGAAATGCATGGAAGCACATCTGTACTTCTGAGTGAGCAACCCCCAAGCCTGTTGCACATGCTTTCATACAAAGCAGGAGTCTTTAAGCAATTAAAAGCTTTTTCCTTGCTATTGCCTAGGATCCAATACATGTATGTTCTGATAGCATCCACAGTTTAATAGGCAAGCATTACACAGATAAGATCTAGTCTCTGCTCCCTTGCACTTGCTGTAATATATGAAGAAAAGAATATATGCAGCAAAGAGGATGATGTAGTTAGTAGTTCAGTTTTATTCATGGACAGAGTGTTGTGTGAATTACTTTTGGAGGACTTGAGAGGAAAGAGGGTTACAGTAACTGAAATAGGAGATGAGGATTTTCATTATTACTACTAAATTATAACTTGCTTTATCCAAAACACTCAGATTTGAGCAAGCAATCTACTGGTGTGGCTTAAACTGTCTTAAGTACCATATCTTCTTGCATACAACACACCTTTCCCCTGAAATTCAGCAGCTAGAAATTGGGGTGTACGTTATAAGCAAGAAGATACGATAATAGCAGTTTTTGCCTCTTCTGGGGGAAGTGAAAGTAACCCTGCACAGATCTCCCTAGCTGTTGGATGTGGGTACTTTTTCTTCTTTCCCCATCCTCTCCCCAGCAGAGGCTCCTGCCAAAGAAGCTGCTACTCTACTTGGAAGTATTTTCCAAGGAAAGATCTTTTTTTTTCTTATTGTGTCTTTCCAAAATAAGTTATGGAACTTGTTCAGGTGTGTGTTTTATGTGAAAAAAATACAGTATCACATAAAAAAGAAAATTAGAAAAAAATTGGACAGCCGACAAAGGAAGGGGGAAGCGGAGCCTATTGCAGCCTCTAACGAGTAGAAGAATTGTAAGAAGGAGAATGATTGAGAGTTATGCATGGACTAACTATCTGCTGTAGGAAAACCAGAAGAGAATGGACTTTCCTGAGACAGAGGAGGACGCAAAGTCTAAGGAGTGGGTGGTGTTGAACGTGTGAAAAGCAGCATGGCAGTGCAGTAGCAGTCTGCTTTTAGGGACCTACCTAAATTAAGATTTCACAGATTTCATGGAAACTGTGAAATCCAGGGTTGTCCATAAAATCCATGGGGGAAAAAAAATGTAATAAAAAATGGTTTTATTAAGTCTTCCCCTCCCAGGCAGGCCTCGCAGTCTGAACAGGAGTGGAAGGCAGCGGCTGGTGGGGAAGCAGACAAGACAGCAGCTGCTCCCCCACCCCTGGTCCTCTCCACCAATCAGTGCTGAGGGGTGGGGCCAGACACGGGCAGCCAGCAGTCAAGGTAGTGACTGCCCCCTTATCTCTCCTCCCCTCCGGGGCCTCTCTGCCAATCAGTGCTGAGGGGCAGGGCCTCTCCACCAGTCATCAGCGAGGAATGGGGCTGCTGCAAAATGCCCATAGAAATGTGCTCTTTGTGCTGAGACAAAGCCACAAAAATAGCTTTGTCTTGCTGCAAGTTTGGTAGGTCCCTATCTATGACAGTCAGGTCAAGGTGCCAACCTGTAGCACGTGGCAGCTCAGGGAGAGAACAGGCAACACAGCAGCGATTAGAGCAGGAAGCAGAAAGCAGAGCAGCAGATTGGGCAGAAGGAGGGGATTAGAGTGGCGCTTGGGGCATCCGCAGGGCTAATTTGTGGTACGCCTGCCAGAAAGGTTGGCCCCAACTTTTGGGGAGCTCTTTTCTGCTTTCTGCAGAAGAGAATGAACTGGGTATTTTCTCTCTGTTTATACACCCTCACTGCATGTGAACTGTATCCATGCCTCATAGCAGGACGTGACTCAACTGTAGCATGCAGCACTCAAACTAGAGCATACATTGTCCTTCCATATTTTTCTCATCTGTGTGCTCCAGTCATACTGAAGAGAGTAATTACTTGAAAGAACATCCTTCGGTGTCTGCCGCTCACACTGAGCAGACATCCCCATCTAGTGGTGATTCGACAGTCGTTCACATATTCAGGAGAGATGGGATGCTGTATTTGCTCTCAACTCAACTGCGTCTTCCTGCACTTGTACTTTGTACCACCTGTTTTTCCTTCAAATGCCTTCTCTATTCAGACCTGAAGCGTCTCCTGTTAAACATAATGCTCTTCCCAGACTCATCATCGTCTCCTGATGATGATGAAAGATGATTCTTCTGAATCCCCTACTTTCTGATTCTTTCATAAATTACTTTGGATCTTCTTTTATGGGAACTTATTTAAACTTCAAATCATTTTTGTGGCATCCATCATTTTCTTCCACCTGCATTATGTCCAGGCTTAGTCCTCCCTCTGCTGAATACAAATTACATTTTTCTAATTTCTCCATAAAACCCACGAGGCCCTTACCTTCTGTGTATTTTCCATTTTGTCAGGTGCAGGATATATTTGCTGCAAATATTCATTCTAGTTTGTTCATGGTGCTTGTTGTTTTAGTTGCATATGAAGGTCACAAGGAGCATTGCCATGGTTGACTAGTGCCTCCTGAATCAGAGGGGGCATGTGCCCCTCCAGTGGTCAGTCAGTGACTGCGGGGGGGTGGGGCCCGCAGCCGATCGCACCAACTGGGGGAGGGTCTCCCTGCGGCCAATCTCGCCAACCCGGAAGTGTGAGCAGCGCCCTCGGAAGTGACAGTGGCGCTTCTCCTGATGCCCCCAGTCCCCGGCCAGCACTCACAGGGGAAGTACCTGTGGGCCCACCTGCCCCCCCCCGACCGTCACCTAACTGGGGAGTGCTGGCTGTCAGGGGGTGCACCAGCGCTCTCGGGGTGCACGTGCACCCCCTACGCATCACCACTGAGAATTGCCAAGTATATTTGGATGTTCAAGTATTGATGGCATGTAATTTTTAGCTAGAACTGTAGAAGCTTTTACCAAAATGAATTCTGCTATGATTCATCTGAATTAAGGGACACATTGGGCCTACTGACCCAATGACAAAAAATTCACTTCTGGTTCTAATAATTGCAGGAGAGTGGACAGATCGATTTCTGTTATTGGGCTTTTGTTTTGTTCTGTGTTGTTTCCCCCCACCACCAGTCTTCCTCCTTTTTTGCATAGGCCATACACTTCCCCTCTACCTTGCACACAGTTCCTCTTAGCATCAGTAAGAAAGATGCCTGGAGGACAAAGTGGAAGAATGGAGTCAGGTTCTTCATAGTATTACCTCTGGCAACTTTAGGTTTTCTTTGGGTAACTTTCATTGTTTTTCTGTGTTGTTTTGTTTCTTTGGTGGTAACATGCATAGATCACATTTATTTTATTACTCAGGGAAATTTTCAAGGAAGAATGCCATAGTATTTTCATTTAAATTGCATTTCCTATGTGAAAAATATATTCCTGGGTTATGAAGTTCAGATCACTTCAGTGTGACCTCAGCTCCCTGATATTATCTGCAGGTTGTAAATGTTATGCGGATTTGCTACTTTGCCCATTTGGTGACAGGTCAGCTGATTCAGTCATGAGAAATAAAGTAAGAAGTGTTGATGCTTGGCGAGGATGTGTTAGATTGCCACTCAGCATGACAAAATCATTTCCCTACTGGCTCGCACAACAGACTTGTTAAGTATTATGAACAAGGGGTAGAGTAGTAGGACTTCTGTGATTGAGTGCTGAAGTGTTTCACAGACTAAACTACCGGATGTAGAAGACACAATCGCCCATATTTTATGGTAGTAAATTATAGACAAGTGAGTTCTAAGTTATACATGTCAAACTTTATTCCTTGCAGTATAATTTGTAGTACTCGTATATGGGGTTGAGGCTGCCACCAGAGACACTGGAAGATTGTTACACCACATTTTCAGTGTTGGAAAACCTGTGGCTTTGAGATGAAATATTTCTTTGGTTCATTCCTGTATTCCTCTTAGTGTACCCCTTCTACCATAATAACCTTTTGGACATAGAGAAATTCTTCGTTTGCAGATATGTCCATGTGAGTAAAGTACCACTGGAGCTACTAGCTTGTCAGTCCAGGGACCAGACTTGATGGTCAAGGAGCGCCTCCCAGTCTTCATGTGGGGCTTCCTGTGGGCCAGAGGGTTTTGTTTGCAGGCATGTCACAGAGCTCCAGCTTTACATTGATCCTTGGCATATCTATTCCTTTAATTGCTCCAGTTGCTCTTTTCTAAGGCTCTACCAATTTGTCTACATAAATACATGTTCACAGATTACAGAATAATCGTTCCGACTCCCTGAACTATATGCCTTAAGTCCCCATTAGTATTTGCTTTGTACCAATGTTTCAGCCAAGCATATGGCTGCTTGTAAATCCATCATAAGATATTAATCATGCAGCTCTCAGTGCACAATATACTGAGAGTGTTACAACACCTGGAATAATAATTTTCTTGTTTTTTTAAGCTAAGCGCTGAAGCTCCCCAGTGCACACTAGATTAGTTCTTAAATGTCAAAGAAAGACATATATTACTTAGAGCCAGCTCTGTATTGCTTATTGGTGATTCAAGGGAGGATGGATGAGAAGGTTGCCATTAGTGCTTTCTTCTCCTGCAGTGTGTAAAAGTTCCCATTAAGTCTTTGAGTATGAAGCTGGGAAATTGGTGACTGCATTTCTCTAGGAAATAACATCAACCAGACAGCTCCTTTCATTTCTTCCAGTCTCTTCTGCGTTTTGTTTTGTTTTAAACAAGATCTTCTAATTCACGCAGCAGTTTTCTAATGAAGCTGCCTAACTTGACCATTTTACATTCCCATAGCAGAACACGACTGGTTCACTATTAGTGTCTGGTTTCTTTTAAGCTGTTAGGCAGCATGAAGCCACTGCGTGATGCTATAGATCAGTTGGCACATAAGTGAAGTGTTGAACTATGTTGGAATTATAATTTTAACAAACAAGTTTCTCTGAAAGTAAGAAACAGGGTGAGATTAATAATGGAGCATCTGAAGTAATTTGAGCACAAAATATATAAACTTTGTAACAGTTTTTAGAAAACTGATGATAAACGTCAAGAAGCAGAAAGCACCACTTGACGATCCATCCATCTAGATGATCTATCCATCTTAAAGACCAAACTGAAAATAACAGATGGGGGGGAAAAATAAACCTGATTTTTAATTATTTCAGGTTGAGTAAAATGCTACTGTTCAAACAATTCTACTTATCTTAAAAATTAGGGGCCAAGTGCTACCTGGTATAAATTGATGACATTCTCATAAACCTCAGTGGATGCACGCTGACATTTAATAGCTGAGATTGGGCTCTTTATTTTTACCTTGAAGTTGTCCTTTTCAAATTATCCTTTCAATTTTTTTTTTGCTTGTAAAATGCTATTAATGATAAATAAGCTGTCATTCAAACCATCTTTTACATTATATCTACTAGTAAGTTGGACCATCTTGGTGTCTGCAGCTATATTAGTCTTTTTCTTTAGGGCGGAGGATAGCAACATGTATTTTGAGTTTCAAATTCAAAAACATGAAGGACAAGAAACAATGTATTGTGTATCAATCTGATTAAGAAACACTTCGCAAGTAATTGATTACAGCTAGGAAAAATTATGAGATTTAATGTTCAGTACTACATAAATAGAAGTCATGCAAACCTATTACTGATGCACTAATAAAATGCTAAGAGCAAAGGAGAAAAGACTAAAAATTCACAAAGGTATCATGCTTGAGCTGTTTCTATAATCGTGTTTTATAGAATATTAAGCAAATAATCACTATCTATTCTCTGCTAGTAAGGGTGTGAATTAATTCCTTTTGTATGTTGACAGAATTTACATTCAGTAAATTTATCTCATCACTTCTTTTATATTGTCTTGGTTAATCTGGCTGGAGTATGACATAGGCAGGTAAACTAACTTGCTCATAATCCTTGCCATCACCCCCTCTCCTTGAGTTATGTACAATACTAAATAAAAATCAAGAATTCCTTGTTAGTTTTATTGCTTTAAGTAAAACTGACAGTACAGTTTGACTTTAGCAAAATGTAAGGAAATGTCAGAATTGCATATTACATGAATTGTGCCTTAGATTTCACATTTTATCAGCATAAGGTCCTCTGGGAAAATTTCCCTAGTAAGCTAATTAAAATCATGAGCATTGTTAATTCTGTAGGCCTGATCCTATATACCTATATCTGCATTTGAATCCAAGGTTTCTGTCAGTAAACTTTCAAACACTTCACTTTTAATTTCAGCTGGAATCCCCTGCTTAAGTCCTTCCATGATTTTAAGCTTAATTTAAAAAAATGGAATAATGTTTTGTGATTAGTTACCTTGCTCACGTGTGCTACAATATTTCATTTTCCGTTCAGTACCATGCATTTAAATATCTTTGGACAGCTATGAGCTGCCCTAATATAATGTCTCTTAAGCAGAAGCAGTTGAACCAAATAGGTTTTTTTTTCATCCCCTCTTACCCTCTTTGTTCCTGAGATATGCATGGGTGAAAAACCAGTCCCTACACTTCCTTTATTCTCAGTTCTAGATCAGCATTTGTCAGAAGAGCATGCTTGAAGAGAGGAATCATCGATATCTGCCTGGCTTTGCTTCCTGCAGTCTCCCGCCTTGCTGGTGTCTCTAATAAATACTAAGTTGGAGAAACTCCAGGCAATGGCTCTTTCTTCCTTGGCACCATTTTCCTTGGCGCTAAACCACCACAGTGTTTGTCATGAGTTACAGTGGTAATAGTAATTGGAATGACAAAAGGGAACCAAATGTTGGGAACATCAAAGGAGGGAGTGGGTGGCTGGGGAAGTTTTATGCTTTTAATATCAAAAGACTTTTTATTCAGGACAGAACTTTGTGGTGCTTCTGACTACATAGCCTGGAAGGGACTTCCTGGCTGACTTCCCAGGGCATCTAATCCTGCTTCAGTAGCCAAAAGTTGCTTGGCACTGCTTCCAAAGGACTCAGGACTTGGGTTTTGTCAAGACCCCCCCTTCTCCCTTCCACTTGGCTAGTGTGGAACTAGACTTTTGCCATGTGTGCCCATGTGGGAAGGGTGTAATGGCCCTGATGACATCAACTAATCTGTGCAGGCATACAAAGAGGCAGCACGGCGACCCTCACACGTAGTGTGCTGGATGGCTTTCAGGGACTGATGGCCAAAACTCCAATGCCCCTCCTCACAGCACTGGATAACAGCTTTTCTGTTTCTCCCTTCACTCTTCACTAGCAGACCTCTCAAAGGTCTGAATCAGATGGCTTCACCCACTGTGCCAAATCTATTCTTGATGCAGAACATTCATTTCTTTATTTCTCTCTTCTACGTTAATATACTAATGGGTGTTAAAGCTGTTGAACTTTGTTAGGTAGCAAACTGAAACTCCTCAGAGCATGGCTGATTTACCGTTAGTGGGGCCTGTGATGCAAGCGGGGTGTGGGGCCCCACCTCCTGCACCATGGCATGTCTGCAATACTTGGTCTTGACTCTGTTCAGTGGAGTGAGTGTGTAAAAGTTCAATCTGGAAAGCATTGAGCAGGACATGGAGTGCAGCAGAACAGGGAACCTGATCTTACATGAATGAGTGCTGTCCGGCAACAGTCCTCCAGTTGTAGGGGGAACACTTAACTAAGCACTGCATTACTGTGTCCTAGCTAGGACGGCTCAAATATTCCTCTCGTCATCCTAGAGTGAACAAAAAAGGTGGTCTCTCTCATTCTCTTGCAGCCTCATGTGAGTGAAGGAACACATCCTGAGAGTAAAGGCATCTATGTGACCCTCTGATATACAAATCAAGGGGTGGAAGTATGAGTCTACTCAAAGATCCCCAAGAGCCAGGTAGAATTCCTGAAAGAGCTATTCTCCAACCATTTGGGTTGGTCTAATAAAAGATATCAAATTCACCCAAGGAACCTTGAAAGAGCTTAGAGAGCTTCTGCCTAATCTGATGAGGGAGCTTTGAAGACTGATCTGAGAGATTTCATTCATTGCAGTACTAATGCAAACAACATATTTTTCCAAATACCTTACTCTTAACCATCATGACCACCAGGGCTGCTTGTACACACCATGGGAGTTTACTTTAGTTTAAGTCTCCCTGAATTGAAGCGGTGGGTTTTTAAAAACATAGCTTCAATTTAGGGAGAAGTAAACCTCTGTGGCATATACACAAGGGTCAGGCCCAATCCTTAACCTGCCTCTCCGGTGGCAGGGGTATGTGCGGGGGCCGAGCTGCTGGCGGGCTGAGTGGTCCCTGACATGCAGGGGGGGAGCGGTGCTTCCCTTTGTGGCAGTGGAAGTGCACCCAGGCGGCCCACCCAGCCCAGGCGGTCTGGGGGGGGGTGGCACCGCAGCTGCAGAGGGAAGCACTGACACCCTCCACAGCTGCAGAGGGAAACACTGGGCCCCCGTGCAGCTCAGGCAGACTGTAGGGAGAAAAAAAAAAAGATTATGCTCACCATTTTTTGGTTTTGTTTTTTTTCTTCAGTGAAGCCTGCCTGCACGGGCTGCCTGCACAGCCCCTGAGCTGCATGAGGCCTGGGGCTTCTCTCCACAGCTGTTGAACTTTGTTAGGTAGCAAACTAAAACTCCTCAGAGCATGGCTGATTTACCGTTAGTGGGGCCCTGTGATGCAAGCGGGGTGTGGGGCCCCACCTCCTGCACCATGGCGCGTCTGCGGGGGAATTAGCATGGCACATCGGCTGCAGGGGAGGGGTGGTGGCCGGAATTTCTGGCTGGCTGAAGGCGCCCGCAATCCACCGGGCGGGAGGGAGGGCCACAAACCAAACGTGGGAGGCTCTCCGGTGGCGGCAGCAGTGTTGGTGGCAGGGCCCCTTGTCGTTGGGGGCCCTGTGCCACCACATGATTTGTTTCACGATAAATACGCCACTGCCTCGGAGGTGTCTTAAAGTCATTTAATGTGCAATACACTGACAGTGTAAACAGCAATGCCATTAAAGTGGTGCAAAAGGGCATTTAAGCCTCTTTAAAGGCCAATTTTGTGGTGTGTACAAAGGCCCCAGGTGCTTCTTTTAAGTTAGCTCTAGCTGCTGGCCCAGACAGTAGGCTACCATTTTAGCTTAAAGTTAAACACCAGAACGGTGGATGTCACCTCACACTCCCGAGCTGTAAGGAGTTTCCTTAACTGTTTCCTCAAAACAGAGATTTGAGGAGGCATCTTCACTCTTTTCAGTTAACCAACCAACTACTGGCAGTCAGAGTGAGAATTACTGAAACCTGCAGCCATCTGTTAATTTAAACCAGGAGTTGGCGATGTATGCCCTGCGTAGTCAATCAGTCAGAAGCTGTGAGGAATGTCCTTCCAGTTGCGTGCACTTCCATCTTCCTTCAGCATTTGTAAACTACAAATCCCCTAAATACTAGAGCAGCTTATTAAGAAAATGATTAAAGTCTTTACAGGGTGTAGTAGGGTTAGAAGAGGAACAATATACCCCGTGCGCAGTAACCAGATTAGTACACAGATGTAGGATGTTAAAAGCCACAGTAATTTTGTTAACTGTACAGTGTGTGTTTTATGGAGTATAGTAATCATTCATTTTTCAGGACCTTTTGCATGGTAATCACTTTAGTATCAAGTTGTAGGATAGTAAGCCCTTTTAAGCATTGTCTTTCACATGTGATCTGTTTGCCCAGGGTGAAGAACAGCCCGTAGCACTTGCAGTCTGTATTTGAGTCTCTGATAAAGGTGGAGTGGGGGTCTCTTTCAGTCTATCCCTCACACTTCTTCCTGGCCAGTGGTCTTGGCTGGCTCTTTGCATACTGGTAATGGCCAGTGAGGTGCTCACCGTAAATGCCCTATGACCCTCAGATGGTGTCTACTACCATGAGATGCCTCATCAGCTTGGAGTAGCACTAGGTTATTCGAGTATTCTGCAGGCTGCAAGGACACTGTCATTAGGGGTGTGCGAAAAGGGCTCTATTTGATTTGGATTCGGATTCAGCCCAAATCAGGGACAGTGATTCGATCCGTTGATTCGGATCACTGTCCCTGATTCGATTCAGCTGAATCTGACAATTTGATGCTGATTCAGTGAATCAGCGATTTGGACACGGGCACAGCTTTAAAAGTTTTTTCTATATACCTTGAGGTAGCAGCGCGGCTCCCGATTGCTGCGGTGCTGGGGCTCATGCAACGTCCCGCAGTTGCGCGGGCGTGTGCTCTCTAGCGTGCTCGGCAGCTAACTCAGAAGGGGACCGGAAGTATTTCGGTACCCGCACCCTCGCATTGTACCCTTTCTCCCTCAAGGCGTTGGCCAGTGGGTTGTGCTTAGCTCTCACTCCCACTTGTAGCCAACTGCCATTTTCCAATCTGGTTTTTCCTGGTGCGGTTATTGAGAAAGTGATGAAACCTGACCTTTAATACCTATCACTTGCCAGTCTTCTGAATCCCAAATATATGACTTCAGATGAGGGTGTGGCAGAAAGAAATTCCCTTTATCAGTTGTGAGTGAACTCTTCCTGCCTTTAGGTGGCAAGCAAATCATTGGTAGGATCTTTTTAAGCATCCTAAGTTCCTCACTTTTTCTTTAGGGTAACATGCCTCCAACTGTGATGGTCTGTGAGGAGCTCACTGATATATGTAGTCCTGCATCTCCCATGTGGTTTAAGTAGGTAAATTGCATTAAAAAGAAGCTAAAAATACATTCAGCGTTTTCCAAGTATTAATTATTTTAAGTCATTTTTATAGTGTCTAGACTAATAGCACGTAGGTTCTAGTTGTACTGCCTCAGTTGCTATTAGGGGAATATTAATAGCTTAAGACATATTTCAGTGAGGAGAGGAATTGCTGATACCAGTCTGGCTTTGATTTCTGCAGTTTTTTCCCTTGGAGTTTGTGATAAATACTGAGTTATAGAAGCTGGAGACACTCCAAAAGTTATGCAGATAGCTTTGCCTTTCCTCCTTGGCATCAGTTTCATTGGTGCTAAAACACCAAATAATGGGAATGATAAAAGGGAACCAAATCCTGGGAACATCAGAGGAGAGTGTGGGTAGGTGGGCAGCTTTTACTCTTTAAATATTAAAAGATATAACTTTAATTAAATAGATTAATGGTTTTTAACATTTTAATAGTTACCAGATGATCTCTTCTGATCTTCTGTGCAACATGGGCCTTAGATTTTCAGTTAGTGATCCTCTGCTTTTCAGTTTTCAACCAGTGGCATCATCAAGTAGAAAACTTCTCGTCTTTAATATGTGTAAGCTCAGGTAAAAGAAAGACCCTCTTATTTCCCTGTAGTAAGCCACCTAGATGAGGGATCCACCTGTCTGAGGTTCCTGTGTTGCTATTGTAAGGGTAGGGTAGCCCAGGGTACAATACTGCCTGCAAAAAAGCTGTTAATCTTTTTAAGGACCTTTTTGAATCCCATATAGTTGAGAACCTCTTGACTATATGGGATTCTTTGCAATATGGAGCCATCCTGCATTAAGCAGAGGATTGGATTACATGACCTCCTGAGATCCCTTCCAGCCCTATTTTTCTGACACTATAGCAGCTCCAGGGGAGTATGACTTTGTGCTGTCAAAGTCAGAACCAGTGCATGTCATTGTTCTGCCTGAAATTTGCTAAGACGATCCCCTTCCTTCCTTTCTCTGTCTCTTACCGATCTATGAATTAAGGTTATAAATTGATCTGGGCTCGCTTCATAGCGGAGCTAACTGAAATCTGAAGACAAGTGAATTCTTACTGAATTTCTTTCGAAGAACTAGGTGAAGTGTAGGTATCTATTACAGGAAAATAGGAATTCTCATGGTGGATCAAACCGCTGTTTTATACAGTTCAGTGCTCTGCCTCTGATAGTGCTCAGGCCCATAAGCTTCAAAAGAAGGCGCAAGAAACCCTGAAGTAGACAATTGTGGAAAGCCAGCATAACTTACGCAAATGTCTTCCTAACTCCTGGGACCTTATGAAGAATGTCTTGCCTTCAAAAGCTTGTCTAACTTTACTCCAGCCATGCAGTTGGTCCAATAAAAGATATCACCCCCAAAAATACTTTCCTAACCCCTGTCATTTAGAGAATTCCTCATATTCCTGCCAAACTGGGTTACAGTATGTTTAATAATCCTTTCCTAGGGGTGATCTCATCAGCCATATAAACATGCAATCTTTTTTCTGATTTTGGTTTCTTAAATAATCAAACTTGATGAATCACATCTGTGCTTGGCTGTGCTGCTTATTACTAATGTAAATGTAAATATATGTGACACTTCTGCTGGTTTCTCAATGTTCTGCTGGTTATTTTTTTTATTGACTACAACACTTAAATCTAGACATTCCACAAGTTGGGGAGAAATTTGGCCCTGTGCTTTTTTTTTGTTTTGTTTTGTCATTATTTTTAACTTACAAATCTTTTTAAAATGTTAAAACAAAAACACACAAAGCATGTGAGAACATGCCCTGGAAACTGTCCCTCCAGACTAGAAATCAAGCAAAACCAATCCAGCAGAATTTCCTGACATTTCTGGTTTTGTTCTCTGCTGCTCCCAGGGGTGGATCTGGTGGGGAGCAGGTGGGGAGTGGGGTGCAGTGGTGTAGTTGCCCCCTCCTTCAACCATGTAGCTCACCCTTTGCGGGTTGCCATGAGTGGCTGCACAGCGTGCAGGGCTTGGCAGTGGCAGCAGCTGGCAGATCCCTGCTTCCTGTCCCCTCCTGGATTTCCCCTGCTGGCCCAGGTACTCCAGCTTCAGGGAGTGTCTACACAGTGGGCTGTTTCCCCTCCACCCCTTCCAGCACCTGCCCCCAGCCAGTGAGGGACCCCTTGGGGCACCGTGCAGAAAGCAGGTGTTGGAAGTAGAGGGACCTGCCTAACCTGGCACCCTAGGCAGCTGCTCATGGCAGCCTCTGGTTGAAGCAGGGCACAAACATCCTGAGGCTTCCTCTGCCCCCAGCTCAGCAAGGGACAGCAACAGTGGCAGGTGGGTCCACCTCCCACCACCATCACTTTGTATGCCCAGCAGCAGCCCTGGTTGGAGAGGGGGGAGGGAAGGGGTGGGGAGGTGCTGCTGAGTGCTGGAGAGGAGGGCTGTGGTTTTGGAGCATAATACCTGCTTCAGGGACTTTAAAAAAAAACACCCTAGTAGCTGCTTCTGTGGTGCAGTCTGCCTGCGTGGGGAGTGGGAGGTGCCAGTTACATCCCTCACACCTCGTTTTTTAAATCCTAGATCTGCCATGACTGCTCAGGTAGGGAGTTGGTTCTCTTTGATGTTAACCTGTGTGTACCCTATGCTGTGGAGCCAGTCTGTTTGTGAGGGAATAGAAGGCAGAAAAGGAGAGGTTAAATTTCTTCTTTTTTTCCATGTGACGCATGGCAGGCCATGCCCTGCTCTGCTCCAGTTGGACAAACTGACCTCTCCCTTTGTGGACTCCATTCTTCTGGATTCAGTTTGTCCTTGGCTGGATTACTTCACTGTTGCCTGTTTTTTCACATTATGTATGGTGATGACTTTTAATGACTTTGTTATACTCACTGCCATTCAGGAAGAGCCAAGGAGCTCTCTTGGGTCAGACAGAGTTTGATTGTCTTTGTGCATGTACCATGCTACCCTAATGGGAGGGCATGCATGTAGACAGCTGGAAGACCACGTATATGGATTGAATGTTGATGTTGTTGAGACTAGAACACAATTTCCAATGAAATGGCTCCAGGTCATAATTTTACCTAGTAAAGATTAGGGGGCTGTGCCATCACTAATCCATCTCACAACTGGATTAACTTTCAGAAGCGGAATAAAGTTGAGGGTCTTATAGGCTAGGGACAGACGTTAAACAGGCAGAAGTATAAGTGTTCAGAAACTGGTTCAGATCTGTAACATAACAGAAGTTCAGCGCACATAAACCACTTTCAAAAGGGCTGAAACCGGTTTAAGATAAACCTGAATTGGATATAGTATCAGACTTCATTGATTTAGGTTACATCAATTTATTGAAATTCTGGTCCAAATCACCTCCAGATCCAAGTTAACTCACAGTTGCCCAGCATCCCAGGATGCTTTGCACCTCCCTGCAAACCCCCACTTACAGGGTGGGTGGGCTAGCCTGGCCCAAACTGCTGCCGCAGACCAGGGAGGTATGCTCTAGTGCTCCCTGGCTTCTGGCCTGGGCCACTGCGAGTATGTGGCTGTATTTCCAGAATCAAAATTGAATGTCTGCTCACTTGCTTATTGGTTCAATGTATACGACTAACCTGTGAAGACTGAATCAATTCAGCCTCGGGCTGTCTGACTCTGTGCTTAGCCACAAGGTTATTTTTTGATCATTTTTAATTAAGGTTTTCAGAGGGCTGCAAAGAAGCAGTATGATAAAGTTTGGGCTGTTTCAGATCTCTGTAATTCAGCAGAGATTTTTCTTTTTAGCTAGACAAAGAGAGAGCTTCCACAAAAATGCTGTGTGCTGGATTATCTGTAATGTTGCCTCTTGGGGCAATTTCTTTTTCTGGGTATAAATTAATATTCAAAAACAGGTGAAAATTTAAGTTGTGGTCAAGGACAGCTGCGCAGCTGAACAATTGACTCTTTGCCTGAGACTGCACCTACTGTGTGCAGCCTGCCTTCAAGGTAACGTTTCTGAAATCAAATCACTTAGGTTCCTAGTATGCCTCTACTTTGGCATTAGCTCACTTGGATTTTGTAGGAAATGCGCAGCCAGGCTTGAGTTAGTAAGCCTATTCCATGACTTGCACAGGTCATGGATCGGCGGACCAGCTGGAAGCACAGGAGACCTGAACAAGCCAGGTGTGGACCATATATAGGCAGTAATAAGGATTGTTTTGTTGCTGGATGTAAAGCTGTGATTCTCCAACTAGACTCAGCATCTGTGTCTCCCATGCTTTCAGGAACAGATTTACTGTAGCTTTAACTTCTGTTAGGACAAATGCAGGGGTTTTTTTTAAGGCTAATGTGTTTTTCTTTGCCATAGTTAGCAGAGTATAAACACAGAGGAGAAAGCGAGGAGAGGTTCAACTTAATGGAAAGGTATGATGTGCCATAGGGTGGATAGTTGCTTATCCTACCATAGAGTTTTATACCATTTCTGCCAATGAAGTTTCATGTAAGTGGAGCAGAGCTCTGGGTCATCTCTTAGAGGATCCCCTCTTTAGTAAGCCAACTTCTAAAAGCCCTAAGTTAGACCAACAGTTTTCTTCTTTGGAGAGATGCCAAAAGGGTTTGCAAAAAGTGCGGGGAGAAAAAGAAAGTAAGAAAAAAGAAAGTTAAGTGGTCAGGGGCACTTCATGGCTCAGCTTATGGTAAACATAAAGCATGATTTTTTAAAGTCATGCATATGTTTTTAAGTCAGACATAAAGTAGATCTTATACAGAAATTATGAATTTTACATTTTTAATCATAATTTTGCAACTGGCATCTTAGGGAATAGAAGCTCGCAATCAGCAAAATCCCAACTATGTTGGGAAAGGTTTATAAGATGAAAACCGTTACTAAAAAAAGATTTTAAAAGAACCGTCCCAAGGGGCTATTGGGGCAGATCAGCTGAACAGCTGAAAGGGAATGAGCTCCATGGCCCAAGAGTTCCAAGTACCTAAGTTCTTAAGAGAAACAGGAACATTTCACTTAGTTCGATCTATGAATGAGGGAGAGCTGTTCTTTTATTATTTTATGAAAGAGTCAATTAGAGTCTGTTGAAGGTAAGGGAAGAACAGCAGCCTTTCTTGATGGCTGATACAAAATATGGGGAAATCCATCATTTTGACACATGGGTGTAAGTTATACACTTTCTAGTTGATATGGAAGGAGGCAAAACCCTGTGTAGTGAATACACTAGTAACCGACATTTATGAGAATGCAATAGGATGAAATGTCGCTAGGAGAACTGCAGCTAATGGGTAAAAACGCACAGCTTTTAAGTTCCTTTATTCTATTGGATCAAAACCAGTTTTATACGTCATGCTAAACTGTTCATGCGTGTACTGAACAATATATTAACTCTGATTACTGCATTTGTATTGAAAGGAAGACTATATTAACTGTTTTTGCTGAGATGTGTACCCAGGACTTTAGCATGAATATGCGTTATCTTTTTGTGTCACGCGTTGAATTTTCTTATTCTGAGGTGGTGAACATCTGAAAAATTATGAATGAGTCGGCTATAGATGCCAGTAGAAATGCATTGTGTGAGTCTCTGTTTTGACGTTGATGAGGCTTTTAATTTGGAGATTACTTTTGATTTTCTGGAACAAAGTACAGTTCCCATTGGCTTCTGAAACTACTATTTCTTCAGTGCCTTTCGGGCTTTATGCATAATTTGTCTAATTGGTTTGGGACGTCCCCTTCTGTAGGATTCCTTGGATTGCATCTGTGCAAGCTGGGCTCTGGGGTGCTGATGTGTGAAGAGACAGAGAACATATGGCAAAAACATCAACTGATATTGTTTGCCATTTACACTTGCTGCGTGTAATGCAACAAGAATGGCTCCCAGAGACCATGTGACCCGTCTTCCAATCCTAGATATAATTTTTCCACTCCTAAAGTTGTGACTTTGTAAAAGGAAGCTTGTAAATAGTCTGCAAGCAGAAAGTAGATAGAATGCCAGTGGAATTTTATAGGAAAGCATGTGTGTAACACTAAAATCAACTGTTGATTGCGTTTCCTCTACGTCAAATCACTATTGCTGGCACCCCTTAATGTTTCAAAAAGGTAAGATTGCTGTCTGTGCCACAGACAAGAAGCTGGCTTCTTTCATCTCGGTAATGTTGGTAGCATTTTAATCTGCCAAGCATAGCATTGCATTTTAGTGGTTTCATCTGATATATTCTGATACTTAGAAAAATTAATCTTGTAGCATGGATATTTTTGTAGCACAACAAAACGTGAGCAATTTACGGGTTAGTTATAATAGTTAACTTTGATTTTAAATCAACGTGTCAGTCCATTTCATTTAGGGGGTTTCCAATATTGCTGGTGAATGTTCATCATGATTGTTGTACTTTGAAGAAAGGCCCATACCAAATCAAGCCATATTGATTTTATATGTTGAAACATACTGTTATGAGCTTTGTAAATCATATAAATAAATGAAAAGCAGAATTCTATTTCTCTTATTTGCGGGGACTAAATTTAAAATGAATCCGACTACCAAAGTTTGAATTTAGAAATCCTTATATTCGCACTTCCAAATTGCATAGATTAGGATTCAATCTATGAAAACATGAATAGAGGTCATTTGCCTAAGAAATACTGAAGCTATGACATTAAGAAGAACTGGTATTCAGTGCTTTCAAAGGAAGCCTTTAGTTCTCAGAAAGAAATCCAGAGACTTAAGTAGCTTAGAATATTTAAGAAAATCAGTTTCATTGTTATTTTCATTAGTGCATATTAAGTGCTTTCCAAACAGAAAAGAAAATGTCATCTGTGGTCTGAAAAATGTTTTATGGTTCAAATATTACTTATACTGCTAATTAGTTGCAACAATCTAATACTGTATTTGATAGAGCTAAGACCTTAATTCTTAATTGTTCTGACTTCTCACATTTTTTTCTATTGTGAGACTACAACTACGGCACAGTACTGACTTTTAAATGCAAGTATAGCAATAGTATAGCAATAAGCAAACATCTCAATTCATGGGAAATAAGAATATCACTTCAACAAAAAGGAGTATCTTTCCATTTTACATGCACAATTTTATTAGATTGATTGAACATTTTCAGACAGTACTGTACAACCTTATTATCACAGGCACTGTTTATAACGAACCCCAACATTTTATCAGTCCTGACATCCGTTTTATCGGGTGGGTGTAACATTTACAATTATACCCTCAGAGAGAACATTTTATGTTTCATCCTCAGATGAAAGTTAAGCAGAAGTTTAATAATTCCATAATGTTTCTATTCTCCACAGCTGCCACACACAAATCTCAAATGGATTACTTTCAACAAAACATTTTTTTTTTTAATTTTCCAGTAGAGTATATTAATCAACTTTACTGGCCAGCGTCTTAGCATCTTAACTGTCATTTCCTTCTAATGAACGCTGAAGGCACAAATCCTGAAAAAATGTAAAACGGTTAATGTAAAATTTGGACATTTAAATGGAATAATTTCCTTTGTCAAACATGTTTTGTCTTTTGTGAGATATCAGCAGTAGCTATTTTATATTTTGGTTTGGAAAAAGGCTTGTGTAACAGTTTATTAATCAAGACACAAAAATTTAAACTCCCTTATAACAGGGGATACTTGTATCTTGAAACAATCTGGTTTTTTTTTATTTTTTATATTTCAACCTTGCTGTTTTACATTTAAATTACTTCTCTTTAAAGTAAAAAAAACAAAAACAGAAAGCCCCAAAACACTAAATGTATATTGCAAAACTTATGTTAAAATGTTCTTTTCATAGTATATTTGATCTTGTAAAGAATAGCGAGCAAGAGACAACTACCAAACAGAAAATGAAACCCGGGCAAACAATACCTGCTGTTATTTCTACACCATATCATGCCTCAGTCCTAATATATGATTTTAAAAAAATCTTTAGGGTTCCTATCTTTTTTTTTTTTTAATGTTTTAGTGTTAAAGAAAACTCAACTCTAAAGTGACAAAGGGGTGATTCTGCTCTCTCTGATTTTAAAAAGAGTTTTGTAATTTACTTGAATCGGTAAATTACAATATCAGTTGGTTCAGTTCTGTATATTACGATGAATCTATGCGTATGTGTGTGCCTACATGTGTGTGCAAGTAATGCGTTAGATATATATTACATAGAATGTGTATGTATAATTCAAAACATGCATGTAAAGGGAAACGTAAAAGAACCCCTAAGTATGCAGTTATATAATATGAATTTGGGTATCTGTCAAAAAGAGCCGTGTTGCTTATTCTAGGTGACATCTATTTCTAACAATCTAGTGGCTCTTTCTGAGAGGGTGGAGGTATTCCAGTATTTTTCTTTATGTGATTATATGGTGTGGTGATTAACATGGCATAAATACCTTATTTGTAGATGCATGGATTTTATTTTTTGGTTGCAGTATAGTGATAGTGGATTGATTTTACCATAATTATTAACTTAGTATTATGAATTATGACAAATATTCTCATATAGGTTGACTCATCCTTTACTGAATATTTTAAATATTGTGTCACTTAGATTAATATTTGCTAACCAGTAAGAGAGTGGTCACATGTGGGCATTTATACTTGTGCCTGACGCCTGCTTTGACGTGCGCACCCTGCCTGGAGCACATGTAAAGATGTCCAGTATTATTGCTTTTCAACAGCAGTAGTATTTATTCTGAAAGCCCAGTGAGGGTGTTAGCAAAGCTAATCATTCTTAACATAAAAGATAAGTCTTAATATCTCAGTTTTTTGGTCTGCAACCTAATGATGACACCTTTTTTTTTTTAAGGTAATTTTAGCTTGATATTAAGCCTTGCATCAGTGAAAAGATTATCTGTGGCTTATTAAAATAAAAAAATATTCATGCTTGCTATGCACTGAGACGCATGCACTATGTCTTTCTGATTTCCAGGTATAAATAAGACCTGCGAGTTCCGAAAAGACTTCAGATATTACTATGTGATGATACTCTAATATACATAATTACTCAAAAATAAAATGAGGTCCCCTCCCCTATTCTGGGCTCACCAGCACCCCAGATCCATGCTCACTGCCTGCCCCACTCCCCTTCCCTACTTACTTGTGGCTACTGGCACTGTCTGTCCCAGGGGAGCAGTTCAGGAAGCAAGAAAAGGTTAACCCATATATTGCTGGGTACCACGTATTCATGAAACACGTGTTTCTAATATAATGCGGACTTCATGTTACTTTGGTTTGTATAGTTTCCATAGTTCTTTTGTTTTATTTGAATCTTTACATATATATCTTTATAGATATAAGATATATACGTGCACACACTTATGTTGGTTGGTATACTATTGTTTTGTTTATATATTTCGATATTTATAATACATACTTGTAACACGCATGCAAGCATGCACTGCGATCATGGCAGCAACTTGGAAGTTGCCACTGGCCCTGTGCACCCAGCTGCCTGTTGCATTCAAGGCATTTAGACAGAAATTTATTTTGATACAGTTAACCGAGTTTTCTTTGACTCTGTATTTGCAGTATAGATGAAGACAACACCTCTCTGGACACTAGAATTTTTATATTTGCTTTAACATACATTAGATATTGTAGCCATGTTGGTTCAGAAAATATGAGGCAAGGATTTCTTTGGTGATATCTTTTATTTTTTTCAGGCCTGGAGCCTGAAGAAGGGAACCTTGTGTCTAAAATCACCTATCGTGTCTCCTAATTACACAGTTGTTCCAATGAAAGAGATCACCAAAAATATCCTTATCTCTTGAATATACACTTAAATTACAAAGCTCTATTAATATGTACAAAATAATCATTAAACAATATGATAATTAGTGTTCTGCGTTTTTGGTTTTTATTATCAAAAAAATATTCTGGGAATTTTGGGGGGTTTATCTTCCAAACATAAAAACCGGTTGAAATCAGGATAAAAGGAAGTAAAGAAAAAAAATCAGTTTAAATTGGGGAAAATAATAAATTTTGGGGATGGGGCTGAGTGTGGATGCGCGCACGTGCTCCCCCAGGTGGCTTATCCAGGGGGACATGGGGAGCTCCATGGGTCCCAGGAGGCATTGGGGGGGGGGGTTTAAAAAAAAAGTGTAAATCAGTAAAAATTAAATAACTTCAATAAAAAAATCAGATAATTTATTGGTGAAATTTGGTAAAAACCAAAAATGCAGAACACTAATGGTGATGCATGCAATGCTGTATCAAAATAAATAACAGTCAAAGTCTTAAGTCAAAAGCAATGACATGGGTCACAAGGTAGCAAGTGCCTAATAATATATGATAACTTCTATATCGGAGAGAGTTTTATTTTTATGAGGGTTGGTCTTTGCTTAATTAGGTCTTTTCCTTCTCTGACTTTTAAGACTTAAATGGGAAAGGAGCATTATAGGAGAGAGCAAAATGACAGAAGCTGGAATGCACTGAGAAATTGCTCAGGGAAGAGAAGCAAAATAGTGACGTAGGCAGCAGCATGAATGGGAATCAAATCTGAGGGAGTGAATGAGCAAAGATCGCCATAGATGTCACAGACCTATCTTTATTGTTCTTAGGCCATAGCCCTGGTTTGTTTCGGGGGGTTTTTAATGCCCGTGGCTTTGTTGTTTGGCGGGTGTATTTGAACAAGTCACCTTAAAACAAAGCTCTTTTGTAAATTAACCTACACAGTCCATTGCTTTCTATATGATCTTCATTGCAGCACACAACAGCAGCCTCCATGTCATAAACTGGATTTGTTACGAAGAAAAATCTCAGCAGCATCAGAAGAGACCCAACTTCCCCTTGAGCAAAACAGTGTTGTACATAAACAAATGTAGTTGTCTATGGAAAAAAAAAAAGCCTTGGACCTTCAGGACCAAAAGCACGGGAGGCTACCACGTGAGGACAAGGACTTCTCCATTAGCTGAAGGATACAACTATTATAGTCACTGGTGCAGCCACTCGAAGGAGACACGACCAGAACCGTTAGCCACTGTACATGGCTACATGTTAACAGCTAGCTATCTCCTTCGTTCTGTCCTCCTGCCTGTGAAATCAGGGCAGTCTCCAGTCCAGAGAAATCCCCACCCCTTTATAGGGACAGAATGATTTGCCTGGACTTTTCAGATGAGTCTAAGCAGCTTGCAAGGGAAGTCTGGCACCCACCTACCTCCTTCAGGTGGCTTTGAAAAGCTCAGGCATAACATTTTTGTAATAAGTTCATTGGTATGTAACTGCTTGAATAAGTATCACAGCCACTAACAAGCATACATGTAATAAGTTGCCTAGGCCCTACATGAACATTGGCTAATGTTTTCTTATACTTTCTCAGAAACATAATGGTGGGTGTTAAGTAATTATTTGGGATAGGAAAGATTTCCCCCCCCCCCCCTAAACTTTGAGATGTATTAAAATAGGTTAGGCTATCCATGTTCTTATAAATACCTGAATTTACTATAAGATATTATCTCATTCTTACTTTATCTAATTAATCTATTATCTAGATATATAGAATAGATAAATAGAAATTATCTATTATTTTCTAAACACAGCTCAGCAAGAGAAAATCTGCTGGATATGATTTCAGAACCTAAATTATAAAGGTGGAGGCTTCCTCCCTCCTTTCTACAAATTTGCAAAACTCTCTTGACCCAGAAAATCATCCCACTAAACCAGGGGTGGGCAATTATTTTCCCTGGAGGGCCGCTTTAGGAATTTGGGTGAGCTGTTGTTGGCAGGGAGGGGAAGGGGTGCTGACCTGGTACAGTGAGCGGGGAGGGCGCATTTGATACTCTACTCTTCAGCCTGAGTCTGTCCACCCCACATGCACTGCTGGGGGCACTGGATAGAGCAGGCAGGCAGTTCTCCATGGAGACCAGCTGGGACCCCCGTAGGCAGGTTGTGCTTGGCTGTGTGGGTGGGATGGGGCTACAGAAGGGCAGGGAGCAGGATGAGAGGGTGGGGGCCGGGGCCAGGATTACGGGGCGGTGACAGCACAGGGCCAGTGTGGGGGGAAGCCTGGGCCGTGGCACATGCGGCCAGAAAGAGCCACTTCTGGGGCTGCTAGGAAGCAGAGTCTGGCTACCACTCAGCTCCTGCCGCACCATGTGCCCATGACCAGCCACACGTGCCATGGCCCAGGCTGCCTCCCACACTGGGGCCAAGGGACTCACCGCAAGTCGGATAAAATCCCCTGGTGGTCTGAATACGGCCCATAGGCTGTATTTTGCCCACCCCTGCATTAAACCAAAAGAAAATACTGATCTTGGAGCTATGAAGAAAGTAAATGGCCCTTGAGCATAATTCGGGTGCAATATAGCAGAAAAGAAAAACATGACCTCTTACATCCTTTCACCAAAGCACATATCCTTATTGAAGCTCGTGCAGCAGGTAAATATGAAATAGAAGCCTATACTTTTTCCCAGGCTTATAAAAATACAGTAATATAAATCCTAATTTCGCTATTTCATCTATTTTCACTGAAATTTGTATTTCTCTGTTCATCCTTTATGTACTAGTGCACAAGGACTCTGCCAGTACCATAGATGTGGTTGTGGAGCGTCTTGATTTCTACAGACTAAACCTTTGTCTTCTTCACTGATGACTGTCCATGTTGGACACATTCATGTGAAAACAAGGTTTAGCCACAAAATATTATTTTTTAGCACTTCATAACTATTCACAAAAGCTATTTGGGGTTGAATTTTTTGTTTGTTTGTTCTCTCAGCCCAAGCTTTTTAAAGACTTTAGCAAATATCCTCCGGTTGTTCCTGAACAAATGCAACATGAGAAAAAAGTACATTTCACACTTCTTTTGAAAGAATATAATTTTTTTTGTTCTGGATAACTTCAAAAATGGCTTTGTCCCAAGTCATCAAACAGACCCCGTATATGCATCTCAAGAAAGTTTCAAACCTTGAGAAAAGTTGTAGCTGGCTTAGAAATAACAAACTGTTGTGAACACAATTTAAAGTGAATTTTCTCATAGCCAAGCAGGAAT
>NW_005842046.1:414924-424840 GCF_000455745.1 Alligator sinensis
AGGAATGCCTGGCGTAGTGTGTAAAATTAAAATATTTTTGTATTTCAGATTGCTTTGGAAATGTTTGTGTGCTCTAAAATGGATCCCCTTTTTCAGAGAAGTTGGCTACATATATATATTTGTCTACCCTTGAAATGAAAATGGCTTTCATCTTTGAAACTTTCTCACATGTTTGTTTTCACAAAGTCTTTGAAGGAAAAATATAATTTAAAAATCCCCCTAAATATAAAGCCAAATTCATCTTTGGGGGCCGTATAATCACAGAACACACCAATTGCATGTAGAATTCCCCAAAGCAAATTAAATTTTGCAGAATTTTTCAAGCATAATATTTTTCCTAACATATTTAAGCTCACACCAGGTGCAG
Source organism: Alligator sinensis (assembly GCF_000455745.1). Classification (NCBI taxonomy): domain Eukaryota; kingdom Metazoa; phylum Chordata; order Crocodylia; family Alligatoridae; genus Alligator; species Alligator sinensis. Next base: position 415,292 of record NW_005842046.1, read on the forward strand.
CATGCCATTTATATGTATATGCAAGTGTTCCCTAAACCACTAATTCCAGCTGAATTCAATCACTCCATAAATAGAATTCATTTTTCCCCTGTGGTGTAGGTTGTAGCCATGTTGATCCAAGGACATAGGCAGACAAGGTTCTTTGGGTGAATCTGATATCTTTTATTAGACCAACTTAAATAGTTGGAAAACATTTTTTTCCAAGTTTTTAAGTTGGTCTGATAAGTGATATCAGATTCACCCAAGGAACCTTGTTGATATTGATAGGTAATTTATCAGATGGTACTTTGAGTAATTATTTTTGGCTTTGAATAAGCAACCACAGATTCTGTATGTATTCTGTCACAACCCAAAGGTGTGATTTTGTTTTGTGTGCGCTTTGGCCCCACTGAATTATTTTCCCGCCAATTTGTAGCTTTCTTTGCAGTGTGCATTTCTTCTTTGCAGCACAGAAATGCACTTTGCAAAGAGTTCCCGCCATTTGTATTATAATTCGAGCCCCATTATTGGCTTGTGTGAAATTATTCACACGTGGCGGCTAGCGATTGGCTTGCTAGCCGTATAAAAGGCTTGAGTGGTTTCCGCCCAAGTTGGAGGACTCCACGAACACCAGGAGGAGGAGACTTCACGCTGTGTGAAGATCTCTAAGCGCTGCGGAGCCTATCGGACCCAGTGCATTTCAAGCAGGCAACAGGGGTCTGATCAGCCTCTAGCCTCTCCCCGTCGCCGTTCGCAATCCTCGACGTATCCCTCTCCCTGCGCGCAAAAGGATCCACGGAGCCTCGACAACTCCGTGGGAGTGATCCGAATATTGTCTGAGTCTTCAAACGAGGATTTAAGCGGAGCTGTGCCTGGGAAACTGTCCAGCCTACACCGCGACCATCTTCGGTGTAAGTAAACAATCTTGAATCACAACCTTGAATCAACCATTAAGCGTCCGTGCCTAATTCTAGCGTGTCGCCTGTTTTCTCCGACCCAGCGTGCCCGGGCTGCTGGCCACAGCCCGCACGGCGCGAAAAAGGGCCTGGATCACTCCAGCCCGCACATATTCTAATGGACATGTTTTTTTATTGAGCCTTTTCATCACTCTCGCAGAAGGGATTACTCCACTAATCCACCAGTCCAGATACTTTACTACAGACAACTACATGTTACTGTATGCTCTTGGGAATTAAAGACTATGCAGATGGCAGATTGTTTACATTGATTAATAGGAGCAGAGCTTTGCTAAACATTGATTTTTTTGGCCAACTGAAACTGTTAAAGTGCAGCTCTTGGAGTTTTCAAGAATCTCAGCTTTCACTCTAAAAGAAAGAAGGTTCTAGCGTCTCGTTTGTGGAAAAAATGTGGAGAATGTGACACAAGTGTAATTAACAAAATTAAAAGAGGAAATGAATGCAAACTTGATTTTTTTTTAAAGTTAGCATGCTCATGATTTTTAGACACTTGGGGTTGGTAATATTGGGAAAATTAGGTAATGGGTTGTTTTATCCATATATGTTTTAAAATTGAGCTAATTAATCATCATTAAACCTCATTTCCTTACACATAATAGAATGCACCATCCCCTGAAATTGGGTTATATAAATACTAAGCCAGGAAGCTTAAGATAGAAGCACCCTGCTTTGATTTCTGCTGCAGCAGTTGTTGCATTGCTATTCAGGCAGCTAAGGGAATCAGTTGACTTAATTTCCCCTTGTTCTTTACTCCAGAAGTGTCTCCAGAAGTAACGATTGTCTCTTTTTCATGATCTTGATGATCATGCTAATGTTTCTTAGGTCAATTTTGCTGTCTGCTAGCTGCTACTGATTTCTCACCTACTATTTTACACCCATGGAGACCAGTGTTCAGGAGCAGCGGGGTTTCAGCTTTAGTTAAGCAGGAAAGGGAAGGTGAGTCAACTGAAGATTTGGCTCTGTCCCTGCACAAGGCAGCCATAATTCTGGAAAAATATTTTTTCTTTATTCTGTCTTTCAAAAACAAGATGTGTATTATATTTTGAGGCATGTTGCATGTGAGGAAATACGTTATCTTTACTGAAAAGAATCTTTCTCCAGCTTATAAAACCTTCACTGTTTTGATAAAAATGTCTTTTAGGGTGCTCTGCAAAATTGTGCTAAAAGGAGCTAGTCATAAATGCAAGTACTGTATTAAGGCTGTGTCAGTGGTACAGAGAAACAGGTTTTAAAATTTATGTATTTTTGACTTGCACAGCCTGTCCTAGGGCCCATATTATGTAACAAATCAAGGCCCTCAAACCTATTCCTATATTTCACGGCTCTTCAAACATAGAAACCCTTTGCTGGACACCTCTGCTCCTAGGTGCCTTATCTACAACGTGGACCTTTCCTCCCAGGCTAGGGACAGACATTACACATAAACTGGTTTAAGTGATCAGAAACAGGTTTAAACCTGTAACAGAAGAAACATTCAGTGCACATAAACCAGTTTCACAATGGCTGAAACTGGTTTGAGATAAACCTGGTTGAATGTAGTATCAGGTTTAATACTGGGTCAAACCAGTTTATGCAATGTCTGTTCCAGACCCCTTCCTGGTTTAAGTTAAATCTACATCCCGGCATGCTCTTTGGGCTGTGGGGGGGGGCTCTCTGCTTCAGAGAGCTGGGCTGGCCCCTCCCCTCTGCTCCCTGGCTGCAGCTCTGGCAGAGACCTGCAGGCACAGGAGTGTCTGCCTGTCTTCCCCGTGCTTCCTGCCCCCCCCCCCACCCCCCAACTTGCTGCATAAGCAGGGATCCCCCACTCCTTCCCTCCCACAGCATGGACTATAGCACAGACTTTAGCTAGGATAGTGTATGCTAGCTAATGCTGGGAGGTATCTGTGTAAGGCAGACAGGACAGTGTTTGCTCAGGGCTTTTTGGAGCTAATCAACAGGTCATCTGGTAGTGTCCCTACTTGGAATGTTTCCTTCCTTAGAAAAAGTTGTTTAAGAGCTTGAACTAATGAGAAGAGCTTTGTCTTCTGATGGGTTGCTAAATACTGATAACAGAACTGATAAATGCTCTGTTATCAAGGAGGTGGGGTGAACCACTCCCTAATCAGTGTCCTGCCAGGGCCTGGCCACAGCCCCCTTAGCTCAGCACTGTGGAAGGAAAGGCTGCTGTAGGCCCCCACCCCCCCGCCCTGCTTCTAGTCTAAGCCACTGCATGTGCTGGCATTTTTTCAGTCCAGAGGGGATGTCTGTGCAGTTACAAACTGATTCAGCTTAGGCAAGTTAGATTAACCTACAAAGATTGAATCAATTCAGACTCAGGCTTTTTGAATGTCTGTCCCTAGCCCCAATGACTCATTGCTACACATTTCCAGCCATCGCTTGGGAGGAGGAAACTATTAAAACTACTTTAATGTTGTGATGTGAAGCACCCCAAAGTCTGGAAATTCCAAAGTGAATTTGAAACCCTGTCCCCAAGATGTCTAGGTGCCTTGTCCCTTTCCAATGCCACTTTTGATGGTTTTATACTTTAACAGGAGTCAGGGTAGTGATGGCAGTTGCTTCTTTGAATTAGTGGCTTAATCTTACCCTGTGTGACCCAGGTTCTTATGCCGACATACCTATGGGACTGTTCAGCAGAGGGATAAAGCAGGTAGGTAGCTGAGCCACCTTCCAACCACCTGATGCCACTGGAGGGTAAGGCAGTGACTGAGATGCTCTGCTTGGCTGCTGATGAAGAAGAGTCCTCCACTTCCTGGCACAATACCAGGCACCAGTCTCAGCTGCCCAGGCGTATTTCTCCTCATGCCCCGCTTAAAATGGACAAATGCTTTGCTGTTGTAAGCAAAGCAGGTTCCTCCAGTTGTCTGGGGCTGGTCTGTAAACTGCAGATTGGAAATCACTATATTAAAGCATTAGAACAGGCTGTGAAGCTACCCAAAGCTCACAAATTCACCAGTGTTTACAACACATGAAGTACCTGGTGGCTTCATGGTTTGCTATGATGACACTTGAGATAAAGAATTTTCCTGACTGTCTTTCCTGACGCACAATCCCATGTGTCCCAGTGTAGGTGGAAGGACTTGGGCATCGCAGCTCTTTCGATGTGTCTATGTTGTTCCCCCAACGTGGTGGAATTAAACCATTGAAAACATCTGATTCTCCAAAATCTCAGAGCATTATAAGCGGGGCTACCAGCCCCTCAAGTTTTCATTTTACTTTAAAACTACTCCCCCATTCTTTGTTATGCACATACCACTTTATTATAGAGTTGTATTGCTTATACAATGTGTGGGATGAGTTAACAGCTAAGAATGAAACAATGGCTCAGATTGCATCGAGTCCCAGACAGCACAGTATTAACAAGGAGATTCCAGATGTTAGCTACACAATACATCTTTCATGGTGTATAATTAAGTCTAATAGTGTGCCTAATTCTCCGCTGCTTGTAACAACATGCTTGCTAGTTTTCTGCCACTTCACTGCATATTAAAGCAACAATGTTTTGCTAATTTGAGGCTTGATCCTGTGTTGAGCAGTCTGTTAATATCCACATGGGATTTGTGGGTGTTTAGCATCCCTCAGGATTGGGGGGGTTTGTATGCACATGTATTATTATGACCATGAGTGCATGCCAATTCCTTTAATAAATTAATCTACAACACCCCCTACCATAAAATTAGGCCAACTAGCGAGCAATGGGAAGTAAAACCATAGGGAAAACCAACAGCATTGCAGACCCAAAGCTTACTGATCTGAACTTGCTCTGCAAGCAGGGAGTTGTGCTGTTCCGTAATGAAGCATTTATTCAAACTGTTTGATAGTCTTGGAGACAGATGCGCTTTGCAGTTGCTAATGGAGGTTTAGTGTTAAACATGAAACCCGTTCATTTTTTTTTTTAGGCTTACTTTAGATTTAAACAGATGTTTTTCTAATCTGTGGTTTTAAAAATGTAGCTCACTGACAAGCCATCACAATTAATGACAACTTTATCCCTGCACTTTAGCAAATTGGTCAATTATTAACAGTAAATGTTGTATGGTAATTGATGTCTAGCTCTTGTTGGTTGGAAAGGGCCAAACCGAAGTTTAATACATTTTGACAATATGAACAAATTGAGTGTTGGACAGCATTCCTGTTATTCAATAGCCTAGTACTGTATGTAATAGCTCTAAGAATGAACAACCATTTGAAAAGTGTTGATTATGTGTGGCATATGTCAGCAGAGGCTGTGGAAAGTAATAGCTCTGGTTGGCGGAGAGTAGATGCCGCCATTTCTTTGTAAGGGCTTTAAAGTGGCTATGGGCACGTCTACATGTCGTCTACATGTTGTCCTACATTGCCATAGCGATGTGCTAGGTTACCAGACAGTGCGTTATGGCAGCATAGCAATCATGTGAGTCTACATGTCATCGGCAGCTACTTCGTTGTAGCAGCATGCTCCCCTGTTATAGCGGGCTGCTACGGTGAACTAGCAGTGAAAACTAACCATGCGCTGTGCACACAGCGCAGTATGGGCAATTACTGCACCATGCTTTAATGCTTCCAAAAGGAAGTGCAGGTAGTTCTCGACTTACAATGTTTCGAGTTACGTTTCGCGCTTACAACGTTTATAAATTGACACCCTGTTTCAACTTTGACATCAGTTTCAACTTTACAACACTTGATCTGATGCAATGCCACACCAGAGAACAAGTTCGCTGCGTCACCAATCTCCCTGGAGAACATCTGTCCAAACTTCTTGGACACTGTCTTTAAGAAAGCAGACAAGACTCCAGAAAACCTGCAGCCAAGACTCCTGAGAACACTCTGGCTAAGAACCCTTCAAAAAGTCCAACCAAGAGCCTTTCAAAAAGTCCAGCAAAGTCACCTCAAAGAAGTCCTTCCAAACCAATATGATTGCTATTTACAATATAAATACATTAGTGGAGCTATGTTACTCATCTATAATTGATCGAGTACAAAATTCTGGGTTATTTTTGGTGTCGATAGGGTATCTGGCCTTGGTTCAGGAACCAATCCCCCATTTATAACATTGTTTCTTATGAGAAAATTTGTTCTGAGTTGCAACATTTCGATTTAAGATGCGGTTTTCAGGAACCAGTTGTGTCATAAGTCCGAGGACTGCCTGTACTAAAGCCCGATGTCGTAACAACGTTGCCACGACCCATTCTTTTATGGTACTCATGGAAGGCGTGTGGCCAAAGGGTACCATGTAATGCACATCCACAACAGATTTTCCTGTTTCTTGGAAGAACACAGGATGGTCATTGTTGGCAGATCGGGCACTGGTGTCCATATTTAGGACCATGTATTTTCTATTACATAGCTGTGTTCTAAGTTGCTTATAAATTTAACCATTCACGCTGAGATTTCTCTATGCTGTTTGCCTCAAGCTGAGTGGTCATTTTGGTAGGGTTGTTTTTTTTTTTTTCCCAGGTTTCTCCAAAAATAATTCAGCTGTTTCAGAGATCGAAGTTAGGGCAAAATGCATTGCTATAACCGAAAATATATGCTGACCAGAAAGGGTGCTGTGTGCGTTAATTAGGTAATGCTTTGTAAAACAATGTAAAAAAAGAAATCAGTATGCGTGTGTGAAGTGTTATAGAATAATAGAAGAATATAGATCAAAGGTACCTTAGGAAGTCTCTTCCCCAGACCAGATTATTCTTTCCCAACCCCCTTCCAAATATTGATCTAATCTGCACTGAAAAGCTTTCCAGTGACACACATCCCACAATTTCTCTAGGTAATCCACTCCAGAGCTTAACCATTCTCAGAGTTAGAAAATCCTTTCTAACATCTTACCCTAAATCTTCCTTGTTGCAGTTTAAAGTTACTGCTACTTGTTCTGTCTCCCGTGGGCACAGAGAACAATGGATCTGCATATTCTTTATAACACCCATTTTGTATTTGAAGACTGTTCTCAAGCATCTCCTCAACCGTCTCTTCTCCAGGCTATAAGCCCTTCCTTAAATGACTGCTTTCACCCGACCAGCTTTGTTGTGGACTCCTTTTTTACGCTGACTCAATAGAGAATCCCATTTGTTGCAACCTGTAGTATAGGAAAGTAGAAGATGTGTGAGAGGGTTTATGATAGCAGTGTACTGATTTGAACTGTGGCCAGCACAGAATCAGCAGTTCTCGGAGCAAGTCAGTGGTCTGATTCCCCTTCCTAATATTATCACAAAAGCACTATCAGAAGCCATAATGCTTCAGTAGAGAGGTCCAGGATTGCATTAACCTTGAAGGGGGAATTACTGTCTAGCCCCTGGCATCATCCTTTAATTTTAAGCCAAAGGTTGATGCAAATGTTGGGGAGTCTCTTGAAAATCTTGTACTTCTGTTTCTCTTCTGTGGATATACAGTTTGCCAGTCATGAGTGTAACATACACTTTAAATGAGTTGATGTCTTCTTCAAAATCCACTGAAGGCAATGGAGTTTTTCAATTGATGTCAGTGGGCTTTGGATCGGATTCAAAAGTGAGGTTTTTTTAAAGGTGATCTTGAAACATTAATCTCTGCAGTAACATCTTAATTAAAATGAATACGGCAGCAGACACTTCATTAGAAGAGACTGTTAATACAGCATCTTTAATCATCCCCTCCCCCTTCCCTGGTTTAGAGAAAGTAAATCTCAAGGACGGGTGAGGGGTGGAGGGGTGATATTCCAGGCCACATTTTGGTAAGAAGGGGACACTGTTAAATTTGTGGGGTCAATTTAACTCACCTGTCTCCTGTTCCTTTCCAGTGCTGCGAAGCTTCTGGAGAAGAACCCATTCTCTGTCAGCACCCCGAATCCTTTGCTTCCTTCTCCTGCCAGTCTCCAGCTCGCTCAGCTCCAAGCTCAGCTTACCTTGCACAGGCTAAAATTGGCTCAGACAGCAGTCACCAGCAACCCAGCAGCTGCAAGTGTCCTGAATCAAGTGCTCTCCAAAGTGGCCATGTCTCAGCCGCTGTTTAACCAGTTACGGCATCCGTCCATGATCAGCACCCCCCAGGGGCATGCCGGAGGACCTCCGCAAGGACCTGGGATCACTAATGCTAGGTTTCCATCTAGTGGAATCCCTTTTCCAGCACAAAATCCGGCTCTGGCAGCACAAGGAGGAAGCACAGGGCCTGTTGGGAACATGCAGACACAAAACCCAAGCGCTGTGGTCATGAACCCCTTTGGGAGTGTAATGTCTCAGGCGTCCAGTCAACAGGCTGTAGTGATGGGTCTGAATAAGACTGGTCCCTCAACTGTTGCAGGAGGATTTTATGAATACAGTAAACAAAACGTTTCTGCCCCTCAAGTGTACACGTCAGATGCAGAACAATCCACTCAGCACAGCTTTATAACCACTGGGTCGCATTCAGGAGTGTCCTATGAGGGTCATTTTTGTCCTTCAGGCCAGCTCAAACATGACAGCCAGTCTGGGTTTCAGAAAGATTTCTATGGACCCAATTCTAAAGGGCAGCCTACAGCAGGGCTACAGCCATTGGCTTTCCCGGGTGATCAAATTGTGAGTCAAAAAGCAGAGCCAGGTCCCGTGTTACATGGTGCAGGTACAAACAACCAGTGGGAAGATGTCCCTAATTTCTCCAGCCAAAACAAGCCTGACCTAATGCCCAGTCCCAGGATGTGGCCATCGACAAGTCAGCAGTATGAAATAAGAAACGAGCTCTACAACCCCGAAGAACCCACCCCTGACACAAAGTTTAGCTCTGGGGCTCCAGGTCCTTTCAGCAGACTCAACAATAGTAAACAGAGCTTCAGCAGTTCCCGAATGAGGCAGGATGAGGACCCGGTGGCAAATGCATCCAATTTGCCTGTGAGATCTCTACAGCCTCATGAGTTAAATGACTTTCATGGGATAGCCCCGCTTCACTTCCCACATGTCTGCACGGTCTGTGACAAAAAGATCTTTGATCTAAAGGTAAGTGACTCTAAGGGATTGTTCTGCTCTAAAAAGTAATTTGATGGAATTGATTTTGGGGTCTCTATGTTCATATTGTCTCACTTCACTGTGCATTGAAAGGGTCAGCTGTACAAGTAAGAATGTCTTGGTTGATTTTTAAATGCCAGTCCTAGAAATGTGCAGGGGTGTAGGTTGTAGCCATGTGGGTCTAAGAACAGAGGCAGGGAAATCTGATATCTTTTATTAGACCAACTCAAATAGTTTGAAAAAATGACAAAGGGTATGTATACCCGAAAGCTTGCTAAAAAGGGCCCTAGAAATCAAATGTCTGTCTGAGAGTCAGGTTGCATTCTTTTACCCTTGCATATTCTCACAAGACATACTGATGTTTTAAAACAAAGGATTCTGCCTGTGTGACCCTAGCAACCTTTGTTAGTGTAATCCAGATATAACTGTGGGCATAATTTGTGGATTTGACTGACAGATTGTAATTCTATTTTGCGGCCACATCAACATGCCTGGTGCAGAGGGGCTGGACCCGATGATCTTCCAAGGTCCCTTCCAGCCTTACAGTCTATGAATTTATGAACATTTATTCCATTCCTGTGAAAATGGTGGAAAACCAGTGTTGTCGCTCTTTAGCTTGGTGTTTTTTTTAAAGCACTAGCTTAAGATGTGAAAGCTAAGGGTCAAGTCTT
>NW_005842046.1:424871-428674 GCF_000455745.1 Alligator sinensis
TTAGGCACAGCAGAAATTTGAAGGTGGGTATCTCACCTTTCAAGCCGGTTGTAATCATACAACTATTGGATCGAAGTCTGTTTCACCTTTATGTGCCTAAGTGGCACTCAGAGTTACACAGGTGTAATTTTTTGCAGTTATGCAGGCTTTGGATTCTGTTTCCCCCTATAATGAATACAATCGCCAGGTATATTTCTAACTCCTTAGTGACGGAAGCAGAAAGGTTCCCCCTCTCAATGATTTCTCTGCACTTAATGTTCATTGGATGAAATGGATAAAAAAACCAGTGGGCTAGTTTATGCTCCAGTGGGGACAGTATCTATCTCATTGCATATGATCCTTCTGACTTGCTTGTGTCCTTTTGGGGAGCCAGCCTCAAGAAGAGGGCTAGAGAGTGCCTAGCTCAAGGCCTATTGCTTACAGCGCTTTGCTGTCAAGTGGGAGATGTAGGTTCAAGCCCCCTGCAGGTGAGAAGCTTAGTCTCCCACACTCTGGGCAAGTACCCTAACCGCTAGGCTGTTCTGCTGATGGCTGACATCCACTATGTACGGGTCTGATGTAGTCTGATTTTGGGACACATTGCAATGCTTCTCTTTGTTCACTGGGTCTTTTGATGAATTGGGGAATGTCCAGGATTGATGTCTGGGGAGAGTGAGGCATTTTCAGACTTTGCTGTTATTCCGAAGCGTGATCAATGGATTGGTCTGTAATGCAACCTCAGAGAGGCATCTCAGAACAGAAGATACGGTGATTTTCTTTTTTTTCGGTTTGCTTATAAATTGAAATAAATAAGTAGAGATGATTTCCTGGAACTGTAGCTTTTTAATGCCCATTTATCATACTTCAGCTTATAACGAAAGAAAGGATGTCAGTACGGGATGAAAGTCTGTGGGGATCCAGTTTCATTCCATTTGAGCTTCAGCATGAAGACTTTTTTTTCGTAAGGTGTAACTTTTGAATTCTTACTTCCTGAATAATATGCCTCACATGCTCTTGCAAAGTTTTTTTTTTTCATGAAATATTAAGTAATTTATGCTTTTAGTGTAGGAAATTAGACGGTTCAAGAAATAAGCAGTGTTGCATGCAGGCCTCAAAATTTGCTTTGCTGATAAATTTTATGTTTACTTTAACACAGGACTGGGATCAGCACATTAAAGGAAATCTTCACATCCAAAAATGTATGGCACTTTCGGAAAAGTAAGTATCACCTTAGAGATTCCAGGCCACATTAATCACTGATTTTAGTGGACTTTATCAGAATCAAACTTGAGCTTCTCATATTGATGACATACTTGTGTTCAGTGTATTCCTGCTTCTTGAAGCTTTTTCTTTTTTCCTTTTCAGCAGTGGCATCCGGTGTGCGTTAAGTTCAGTAGATGGAACGTTGCACTTATCGCCAAATCATGCTTCAATTTTTAACCCTTCCAGTATTGAAGGTGAATTGTTTATTACACAATTATAATGCTAGTGCACATTGTAAAATTTAAGTAATCTGGTGAAACAAATAGCCTCTTTACAAAATTACATCGTAAAAGCTTCCTCGAGAAGCTGCTTATTTAAGGAGTGCCTAGAAAAAGAAAAATTAAGAAAGGCAAGATTCTACCTTAAAATATGAATTTTGTTTTCTTTCCATTAGTGTTTGATTTTTACAGTAACAGAAAGCAATCTCTAATGCAGCATGGAAGCTAGAATGATAATTCTGATTTATTCAGGCCTCTTTTTCATTAAGCACATGAATGCAGTTAATATAAGTCAAGGTTTTCACTATGTATACAATCCATTATTTAGATTTCTTATCAACCGTTGGCTCATCTTATACCACTGTGTCAGCAAGATCCTTTGGCCAGCCAGTTCCTACATTTTCTTCCCTTCCAGCTGGGGTAAGAGTGAGTATACAAGCCTATTATTTTCCTTGTCCTCGTCTTCATTGTAGAAAACAGACTGTTTGCAGATTAATCAATGAGTCAATTCTCAGAAGAACATGAAACATGGAAATTTTCAGCTCCAAAGAGGTTCAGTTCAGGTTTGGGATGAAGATCTGGGCTAGTTCTTATCTAATTCAAAGCGTTTCATTCACCATTATGGTTAAAAAAAATAAATCTACAATTGATTCTGAATTGTTCCCATACTGGAGCTCTCCCCATTTGTCTGGCAACATGAGAAGAAGAGAGTGGTTGCAGTGCATAACCGGGGTGATTACAGTACCGAGTTAGGGAGCCGTGTTCTGCCGAACTAATTTTCTGTTATCTAATGAATCTGTGCTACTTGCCTCATCTGCTTCTGTCTGTAACATTTCATCCAGTTCACTTCTGTGCACAGCCTCAGCTCAAGTCGTAGCTCTGCCAAGCTTTCATCACCGTTCCTCTCGCACACAAATACAGTAACATTTCTTTATCCCAGTCTCGCTGTGCTCACTCAAAATTCTGCCTGAGTGAACAAAAATGGCGAGGGGCAAACACTAACCAGAGGCGAAAGTAAAAAGTGATTTTGAAATCAAAAAGGTTAGTAGGGTTTTAAAGGGTAGCAATTGACGAGGGTTAAAATTGGTCGTAGACAGAAAAAAAGTCTATAAATGGATGTAGGATGCTAGTATGATGCAAATAATAAAAACTGGTTTTTATGTTCACCTTTGTATGTTGGTCTGCTGAGCGGTGTGGTGTCAAACGCACCTTGGAAACCAAAGCTGAGTCTGTCCCCATCTCACCCCTCTGCTTTAAGTTACCATCCCTGGAAATGTCACTTTGTTTCCTGTAAAGTGGCCAGTTTTCTCTTCTGCTCATTTTGCTAATGCTGTGAAAGTTCATCATTAGGAGTATTATTTGAGAGGATTTCCATTTTTCACCATCACAGAAAGAACATGCACAGTAACGCAAGGGAGAGTGCATTATAACTTCTGCCTTTGTGTGCAGAGGTGGAGAAAGAGCAGGTTATAAAGGATTGTTTCGTTTCATCATGTCTGTCAAGTTAGCAACAAATGAAATTGCCGTTAATACCAATATCATTGCTTATTAGAGCCTGTCAGTGTTTATCACTTAAAATGCCTGCACAAGACCTGCTTGTGGATGATCTGTGACATGGTGAAAGGTGGAATAGGTCACAGTTAATGATTTCCCTGGAGACTTCTGTGCCCCTTTCTCTTCAGAAGTGCATTGCTTGTACAGAGGGCTGTATTAGCCTGGTTCAGATGATTTACAGGCAGGCTGTCATTCAGCACCCAATCTAAGTAGCTTATAAATTATTATGCTTTTATATAGCAGTATTTACTTTCAGCTAAGCTGCTGCCATTTAACCTAGTAGCAGGGAGATTATGCTTGGCCCTGTACGTAATGATAAACAAAGTATTCAGGTTTCGGTAAGAATCTGCTGCACATTCTTTGGCTGTAAATAGCTTTATCTGTCCGCAGGTGGCAAATGCAGTGATACTTATAAAATTACGCTGCATGAAACTGAATTCAGATTTCCCAGCTATAGAAGAGCTTCACTAGTTGGATGAAGATGGTTTTTCTTCTTTAGCATATTGGTGAAGGAGCCATAACAACAACACTTGTCGACTCATCTATACTGTGCCAACTGTGTATGATTTGGGATCTAGCTATTGGACAGACTGTCCCAATAATGGATATCTCTTAAAAATAAATCCAACCTTTTTAGGGCTTGCGGGGAGGAGGGTGGAAAATCATTTTGCTATTTAGTTTTTTTGTCCTATTTTGGGATGAAAACAAATATTGAAATCTTGAAATACTCCTCAGAATGAGAATTTTGTTTTCAGGTTAGGTCTAGAGAAGCTGCAGGCAATGCTGAAG
>NW_005842046.1:428770-435091 GCF_000455745.1 Alligator sinensis
GGGAAAGAGGCCATGTGTTTGGTTAGAGGAAGGGTACAGAATCTGAAGCGCAATGCCAAGCACTTAAAAAAGATCTAGCAAACATGAGAAAAGGAGTCTGTAGGTTTGGAGTAATGTTTGACTAGTAGTATTTAATGAATCTTAGTAGTATGCATCAAGTGAGTTATTCAACAAATTCTGTTTTTCAGTATGTGACAGATTTGGTTGTAAAATTGATTGTAAAAAACATTGACTGGCAGTGTTGCAGAAAGCCATATCTAATGTCGAGCATGCAACTCCTCCTTAAATTACTGGATGTAGATGTGGATTTGGGCTGTGTGAGAGAGTGGGTATTTTCATTCTGGCTAGTTGGTTTAGTCCTTGAACTACTAGTTGACAGGTACATTTTTCAAGTCCCATAGGTTCTTACAGCCATGTCAGGACAAAGAAAATGCATTGGCATAGTATTTTTATTTTTAATCGCTCAGATTTTAAAATAGTGATATTTGTTTGAACACTTCAGTTGTGCCACTTGAGAAAATGTTGTTGTATCTTAGCAAGTATTTTGAGCCAGCCAAACTTTATCTAGAGTTGACCCTGTTTCTGGATAAATCTGTACAAGCAACAGATTTTACAGGAATGGGACATGGAGATATAAACCTGCCCATGTGTGCTCATGATATGCATAACCCTTAACCCTTAACTCTATTCACCGTGCATCTATGACCAAAAAACCGAAATGCTTTACGGTCTTGGCATGAGTTGATGTTTTCGTTTTCAATGCCACTCTGCACAAGGCTATTCCAGTGTAGCTTTATGTTACTCACAGTGCCTGCTAAGTGGATGCCTGACACCATGTTGTTGTTCTCAGGAATATTGGCAACGGAAGCCCAATCATCATCCTTAAATAAACCAAAACAAAATATTATCAAGGGTCAGAGCAGCTCAGCCAACCTAGTCTGACACCTCACAGCCCCAGCAGCATCCGTCCTGCAAGCTTCTATACTGAATGTCAGTTTTGAAAGGGAATGTGTTATTCAGTCATTACTGGGACTTGGGCTCTGACCTAAATCTCTGCTCTTGGATTCGGCCGTAATTGTAACGTTCCTGAGGTCCCTGGGACACAGGCTGTTTCTTACAATTTCTGTGCGTGCATACAGCAGCCAGCACAATGGCACTGTAGCTTCGCACAGTATACAGACTTGGAGACAGGATCCATGCCTTTACATGTCCAGCTGGCAAATTACTTATGGAAGCTATATATAGTCCTAATAAGTTTTCTTTTAATAATCAATATGTCACTTATAACTAATGTGCAATAGCTGAATGTTTAAATTAAGGGAGGAAACACACTTGGTATCCACTGGAGGTTAACTAGCATTGGGATTAGATATAAAAAATTTAAGTGGAAATATATTTTATCAAAGAAAATGGAAACATTTCATAGTGGTTATGTTCCCTGGGGACAAACTAGTGTAAGATGCTCAGCACCCTTAACACTTTTTTTCTTTGCCAGAAGCTGTGTTTTTAATGCCTTGCTTAGTATCCACCTATTAAAGCTAATGCATTAGTCCAGGGGTGTCAAACTCATGTGGCCTGCAGACCCACTTCATCTTCTTCCCCCAGCGTACCCGATGTGATAGATGCTCCAGCTGGTCTGGGACCCATGCTGCATAGGGCACAGAACCGGGAGGGGGCACAGCGGGCACTGCATGCAGTGCAGTCTGGCTGCACACAGCGCCTGCCCTGGCAGTGCAGGGACTGTACTGCACACAGCACCTGCTGCAGCCAGTCCAGGACATGTGCTGCCTTGCTGGAGCAGATGTCCTGTGTGACACACTTCCCAGAGCAGGTGCCATGTGGGGCACAGTCGCTCCAGCTGGAGTGTGCCATGTGCAGTGTCCATTCTGGCCACTCGGATCCGTGCCGGAGCAGTTGCTGGATCAGGTCTGCTGGTGGAGGGCGTCCATTGGAGGGATCCAATGCGCACCATGCCCCATGTGGGTCGGATCAGACCCAAGGGCAGCCCTGGGGGCCAGATGCCAGGGCTCTGTGGGCCAGATCTGGCCTGTGGGCTTTATGTTTGACACCCCTACATTAGTAAAACAATGTGACTTTCCTTTTTATTCTGAAGAAAAAGTTGAGAAGTCAAGATGATAAACTCAGAATAACTGTATAGCCTGGGTAATAATGAAAAAGATGCATTAACTCATTAAAATGCATTTGTCAATGTAGTCAGTGAATATTATTCAAAAAGCTCTATTCATGAAGCACAGAATAACAATAACAGCTCATTGCCTGGGCTCTAGGCAGCCTATTTTAAGGTACAGCTAAATAAGTACTGTACCACATTGTCTCTCTCCTACATTGCATTTTAATGCAAAAAACATGCATATGGTAATATGCTAAAGCGTGGAGCTTTGCAAGCGCAAATAGGTGACATTCACTTTCTAACTTGCAAATGTTGATGACAAGCCAAACATTTGTGATGACTCCAGTGAACTTGATCCTCCTAGCTCAGTTGATTTGTATCTTTCCTTGAACTGGATGTTCTGAATGAAGGTACAGTTACTCCTTCAGTAAACTCCTGCAGTGCCTAAATAGCAAGATAAGTCCAGTTAAGTATTTCCACACTTACCTCCTCAGTGAGACGTGAGTATCATTAAGTAGGTTAACTCATGTACATCTCTCTGAACTGGGGGTGTAAAGCCGCCCTTTCCACTTATGGAAGACAGGAGACTGCTTTGGGAATGGCCCCAGCATTTCAGAATAGATTCCTACTGTCTGGAAGTGATGACTGCTCTGCCAGACTCCTGTCTGTGCCAGGGCAATTAGGAAGTTTGTCCTGCTTGTGGGTGTGTTCACTGTGGAAAAGTGCCCTCAAGTGGGAAAGTCATTGGCATGCCGTTTTGACATCGTGAAAGAGGAAGGGAGTAGGTACAGTACGTGAAATAGAAACGTAACTCCCCTCCTCACAAATTAAATGGGGCTTCCTTTACTTCCTACATAGTTCAATCCAGAAGAAAAAATGTATTTTGCCCCACAGCTATCTTGCACCCTTCTGGCAGTCACCAACCCAACTTTTTCCAAGTTCATAGATTCTCAGGCCATAAGGCACCATTGCAATGATCTAGTCTGACATCCAGGCCAGTAGACTCCCCTCAATTAACTCCTGTTCAAAACAGAGCCTGTCTTTTAATACAACATCTGATCTGGATTTTAAAAGTTCTTGGTGATGGCGAGTTCACCACCCCACTTCGTATGTCCTGCCAATGAAAAGCTGAAACACCTTAGATAAACCACAAAAGGCTGCAAGAGGGATGTTTGTCTTTAAAAGCTATTATTCAGCATTGATTCTGAAACCTCATTTTATATTGGAAGTGCAAAACCATACTTAATTGCTGTATTATATGCTGTACTAAAATGTTTTGTTCTTCTTAGTTTCCACAAAGGAAATCCATCCTTGGTCGAGTAGTACACATCTGCAATCTCCCCGAAGGAAGCTGCACAGAGAACGATGTTATTAATCTTGGACTTCCCTTTGGGAAAGTCACTAATTATATCCTTATGAAATCTACTAACCAGGTATTTTGCATCTCATGCTATGAATTTAGGCATATTAATCTGTAGGGGAGCTCTTTATTTGTACTAGAATCTTGAATATTTGAAGTGTGCTGTGAAAGTCAAAAGGAGCGTTATCAAATTGCGATTCAGGTCAGACACTGGCTGCCTTTTTAGCCAGGCAAATAAGTGAAAACTGTCTATTAAAAAGTGAAAATTAAAAGTAAAAGAAATTAAAAAAACGTCCCCAATCATTTTGACTGGCTCCTTTGCCCATATTACTTTGTGATATATTTTCAGAGTTCCCTTTACTTTTTTCCCCTACTCTTTATTGCATAGCTGGTATAGCTGTAGGAGAGTAGATTATATTTGACTCTGCTTCATTCATCAATTGAATGCTTACTCCTCTGGCTGCTAAATCTTCGTGCTTGGTTATTCCCAAAGAATGCAGCCTGGAGTCTGAGATCCCAGGTTGATTTGCAGTGTTACATTTAAACTGTAAACTGATGAACAAGTATTTGGAAGTCACCGAAGAGGAATAAGTCTGAAATGGTAATTTCTCATTTTACAATCATTCTTCTCAATTATCAAATTTTAAAATATGGTAAATTTACACTCATGAATTTGCAGTTTCCATTTAAATACGTCACATTGCAATTTATTTAAGTAAGTTGTAATAAAGCTGGCAGTTAACAGCATTCTGATTTTTTTTTTTTTTTTTCATTCATCCTGGTTTGTGCTGGAGACAGACATGTCCCCGAAAGTTTTGATGTTTGTTTCGTTTGCACACAAAAGGCTGGATATTTAAGGAGTCTACAAAACTTACCTGGAAATCCCAGGAGTAGCATCTCTTGTTGCAATTTCAGTTACATTATTCCTGCTTCCTATTTCCAATCAACCATAACGTACTGAGGCAGCTGAGAAAATGGGGAAAAATGAAAGACCTTTTTCAGTATTTCAAGAAAGTTCTTGAAAGTTTCGAATGGTTTCTTGTTTTTCTTAAATTAGTTTCTTCCTCCTTGTTTTTAGTTATATGTCGTCTCTTGTAACTGGTTTTAATCCACTCTTTTGTAAATATGGTGGAGGCTGCTTGAAGATATTAGTGATACAGGCGAAAAGCTAAACCTTTGTGAAAAGTATGTTTTAATGGGAAGGCTCTTCTAAAATCTGGTGTCAGAAAACTCCATTTAAAATAAATTCCAACTGAAGTCGTACCACATTCTTCTTTCGCTATGTATTATCTGGCATACGGTAGATTTACACGCCGTTTCTGTTTCATGACAGGCCTTCCTAGAAATGGCTTACTGCGAAGCAGCACAGGCTATGGTACAGTACTACAAAGAGAAGCCCGCTATGATCAACGATGACAAGTTACTCATCAGGATGTCTAAAAGATACAAGGAACTTCAGCTGAAGGTAAACCATAAACTTGTTCCTCATTGTATGGTAACATTGGAATAACTGCAGTCTTCCCATAAAAACCCTTCTAAAAACCTCTGCTAAATACTTGGTTCTAATCACTATATTAAGAATCTTGGAAAAAATAATAAAAAAGCAAGAAATTGAGGCAAGTTAGCCTCAAACCAAGACATGTTAACAAGCCCATTTTGCTTGACACTTGGCTTTTGCCTTGTATTTTAGCTGTAGGCTTCCATATCATTAAATATCCACAATCTGGTCCCACTGCACCATTGATTCTCAAGCATCTACTCCACTGTCTTTACAGACAGAGTCCTATATTGCTCAATTGAACAGGAGCTTAATCTGCAGCCAGGCATGAAACTCTACAGATGTTGTGGGTTTGTCTTTGTGGTTCAGGGCAAGATGCTGAGATCTGCCACTGCTGCAGTGAGAAGCTGAGTTTACGGGCATATGCTCAGTGCCACATTTGCCCATCTGCAATTCTGAGTCAGAAGCTAGCAGGGGCAGGCCCAGAGGGGCGCGGTAGTGTGGTCACCACCGCCCCTCCCCTTTGGCTGTGTTGCATGTATTAGCTCTCAGCAAAAGGTCTGACTGGAGCTCCTGCTTTGGCAAGGCCCCAGAGCCCAGGGGGTGAGCACTGCTGCCGCAGCTTGTCTCCTTCTTTCACCCGCTGCTGAATTCAGGGAAGGGCAAATAGCAGCCCCTTGGGCTTCAGAGTCATGGGAAAGCAGGAGCTCTGGCTGGACCTTGCCCCAGTCAGCTGAGGAGCTCAGAGCTCACTGCTCTTGCGGCGCTCCGACAGCCTGTGCTGACCAAGCAGTGAGCTCAGAGCTCACCGCACGTGCTTGGCAGAGCCAAAGCTGCAAGTCTGCTCCCCTCTGCCCCATTTTTAGATCTGCTTAGTGGAAGCTAGTACACATGATGAGGCATAGAGGGTCTCTGCACAGCCACAACACGTGTCAGCATGGTAGACGTAGTGCATGGGGTGGCAAAAACAAGAGGTCTTTTAGTCAGTCTGCAGATCTGACACTAGTAAGTGTTTCTTCAGTGGCTCTGGGAGGAGGGCACACTTTTGTCAGAGGGAGCCTTTGGTTACAGTCCCTACTATCCAGCTCTTTATGCATTTTGCATTGTAACAGTTGTTGGATAAAAAATGGAAATAACCTAAATAACAGAGCAAGAACTCAAGACTCCTCCCAAGCAGAGGAGTGCCCTTGTGGCCAGACCACAATGTCACCCTCCCTCTGGCTTGCTCTTCTTGCTCTGTGAGTCTTGCATTCTTGGCTGCCCAGTTACAACAGGAGGAATGGAGGATGCTGCCACATAGCCTGGCCCACAGCTCATGGTTAAGTCACGGTG
>NW_005842046.1:435164-440889 GCF_000455745.1 Alligator sinensis
TAGGGAAGAGGAAGATAAATCTGCTCAGGGTGAAGAGGGCCTCGAACACAAGTCTCAAATGCTCTTACCATGACACTGTTGGCCAAAAGGTGGGCATCACCACTGTGCTTTCTGCTGGCCGGTCGTTCGGTACATTCTGGTTCAAGTAGGCACATCCACCTGAGCGATCTGGAACTGGACATGGCTGAAGTGCCTCTCGTACAGCCCTTGGTCTCTGACACCTAAGCTCTGAGGAGCAGTGGGAGTTCAAATATCCCTCTCTGCCACTCATTTTCAATTGCTGGCAACAGGTGCTCAGCAATTGCTCGGCAGTGAGGTGCTGTGGGCCATTCTTAAGAGGCACATAAGTGTTCCTATTCTCTGTATAGGAAGCTTAGGCACTTAACCCTGTCAGTGTGTATCACATTTTGGGGCAAGGTGCCTAAAATTGCCAAAATTCCACTGTCAAATTTTCCTTGCATTTAGCTTTACTTGAAGCTCCTGTGTCTACAAACACTTTTGTAGGACCATATTCCTAAACGGGCTAACCAGTGAAATTAAATACCAGGGCCATCCATTCTTAGGACGCAAATGAATGCATGACATAGCAATCTAATCCCTGTATTGGAACATGTTTTCGGTTGCTTCCTCTTTCAAGCAGATTCCTAGAAAATATTCTATAGTGAATGTCTAGCAGAAAAGAGAGAGTCTTGTTTTCAAAACATAATATAATCCAAAACTAGTGTTGTATTATAACAGATCAGTCTTTTCTTCTTATGCAGTTTTAGTACATCAGTCACCATGGTATTGCACTATGTACTTCAGAAAAGTTTGGGAGGAGAACACGGAGTCGGAATATTATTTCACAAGCAGTGTACTAAAAGTGCAGGAAAATCACTTGAGAAAGGCTGCTACTTGTAAAACAGCTTGGAAATGCACTGGATTCTAAAGAGGCGATTTTTTGATTTACTTAGAAACCAGGGAGGAACGTAGCGGCAATCATCCAGGACATCCATTCTCAGAGGGAGAGGGATATGTTCCGTGAAGCAGACAGGTAATGTATCACCCCTCCTTGGTTCAGAAGGGAACTCGCAGAGCAATGAAAACCCAAATGCTGAACACTGAGCTGTTACCTCTTGAGTTTGGAACGATACTAGATGCTTGGGAAATGGAGCACTGGAATATTTGCTAACCTACTAGTCAAACAAGCAGTGCTTGTGTTCTTGCTTGGCTTCCTTCATATTCTTTTCTGTGTTTTGAAAGTTTCTTATATGCCACTTGCATGATTCAGTGAAAAATTACAAATGAACAATGTGTTAAAGCAGTGGTTCTCAACCTTTTTGGTACCAGGACCTGTTTGTAGACATCGATGGCCAGCAGCGTTCCCTGTAAGCTGTGTGGCGTGCATGGCCATGCAGGCACGCTCATGCCACACTGCCAGGCACGCCTGCATGGCTGCGCATGCCACACAGCTTAGAGGGAACGCTGCTGGCCAGTCCCTATTCAATAAATAGTTTAAATAGAAAACAGCCCCCTGGCCCTGCTGGTGCCCCTCACTGCCAACCCGTGATCCCAGCTTCCCAGTGGGACAGAGAGGGTGTGTGTGGGTAGGGGGCATGTGCCCCCCAGATTTGTGCACCCACAGTAGGCATGGGGCTGCAGCCTGGCTGTACTGACATGGAAAGGAGCTACCTCCATGGCCCAGCAGGCAGGACCCAGTGTGGGAAGGCAGAGTGGGGCAGTGAGACTCATTGCTGCCAGCACCACTGGGACCCCTACGCCAGCTGTGAGGAGTAACAGATGGGGGAGGCGGGGGGGCTGCGCTGCCCTTGCCTCCTTCCTCCACCAGCTGCTTACATGCTGGGCTGTGGCTCTACTCTGCTGCCATGGCCCAGCTGCCGCCACCACCACCACTGCTCCCCTCAGGCCACCCATGCTGCCCACCACTCCACTTCCCCTCTGGGGTAGAGCTGCTGCCTTAGGGGAGTAGTGATGGTGGTGACAGCTGGGCCATGGAGGCGGGGTAGAGGGCAAGTGCCTGGTGGCAGGAGGAGGCGAGGGCAGTGCAGCCCCACTGCCCTCCCACATTACTTCTCCTATTGCTAGTGGTAGTGGCAGCAGCAATCAGTCTCAGCACCCTGCTCTGTCCTCCTGCACTGGGTCCTGGCTGCTAGGCTGCAGAGGTGGCTTCTGCCCATGCCAGTCTGGCCAGGCTGCATCCTCATGATTGCTGTGGGTGCACAAATCTGGGCCTGTGCCCCCTTCACCCCTATCCCATAGACTTACCTGCAGGGAGCTGTGGGGGCTGCTCTCTACACTGCCTGGCTGCCACATAAATGTGCACGTGGCACCCCCTGCCTGATCACCCTCTTCGTGCTCCCCCCAGCCCCAAGCAGCCCCTTGCAGGCTGGAACTTTGCCAGCCTGCAAGGGGAACCTTCCATTTCCCACATTTTTCTCCTTTAAAAATGGAGTCTCCTTTAAAGTTTCTTTGCACCCCTTCCATATA
Source organism: Alligator sinensis (assembly GCF_000455745.1). Classification (NCBI taxonomy): domain Eukaryota; kingdom Metazoa; phylum Chordata; order Crocodylia; family Alligatoridae; genus Alligator; species Alligator sinensis. The sequence goes on from NW_005842046.1 coordinate 437,652, forward strand.
TTCTTGCAACCTATTTTTGGGTCATGACTCGTGGGTTGAGAAACACTGTGTTAAAGCACACAGCCTAACAAATAGGATGCAATTGGAAAGAGGGTGCTTGTTATAAATAAAATAAATGTTTTATTAATAATTATTTACTGAGCATTGATTACGTGCATGGCATCTGAGATGCAAACATCAAGACATTCCCCTACAACCTGAAGGTATGTCAGCACTGATGCTTAGTGTTATGCTTAGGTTGGCATCAGCCAGCCTTCCCTGCTACCATCAGGTCTTGTAGCTTGCACCAAAGCTTTCTACACTGTGCTTCTTACTTCTGGACTCAGTGGCACTGAGATGTATATCCCAGGTTTCCTTGCATGACAGAAAGCAGAACCCTTCAAGGAATCAGGTACAAATCAAATTTGTCTCTACTTACAGCCAGTCATGAAAGGAAGGGGAGTGTAGGATGACCAGAAGACACACACGCACACGCACACGCACACGCACACACACACACACACACACTGCAGAGAGGGATGAGCTAGGAGATGAGTGGCAGCAGAGATGACCTCATACCCAGGAGTTCAGCACAGCTTCCAGGATGAGGTTGGACTGCTCCCCCAGGGATGGTCTCAGAGGTTTATAATGTAGATGTGGCATGCGTGAGCTTGAAGAAACCCTTACGGTTGAACCTAACTACCAGTGAAAATAGATAGACAGTCTCGATGCGCTTAGAAGAGCCAGAGGAAGGAGCCACTTGAGATAAAAATGTATTTCAGTGCATTTCTCTTGTTTTTCTGGCTGTTTCCCATTACTTATATTTATGGGCCTTGCAGCTGAAGTGGAGGGATAGTCACAGAATTAAGGATCCTTAAAACTTGTAAATCCAAGGTAGATGTGCCACTTTTATCACCTCACTGATACCAGGGGTGCATGAACAAACAGTCTGTCAGCTCAGGGTGTTAAGTAAGTCACTGGCTTCAGAAAACAGGACCTTTTAATTATATTCTTTTAAGTACATTCCTTCCCGATAGATTCTGTGTGATGTGAAGGTCAGTGCAGTATTAATCATCACCTGCCGACACACACAAGCCTGCAGCGTATGTATAAATGACAGCCTGCACAAAATTAATCAGTGCAGTTTTAAAGTGGGGGGCTCCACCATGCAAGTACAGGAGTCACTGTGGCTTTTTCAAAATGGGCTACTGCCTTCCTGCAGTTCCTCCAGACAAACCTAGTTATTTGCTTATTGCCTTCTGCTGCAGGTATGGACCAGAGAGGCCACGATCTCGCAGCCCCATCAGCCACTCCCTGTCGCCAAGATCCCACACACCAAGCTTTACTTCCTGCAGCTCACCCCGCAGTCCGTTGGGCACTGTCAAGGCAGACTGGGGAAATGGAAGAGAGTCGTGGGATCAGTCCCCTTATTCCAGAAGAGAAGAAGAGAGAGAGACAGCACCCTGGAGAGAGAATGGAGAGGAGAAAAGGGACAGGACTGATGCATGGGTACATGAGAGAAAACATTATGCACGGCAGCTGGACAAGCTCGACTTGGATGAACGGACTGAAGGAGGCAGAGGGCACAGAGACAAATATTTAAGGGGTGGTTCGCCCAGCTACAAGAGCAGGGACGATGATTATTACAGAAAATCATCCAAGCCAAAATCTGATAGGCATCAGAAGCAGCTGCAGGATGCACCAGCAAAGCCTAAAAGAAAGGAAGATGCGAGATTGAAAGAGCGCAAGCATTCTCACTGTGAGGAACCAGTGAAGGAGGACATCTCTGAACAGAAGCCCAGCAAGGGGTCTGAGGGCTCCAGACACAAGCAAAGTGATAAGAATAAAACAAAGAAAGCTAACAAAGACCAAGAGGCGGCTCCTACTGCTGCTAATGAAAGCAGTGATGCAAAGGAAGCCAAAATGACTGAGGATGAGGTAAGGGGGAGCTTCTTCATCTAGAACAGGGCACGCTGCATAGTGCAAGTGAAAAGATTTAATGTTGGGGTAATGGATTTTTAGTGGGCTTGTAATGGCTGTGGAGCAGCGATCAGAAACTAGTCATTGTAGTTCCCTGTACTTGACTGTGATGCCAGTAATGCTCATAAGTAGCACAGTGCTTCATTTAATGACCTGGCAGGGACTAGTTGTCTTCTCTCAGCAGACAGCGACAAATCAGTCCGTCCATTAATTCACAGTTCTGAATGTCTAGGTGAACTCTGCTGGTAGCTGACATTGCAGTCTCTATTGGCTTGACCCTGCCTTGGTTGGAGTGAGGAAGGAGGGTTTTAGGGAACTCATAGTACTCCCTGGTTCACTGTCACTCCATCCAGTGCTCAAGGGAAGCCCCAACTTATGTCCCCGCTATGCTATGTCTCTTCCCACACTTGGCATGCCAGTTGATATGCTCCCTCCTTCCTTTTATAAGGTGGTGGGGATGACAGGCCCCAGAGGCTATCATTGCCTGAACAGAGAGTATTCTCCAGTGGCCCTCTCTGGCTGCTGTAAAGCCACTTTATGCAAGCTACATGAAGACTGTCTTTGATCATGTTCCTGTTGATGTGGTTCATCTTGTTCTCTTGTCATGTAGGGGAAGATCCGTACAAGTCTCTAGGGTCATATCTTCATGGTAATCTTACTGTTCCCTTAAGCATGTGATGCTGCTCTGCACAGACTGCCTTCAGGTCTAGAAGCAGTCTTGTCAGGTCAACCCACTAGGTCTGGGTAATGAGCTCAAGGGCAGGCCAACCATCTGTCACTCAGCAGTGCTAATTAAGGCACATGAAGAGCGTGGCAGATGCAACTATACTGCTTCGGTTTTGAGGGCAGGCTGTCGGGCTTGAGGGCACTGCTGCCACACATTGTGAGTTTGCTGTGTGGATGTGAGCTAACTGTGTTAAACGGTAAACCTTGTACAGGTTTTAAAGGTAAAGGGCACTGTTCTGGCCAAAGGGACTCCCTCCAGATCCAAAACCAGAAGTTCCATTCTTCCTACCTTTTTCTAAACACCACATCATTTTGTGGTCTTGTATTTCCAAAATATGAACTGTGCATTTCTGAGCCATTCCTCTAAAACAAACCTGTAGCAGGAACTCATTTTGCTGGTGCTGTGTGTACTGTTGAGTTGATTGGAAAACAGGAGAGGAGAGGTTGGAAACTTGTGAATTTCCTTTTTTCCAGACAACTCTTTTCTATCATTTCCATTTTTCATGCGCCCCCCCCCTCCCCCCCCCCCCAACTTTCAGGGGTTTTGTTAATG
>NW_005842046.1:440905-480326 GCF_000455745.1 Alligator sinensis
CCCCCCCCCACCCAAATTTCCAGGGATTTTGTTAATGTTTTTTCTGCCTCTATTCAGAGTATAGGACTCCGATCACTGAGGCTTTCCCCAGGCACTTGCACAAACTTTAGAAACAAAGGATGTGACATTGTGAATGTCTTTGCTGCCCCAGACTCTGGATAGAAACATAATGGAAATCTCTCTGTTTAGGATTACTGGCGAGTGTCACTACAGCTATACATGTTGTATTTGTTTTAGCTTGGGAAAAAGGAGCATATTGCAGAGAAGAGCTCACCTTCAACTAATAAACACGGAAAAGAATCTGGAGAAACTATGGAAAGTGCAAGAAAAGAGAAGGTAAGTCATGCCTTACTGGTTTAGCTGCTATTATAAAATGAATGAAAGTCAGCAGATATTCTGAATTGAAATGCTAAACCCCAATGAAAGTCATTTCTGAGATTTTCTGAGGGCCTGTTTAGGTACATTTACCTCCTCTTGACCTCTGCATCAAGGGAGAGCTGTTCTGAGGTCTTCAGAGGCTCTTTTTTTAGTTGCTCTTTCCTTGTGTAGTCTGCCTCGCATGCATAGCACTTGGCAGTGGCAATTAACTGTAACGTATGCCTGAAAGGACTATCTTAACTCTGCACGCGGTGTCCAAAAATAGGGCATGATTGCTTTGCAACTGAAGAGGAAGGTTTCAGAGAAGAAACCTTTCCGGAACGGTGGGATTAAATGGATGGCAGAGAACTCTTTAAAAAATATATATATTTCTGTTTGATTGAATGATGTCTTTTCCAACACTGAAGTAGCATGGAGCAATATCTTTGGCAATTCTCTAGCTTCATATCTTTAGAGTAATGGGTTAATGGTTATGGAAGCTATTGCTATCTCTTACAGTAGGAAACTGATCTCCCTTCAAGAATAGTATCTACACTCTGAGTGTTAGTGCCATCCCAAGGCTCTAGGAGAAATTATTTCAAATAACCAAACAGGGGAAACCATAGATATTTTAATCTTTTATGTGCATTAGGAAATTCCAGGAGCTGAATTCAACTTGTTGCAAGTACGCATTAAAAATAATTATGCCTTAGAATTAATGCAGTTCTCAAAGCCAGTCCTAATGTTTTGGAACAAAAGTCCACTGTCCAATACTGAGCATTTAACAACAACCACACTGCAGATTTGGGGAGTTTGGCATTCATCTCCTATTTCAGATGACAACCATCTTAGCATCTTTCTGAAAGCTAACTTTCCCACAACTTAAGTCGGGTTGTACCAGCATGTTTTTGGCAAAGGGTCCTTGATGGTGGATAGAAGTGACGGTAGTAGATGACCACTTACTTGTTACTCGAGGACATAAAAGAGTACCTAGAACAGGGGTGGCCAACCTGCAGCTCCAGAGCCACATGTGGCTCTTAATATGCGTCTCCTTGAATGTTTGCACAAGCACATGGTGCAAATGGAAGCTGGTCACCGTATGCTGGTGCAAAGATTCAAGGAGACGCCATATTAACTTCTGACAGGTTGGCCACCCGTGACCTAGGTGGTGTCATAATATGCCCATAGCACACCTCAGCAGCATTTGTGTGGCCATTGTGAAATGGCTTGTGTATATATGCATCTGGATACATTGAACAACTCTTAGGAATAGTAGGACGTCAGAAACGGCTGGTCCAAAAGCATCACTTATCCCAGCCCTAACGCCTGTATAGATAAGATGCCATGACTGCTCTCTTTCCCAACTTTTCTGTTACAGGAGCGAGACTGGGAGAGTGAAAGCGAGATGGAAGGTGAGGCCTGGTATCTGACTAACATGGAAGAACTAGTAACAGTGGATGAAGTGGGAGAAGATGATCTTATTATGGAGCCTGATATAACGGAACTTGAAGAAATCGTTCCGGTTGATAAAGATAAAACAAATTCAGAAATGTGTCCCTATGTGTCTGCCATTTTAGAACTGAAAAATGACTGTAGCCAATTAAATAGGAGTGATGGCATATTTGCCCATGAAACTATAGACCCAAATTTTGTGTCAGCAGAGGAAAGCATAGCAGCTTCCAGTGGCTGTCAAGAAAATGATGATGCAGTTACTAAAGCATCAAGCCTAAATCCGGACACTGAACAGAAGCCAGATAAATTGCAAGCAGACAAACTTCATAGGGATTCTAATTACCATGATAAGGAGAGGAAAATGGAAGAAAGCTGTGACTTAAAACCAGAAGATCCCCATAAACCATCTGATCATCCGAAAGAAGAGACCCTCCAGCTCCCTGACCAGTTTACGGATGATTACAAGCAGATGGGATCACAAGAAACGGAGAGCAGAGAAGTCATGGAAATGCTTGTGAAAAGCACCATTGAAGAAGCAAGCCAAGGAAGCCAGGAGTGTCAAGAGACCAAGGGTAACTGCTGCTACTATGTTTGATTTTCTTTCAGTCGAGAATTCTTGTGAGTTCTCTCTCTCAGTGCAGCGTTCAAGAGTTTAATCTCTTGCTAACAAGAATTCACGCTGCTGATGGTATGACTCGCCCTTGGGCTGGCTCAGTTAAAGAACCACACTTCCATACGCCAAGTTAAACCATTAGAGGCTTTTAGTCAAATGGTGTCAAAGAAATAAAAGCCACTTTTAAGCTTTCTGCAAAGCATTATCAGCCATAGCTGTCACACCTGGGTTCATGTAAGTTGAGCTGAACTCTTGGAGCCTTCTGCTGAAAGCACGTTGAATTGTCAATGAAAAGTGACAGTTCTTGCAGATCAAAAAGTATTAGAAGTATCTCTCAAGCCTGCCTTACTCCTACCCACATAACAACTTCAGGGTCTGTACTTCTTACCTGAAATGCAAATATGACATGGAAATATTTTGTGGATGAATATTTTTCATGCAAGTAGCCTCACTTGTTGTAGAGACCTGAATTACCATGTACAATTATTTCTTGTTTGTTTCTTCTACTATAACATGATAATTCAGTGCCAGAACACAGATATACTAGCAGAATAAGCTTAATTATACCTGCCTACTAACAATAGCTATTAGGAAAAAACAGCTTCAGTAGTCTGACATTTCCCAGTCATGTTCCTATTTCCACATAGCATCAAATCTAGATCAAGTGATGGTCAAACCTGGAGTCTTACAGCACATAGAAGAGTATGTGCTGCAAGACACAGTTCAGTTCAGCTCCATGGCTGCTACTCTAGCCTGAATGATGGAGGTTGGGAAGAGTAACTGGTTGGAGATGTTCTGATTGGAAATGCCGTCAGCTCATCTGTTTGGCTACAAGGCAGTCTGCCAGTGCCCATGTGCTTGGGGGCAGTACTGCCTGGTGAACTACCTGGGGATCAAAGGCACTAATGCTTCAAAAGTCTTAGGCCAGCTGTTTCCCTAGGCTTTCCCATTCCCTGTGCAACCTGCTGGGTTGCAGCTCGCAGCCTGAAAATCCTTGGGGCACTCGCCCTTTCCACAAAGCCTAGCATGTTGGCTTCTTTCTCTGAGCTGGGAGCATGGAAAGCCTCTGGGTAAAATCGGCCCCCTCAGGCTAGGCTGTAGTCTGCATAGCAGCAACTTGGAGATCCTGAGTGCTCCAGTTCAAGGTGGGGCTTGCAGGACTTCACAGCTTCCTGCTGCTGACCTGGGGCCTGGAAATCCTGGGAAGAGCTTGATGGTCACGCAATAGCTGACCTGCCAGAAGTCAGCAACTTGTGTCTGGAGAAAGCAAATAATACAGATTCTCAAAACATTGCAGAGAGGTTTGTTCTGAACTAGGGGTGGGCAAAATGCGGCCTGCCAGGCCATTCTATCTGGCCCGCGGGGCCCCTAAAAAATTTAGAACATTAATATTTACCTGCCCCGGCTGCCTGTCATGCAGTCCTCGATGTTTGCCAAAACTCAGCAAGCAGCCCTCTGCCTGAAATAATTGCCCGCCCCTGTTCTAAGCCAGAAATGCAGAACTCTGAATGCCAGCCCTGGGAAGGTACAGGGGGCTGGTTCAGACCCAATATGTTTCTTTTGTGAGAGTGCAGTCCTCACTCAGGTAAAATTCCCAGTGTGGTAGGAATTTTGCTAGACTAAAGACAGCCGAGGCTAAAACCGCAGCCTGAGAATCAGGATGGCTTATTCTTAATTTTGTATCTCAATAACAAGGCCAGGGATCCTGAATGCTTTTATGTTTAGAAAAGAAAAGAAAATTTTCAGGCTTGGAAAGGAGGGAAAGACCATTTGTTCTAAGCAGGCTTAATCCTTCTTGGCAAATGAACACACTATTTTTCTGAATGTTAAGTCTGCTGCCTGCATGTATTTAACATGAATAGGGACCTACCAGCGGTTTTACAGATTTTGCAGAAACCATGAAAAACCATGGGAAATTTGGCAGTGGCTTCAATTTCCTGCTAAATCAACCAAAAAAAGTGGTAGTGATGTAGACTGAGTAAAGGCATCTTCTGCCAGTCAGTGGCAAGAGGCAGGGCCACCATGAAATGCCCGTGAAATTGGCTCTGCATGCTGCGAGCAGGATGAAAAACCCATTTTCTCACCATGTCTTAGGTAGGTCCCTAAACATGAATACAAAATAATGGTATTTGTAATACAAAATAATGGTATTTGTCAGCAGCCCTTTTATATAAAATGCCACAAGTACCAGTAAGAGCATTCTCTCTCTCTCTCTCTAACGACACTAGGCAATTAGATGGAAAAGTTCAAAAGCAGCAAAAACAAGAAACTGTTTACAGAAAACTTTATAATTAGGATGGGAGTTTCTTTTTGGCTAGCTATTGTCAGCCGCATGGTATTAAACTGAATGGGCATCATCTCTAGGTCATGTTTAGCATCTGGCTTCATCCAAAAAGTGGTTTAGATGGAATTGTAAAAGCTACGGTTTTCATTCAGTGCATTTGTTTGTCTGTTAAGCGAATTCTAGATACACAGAAATGAAATCTCCCGAATACTCAGAGGTGGAATCTAAACAAATGCATCCTTCACCGGCCTGGGAACAAGAGGACGTGTTCACAGAACTCAGCATTCCTCTAGGTAGGTTTAAACATACGGACCTTGGGAGCAGCATTCCTTCGAAGCTGCGTGGTGTGCATGGCTGTGCAGGCACACTTATGTCATGCTGCCAGGTGTACCTGCACGGCCGCGCACACCACACAGCTTAGAGGGAATGCTGTTCATGAGTCTGAGACTTTACCTATTACAATACCTTGAACTTGCAACAAGATGTCACTTGAAGGCTGCTAACTGCATTTATTTGTCAAAACAAATTACAGGAGAGTTGGAAGAGAGAGGTATAGGTAAGAGGGGCTTAAACAATGAAAGAACTGGGATTTTTATTCCAGATTATAATTATAATTGTTTAGGACAATAGGGATATCTGTTAATGGCACTGATGAACTGAAGTAAGCACCTTTGGTCTTTGGTGTCTAAAGCATAGAAATGACACGGGATATGTCTATACTCCCCAAGAAGCAAAGCAAATTAGCCAGCACTGAGCTCTGTGCTGTTGTGGCTAGGCTGCTAACAGTAGCCCAACTAAATAGTTTAAAGCTAGCTCAGGTATCTCTGCACTACACTGCACTTCCTTTTGGGACTCTAGTGTACACCTATTCACATTCCTAAGGAAATTGGTTGGCCTTTGATAGGAGCATTGGTCAGTGATAAGGAAACCTTAAGAGTGGAGTGATCTTCTCATTTTCTCTCTAAAAGAAGGAGCTTTACATACAATTCAAAATCTTGTGACATAACAGTACTTTGTGATTTAGCTCCTAAAATTACTGATTATATTACACAAGCAAAGATCAGCAGCAGTACACATGGTGTGATCTGCACTAATATTGGCATTCTTGTGGATGGTTTGCATAACGTGCACATAAATTTGCCAAAAGTAAGGATTGTAGCGACAAGATCATCCCGTTAGGCAACAAGACTATTTATGTCCAAAAACTCAACTCCATGTATTATCTGAAAAATGTTTAAATGGAAATACATATAATATATAAAGGAAAAAGTATATAATGCATATTGGAAGTTTGCAGGTTTAAAGTTGTAATTTTTAACCGTTGTTGATGGATATTTCAGCATTTGAAGTTCCTTTAAGTGAAATGGAAAATATTACATGTGGGAATTAGCCGTCTTTACCCCTTACTTAAATCATGGGTTTTTTCCTCTTGAAAACCAAACCCTAAAAGTACACCTGCCATTTTAATGTGATTCAAAATCCTTCAACAGGTATGGAATTTGTGGTGCCCAGAACTGGGTTTTATTGCAAACTCTGCGGACTCTTCTACACAAATGAAGAGACAGCCAAAACAAGTCACTGCAGAAGTACTGTTCACTACAAAAATCTTCAGGTAAAACCAACTCATCATTAGCTTCATATAAGTAATGGTTTGGATGGTGTAAAAATGTCAGGGCGCTATAAAACAGCTTCTTCATGATTCACACGCAACTCAGCAGCATGGGCAGAGTTTGTATGGTGCCAGGGACTAGCACAGTAGCCTGTAACCTCCAGAGTCCTGAGATTCCCTCGGGCAAATCCAATTCCTGTGTTCTCAGTCAAGGCTGAAAATTAGTACAGCAAAATCAACTTGAATGCCAGTTTTAAAAAGAAGAGTTTCAAATACTGCCTTAGCTGCTGCTTGCTCAGCTAAGACTAGTCTGTTACTATCCTGACCCTACACAAAAATTTGAAAACAGAGCCAAGGACAACAGTGTAGTAGGGCACATGGCCTTTTGTGTGCACATGCCTCAGCATACCGGGCTTCACCGAAGATGCCTGCTGGTCTGGCTCACATCATTCCCATGAGTGCCAGCTTCCCTGACTGGTGGATGGACTCACACAGCATCTGTAAAGGGATCCTTTTTTGTCTTCCTGCACCATCTACGTCCTGGTCACAGGTAACTCAACTGTATTCATCTGAAAAGTCTGTAGTTTTGGACTCTCCAATCAACTCCAGAGCCTCCTTACACATAAGTCTAGGGAACTAAGAGGGATATATTGAACATGTGAGTCATTTCTTCCTGCTACAAAGGGCTGCATAATGCAAGTACTGATGGACAGCACAGCTGCTATGGGCTGCTTGAACAGGGAGGGTGAACTGAGGTCAATTCTGCTGTCAATTCCAGTGGTAGAATTTCTATATCCATAATGGCATCGTACGAAGAGCAATTTCTCAGCCTGGGGTGAGGAAACCCCCAGCTGTTACCTGCAGCAGAAATTTCTCTTTCTAATTAATGGTCTCTGAATGATGAAATAGTGGCCAATATATTTTGCAAATAGGATTCACTCACAGTCCAGCTTATGACCACCTATCTGAGAAACAGATGCCAAGGATACCGCACCAGGGCAGGTCAAAGTTTAGACTGCTTTATGGATGCATGTATACTTGCTTAGTTAGGAGAATTTCTATATGCACTCCCAATATTGCTATTCTAATGGACTCTGAAGTCTGTACTGTGACAACTGTTTGGGAACTATCTATAATGGAATTACACACGCACAATCATCCCAAGGAGAAGACACGATGACTTATGGCCTCTGTCCCTATTCTTTTGGATGTGTTTTGTTCGTGTGTGTACCGAAGACTTCCTCCATCCTGCCTCTTGGACAGTCGGCACCAGCATGCCACTTTGAAAGAACTGAAAAGTAATTACTGCAGCCAGGACCTTTTTAGCCCCTGGGCAGAGAGTGTATGGTCAAATATGTCAGCATTCTGCCCCAACAATGCTACTAACAGTACTAGCCTCCATCTGCTTTTGCACAGGATGTCTAGTACAGGATATATAGTAAATCATAACAGTGAGTGATTACACTGAACCACTTACAATTTTTATAAAAAGTATTAGCAAAATTTCCTATATTATCCACACCTGTTACACAATTTAAGAACTACTCCAATATAAATACAATCTGGGCAAAGTTTGATTTAGAAATGGACCAGCTTCTTCCTACTGTCGCTCCAAAACAATAGACTTGTCTTTGCAAGCTGAAGAATAGTCTTGCTCCACCTCCCATTTAAGCTGCACATATGAAACATGAAGAAGTGAACCAGTCTGAACTTCCCTCTCAAAGATGAAGGTCGTGAAGTTATGAGTCTGTGCCACATATATTAGTCTCACACACAGACACCACTGAAAGAAGAGACATGTGGCAGGTGAAAGAGTGATCATGTGCATGTAGCAGTATTGCCACAGGCATCCTTTTTCTCTCACTGAGGCTGCATTTTTGGGTAACTGATCCAACACCATAGCAGTTGCACATACCTGGAGAAATATGTGGCCTCATGATGACTGGTGGCATTAACAAACCGAAACAGATGAATCTGTTTAAGGCATTGAAGGAACTGGCATTTACTTGGCTGAGATCCACAGGGAGGAGCATTTTACCAGTTGTTGGGTTTGTGTTCCCTAATGACACTCCAGTGATTCTTGTATACAGTGCATGCCATGTAATCGTGTATACAAGCCTTTAATCAGACAGGGTCTCAGGGGTTGTCTTAGGGATTTGGCCCATGAAGCCATTGGATCTGGCCCACAGTTGCTGGGGAGCTTGGCCCATGCTACAGCCAGGCCATGGGGAAAAGTGGTGGTAAGAAGAAGTGGCGCTGGTGGCAGCAGCAGCAACCAGGTCCTTACACCAGCTTACCTCCAACCTGAGCCAAGTCATTCCATCTACTGCTAGGAAATGTTGCTGGCCACTGGTCTAGATTACTATATAGATGCCTTCCATGATCCTCACTGGACACTGCTGCATCACTTCACCTACAATTTTGAGTGCCAGTTTCTCAGCCCAGGGCATTCCCAAAAAGTCAGAAACTTCACCAACTGCATATGTATTTTATGATCAAATTTACACCTGCACTGTTGGCGTTAGATTCCATCATTTAAAAGCAACTCAAGACAGGCAATGTGGGAGCCAGGCTGTTTGATCTTACCAGTGGTTTATTGTTGCCTTAACTTCTCCTTCCCTTAAAATGAATAGACTTGCATGCACAACTATTTAACTTATACATATTAAATCAGAAGCTGCATTTGTTCTCAGCATTATTTTATTCTGTATTCTAGCTCCTTGGTGGAGCTACTCCTACTTTACTCCATTGCAAGCACAATTGATCTGCACAGTCTGATTGTAGCAGGGAGCTTGGTACTCCTGCTACTCTAAAGGAAGGCAGGCTGCAGAAAAAGCAGGTTACAGGTGAGGCAGAGGGCAATCAGGGGAACTACATGACCCAAAAAGGGGCTGGGCTTGAAGGATATAAACTCAGGGCTTAATTTGGACAGGCAGTCTAGCCCTGAGAGTCATGGAGGGAAGAGCTCCTGAGGCTGCAAGGGGAGCCTCTGATAAAGCATCTAAACTGCGTGGAAGCACCAGTGGTTTAGGGATTGAGACTGTAGGGGTGGTGGAGGTCCCAACCGGCCCAGGAGCACGGCCAAGACCCGAGGGATAGGGGCCAAGGCTGAGAAGCAGGGCCACAGCCAAAGAGGGGTGAGAGCAGGCAAGGTCAGGGACCTGCAGCTCAGGAGGGGCGAGAATCAGGATCAGGGACCCATAGCCTGCGAGGGGCAAGAGCTAGGTCAGGGACCTGTAGCCAAGGTGGGGTAAGAACAGGCAGGACCAGGAGGCCCATAGCTCAGTCTGTTGGAGCTAATGAGGCTTAAGCCCAGGAGGGGCAGAGAAAGTAGCCCTGAGTCCCAGAGGGTTGAGATGGGTCGAGGTACAAAGGCCCAAGCCCAGGAGGGGCTGGGATGGTTAAAGGCACACGGGCCAGAGGTCTCAACAGTGGTAGACTATTCCAGGTTTAGAGGCCCGCATTGACAGGAGTTAACGCTGGGGCTGAAGGCCCACGGATGAGAGAGTGACTGGATTGGAAAATGGGGCTTAACACCCAACGATTGGTAACATCCACAAGGCTTTGGGCATGGCCATAAGGATAGATGAGGTAGTCACATAAGTAGCCCTTAAGCCCATGAGCAGTGATAGCTTTGTTCACGAGTACAAGACCTCGTTCGGGGAGCCCTGCGGCAGCCTCCCTTTTTTTCTTAAAAGCATGGTTCTATCAAAAGTGTGGCAGGCGAGCTGAAGGGGAGATGGCCTAAAGATCGTGGAGGTGACAGGGTGTAGGCATTGCTCCACGGGCGACTGAGCGTGGAACAAGAAGTGAGTTCTCCCGAACTGTAGTTCTCTCCTGGCTCTGCCATTGATTCCCTAGGTGGCACCCAGCAAGTCACTCCGTTTCTCTGTCTTGTCAGCATTAAGGAAGTTTACTGTGAGATAGCTATATTTGATGTAGATGTAGGGATAAATTCCCTTAATGTAGACGGGGCTTATGTGTGTTTTCTACCTCCTGGGAGCATTACAGGAGTTAGCAAGAGTATGCTAACGCTGTAAATAGCTGTGCGCCAAGTATCATCAGTCTCCATAATGACACTCTGTTTTGATTTGATGACAGAAGTATCTTTCGCAACTTGCAGAAGAGAGTCTGAAAATGAACGAACAAGACAGCAGTCTGCCACAGGACGACACTGGAATTGTTCCTCGCTTTGAGAAGAAAAAGTTGTGATGCCAACGAAGAATTGGAAATGGGTGAATGCCAATATTTCCTTGTTGATCTCTGACGTGACCGTCGATTTGCACTGTACAGGGGAATGGAAAGCACAATAAAGAGCATGTTCCATGCATTTATGCCCAGAGTGCCCTTAAAAAAACAAAATGCCTGAAATAGTTTCCCACGGTGAAGCAGTGCTGGCATATCTCTAACAAGCGGAGCTATTCTTTCTCACACTCTGCACGTTGGGAGCAGCTTCCTGCATTAAATTGGATTCTCAGGGATTCTCAGCGTTTTCATTCGGGTGTTGGAGCATGTTGGGTCAGGCTGAGTATTTAGAAGTGTCTAGCGTCCTCCAGTGGAAATAATCAGAAAGGAAATGTCCGGAGTGAAATGAGCTTTAATGTTGTTGAAACAGTATCCTTCGCTTCACTCGTTGCCGTAACGAATAATAAGTTATGTATGCAAGTCCTAAATGAATGATAAACATTAGATGGCCCAATGTAAACTCCAGCTGCATCTGTGCCTTAGAGAAGTATTTTATGTCTGTAATGTTAGGACGTGAAGTCAGTGTCATATAGAGGAAGGTGCAATTTCTGTCCCAGACATCTTGCAATCTAAATCCAGTGCAGTTAAATTGCATAAACTGAAGATTAATCTCCTTCATGTTCCTTCATATCCTTTATTTTCCATTCTCTTTCCTATCTGGTGGCCAGGCCACTCTTCAGCCATTTCTGATTTTGAAAACTTTCCTTCAGAAAATTCTAAAAAGCGTGCTTTCTCCATCTTGGATTAAGCTCCCACAAAACGCTTTATAAATGCCACATACTCGGATCACAGTGCTTGTTGAACTACAAGTCTATCCTTGGTGTGTTTTATTTTAAACGTGTTTTTCTAATCTCGGCAACCTTGTATTTCCTGTTCTTTATGGAATTTGGCCAACGCTGTATTGACATTTTCTGTATTTTATTCTCCTGCTCTTTTTTATGGCAAATATAACAACTCACGGTTCACAGAATGCTGCAGTGAGAACACAGGATGCACCAGCAGCTCTGATGTTATTATGTGCCATTGTTTCTGCAGAGTGTTGTGCTTAGTATTATGCACAGCCCCATTGAAACGCAGCTTGCAAATTTCAGATTAATTTCAATGGGGCTTTGTGTAGCAAAGTGAATGTCTGACAACCCTTGCCAAAAACTGATCCTGGAATTACACCTTCACAAAATGCACCCGAGAATCCAGACAGATGGTCACTCTGTGTTATAGAGGGTTGGAAAGTTTTTGAAATTTCAGTGAAAAATGGGGTGGGAGATTTACAAATTCCCCCCTTCCCATTTTTTGCCCACTTCTGCAGTCAATTCCATTGAAATTTCTGGGATTGGATGCTTAGCTTCTAGCAGTAGGTGGTGGATGTGGGAAATCTTTTTTTCCAGAAAGGCTCCATCCTTGAGAGCAACATTAATACTACAAAACAATGCAAAATATCCAGCTCCTGAAACTGCTCCCACCAAAATGCTTGTTTCACATAACCAGTACCATCAGCTGTATCCTTCTGCCCCTGGAATAGCTTTCGTCACAGCGCCGTCTCCCATAGCTCCATTTTGTTGTTCACTGAGGTCCCATTTGCCTGGTGCGCATGTGCCTTCATTTCAGCAAGATAGTGCAAATGGCAGATTTTGTATCCTCACTTCTCCAGAGGTCAGGGATTCTTTGGAGATTAGATTTGGAGCTGGCTTATTGGAAAGAGATACAATAATGAGGTGCAGAGATGAGCTTCCCTGGCTTCTGGATATGTTTGGATTTGGGCTCATTTTTCACCTAACACAGGATTTTTATTCTTAAAAATCATGAAAAACAAACGTATTTTGCTACACACATTCTTATTATATTATAATAATATTTGAATTCAGTGATATAGGTGCAAGTGTGTATTGGAAGGTATAGAAATTATGGAAGCAACTTCCCTGCCTTCCCTGTCCAAAGCGGCTAAGGTACTTTGCACAGACGGACTGAACAGAATTACCCACATGACCTTGCAGCACAGTAGGTCCAGGGGAAAATTGCCCAAGTGTAAGCACCTGATTTTTATATAGAAAATGATTACCCCACTGGGGCCAAGATTACTGGCAGATAGTGGCTCCATCTGGTTGGGCTTGATGCGGATGGGAAGAAGAGCTCATGATGCGCCAAAGCCACCTGCTTCTAGCAATTTATCCTCAGCCCAACAGAAGTAAGAAAAGAAATGCTTTCATTATTGTTATTAAGATTATTTATTTATATTGCAGTCGTACCTGCAGATCCAGCCCCTTTGCTCTTGGCACTGTGCAATCACAAGTGTTCCTAGGCCCAAAAGACAGCTATTACTTTGAGAATTTTACTTTCCTTTATTTCCAAAATCTGCACATTTTAAAAGCAGGAGAAAACCAACCCTAAGTCTTAGACTAAATACTAACAATCTGTGCAATCAGTTTTCAGCCCAGTGCAATTTGAGATGAAGTCCTTCTCACCAAACAGGCTTTCATGACAATGCTGACAGGTGCATCACTCCGAGACAGCTCTCTCACCTGTCCTGCTGAGAGTCAACACATCTGGAAAGGTAGCTTACTTGCCTCTCTCAGCTACTGTAAAATATGTTGTTTCTTTTTTTTTGGCTTGCTATATTTAAAATCTGAAATTGAATCTAAGATGTATTATTTTTTTAGTTGGTATAGATCTTCACAAATATCATTTTCACTACTTATATTAATATATATACAGCAGCAAGCAGTTTCAAGTCTAGCCAAAAGTTATTTATTATTATTTAAAGAAGAGCTTCCTCCATATTTATGAATAATCTCAACATGTCTCAACCAAAGATTTCACTTTTTAAACAAGGAGTGTGTTTTAGTCTGTGCAAAACCTTGATGGATTTCAAACAGTCTTTCATGTCAAATGCAACTTGCTTTTTCTGAGGTAAAAATAAAATAAAATAATTGAAACATTGCCCCATAAGACTTGACAAATTGTAATACTGGCTTGAGCACTAAATGAGTGTCAGGCTGGTTATATTCAGGGTTTTTCTATTTTCTAACTATTAAGGCTGTGATTTGTTGAATTATACTTGAACTGGACCAGACGTACTATTTATTGAGCTTATACAATCTTGTTAATTTAAGTTTTGGCTTGTAAAACATTGGAAAGTGTTAGTTCTTGTTGAATTATGTAGGAATTGTCACCAGCAGTAACTGATCCGTGTAACTGATTGCAAAGCATTTCAATTTGTGTTTCTTAAAAAGAATGATTTTAATAAAGAGACTTTTAAAGCATGCTCTGCGGGTGGTAATTGCCACAACGGTAAATTGCACTTGTTTTTGCCAGAGAAAAATCCATTAGAAACCTACATACATAAAGCAGAGAACTGGCATGTGCTAGGAACGGAGGGCAAGAATACCTGCTTGCAGATATACTTTTCAAAAAATGATCATCCTTAGAGGTGCCATGCCCCCAATACCCATATTTTAATGAATACCTCTCAGAATGTGGCTCTCTAATGACTAAAGCTGTTCCTCATCTCTGCCTTATCACCCTTCAAACTCATTAGGGGAGCTTAATCTCCAGCTGCTTACAGCTGTTGGCACTCCTCCCTCTACCTAGATTTCCTCCCATTCTTCTATCTTTTTCAAAACATTGTCACCAAAGGCCCCTTTCTGGCCGACTCTCATGTGTCTACTCTACCCACATCCTGCTTGTCCTCCCTGTCACCTTGATGACGAAGTGAGCTTCAGCCCACAAAAGTTTGTGCTCCATATATGTATCTTATTTAGTTAATCTGCATATATACCCTTCCGTCTGACTCTCCTGCTTGACATCTCCTCCTCTGGCTTTCATTGCACTGGTCTCCTCTCAGTCGGCCTGTCTCTGGCTGTTCCTTCTTGTTGATGGGTCATCTTCTGTGCTCCCAGTTTCCCAACTGGGTCTGCAAGGTGCACTGCTAAGACCAATCCTTTTCTCCTTTTACATCTTTTCTTTGGGTAACATCACCCACCAGGAATCTACGGGAACAAACACCCAAAGAAGAATCAGTCAGTTAAAGGGTAAGTAACTGTTCATTTTCTGTTATCTCAACTGAAAAATTATAGAAAGTTGTAAGAACAAAAGCAGTGGGAGAAGCCTAGCATACTGAATCTGTTGAGATTTTACTGGGGGGGAAACGAGACAAAAGGAGCTATCAAGGGAGGAGGCGGAAAGAACCAATGAAACCAATCTATCACCTTTTGGATAGCAGGTTGTGTTTGCTGATTTTTGTATAAATGGGGACTGTGGCAATGGCAACAGTCAGTGAGGTACAAACAAAGACAGCTTGCTTGTGAGGCCCAGGTTATGCTTAACACACTAACACAGCTAGATGAGTGAACCCCACGTGTAGATGCAGTGCCCGTCAGCAACAGCTTGCACAAAATCTCTTCTGTCTTGGGCTTTATCTGTACTTGAAGGGGTTTGCCAGAGCTCCTTGGCTAGTATAGTTATACTAGAAAAACTTGTAAGGTGGAGACTTAACTTCTGCTGGTAAAAAAGAGTCCTTAGGCAGTTATAGCTTGCTTTGATATTAGGAACTGGTATTAGCTACACTAGATCTTAGAGCGGGTTTATGTACTGGCTAGTTTTCTTATGGCCAACATATGTGTAATACCTAGGAGTCCTGCTCACAAACTCTGGAACAGTATCATGACATCACAAATGCGATATTACTGATAAGAAATGCAGAAATCTAGAACTTTTGGTTCAGAAATTATACCTTTTATTAGACCACCTAGGAAATTGCAAAAAACCCACAAAAACTCCTTTTCTGCAAGCTTTCAAGCTCAAATGCCCTTTGTCAGGCTCTGGGAAAATCAAAGATGGTGAGAAGTCCCCTTAGTTAGGAAATAAACTTCATTTTTGTGCAGAGGGAGCTGGAGATGGAAAATCTGTCCCTCTGGGTCCATGAGAGGTGCCTCTGTGAGTTGTTCTGATATTATTATATTACTGATAAGGCACAGTGCCTCCTGGAAGCTCTTCTTTGTCATTCAGGAGCATAGGGGGAAGGTTAAGTAGCCACTTTACTTAGGTTTTAGGATTCTCCACACAGAACTCTATTAAATATAATGTAAAACTATCTGATGGTTCAGTGGCAGCAGCATCTCTGCCACATGAGAGCTCTGGAGCGGGACCTTCAGAACCCGAACTCAGCCACCAGGAATGAGAAAGCAGCCTGTCATCAGTCCTCCTCCCCCAGATGTGAATGTTGGTGGCAATGATGCGAGGCCCTGAGTGAGAATGCAAATGTATTTGTGTACAAGGGCACAGAGAGGGCCTTCCTGAAGAGCAGAGAAAGGCCATAGCTTCCCTTGAAGTTGTAGTCATTTTACAGATGGGGAAACTGAGGCGCAGAAAAAAGTAACCCCTCTGCAGTCACACTGTCAATTGGTGGCAGAGCCAGGAATAGGAACTCAGGTTTTCTGACTCTCCAGTCCTCTTTCATAATACTGCTTTGACCTCTTGTAAATGAGAAAGATCTTGTGACTGAAGTGGTAACAGATGGTTTCGGTTCCTCTCCTCAGATGACTTTTAAATCGTGGTTTCAACATTGAATCAGAAAGAGAAGTTAAGATGCGTGATTCACTGCTAGTGTTCTTGAGATTTCAGAGCAGGGAGTTTGTTATTGTCGGGTGAGGTGTTTTTGTATCTAGCCATTTAGGATCTACAGTTTGGATGTATGATCTTGCTTACTCTTTTGAACGTTCGGTGATTGCAGCCAGGACTTTCCCACCACTGTAGGGTTTGGTTTTGTTTTTTACTTGCCTTAGAAGGAAACTCAGTGCCAACAGATTCCAAGTACGAGTGCACCCGCATGCTAATGGCAGCTTTGCCTTTAAAATCAAGTCAGCAGTTGACTTCGTCTTGGCACCTGTCTTAATGCTATGCCCTTGCCTGATGTTGCAAGGCCAGGCTTGTCTAATAATGAAATGAGAGACCTCCAAGGAAAGCCAAGATGCTGCAGGAATCAGTGGAGGCGACTCGAGAGAGGAACCCGCTGCTGTTAAATCTGCTTGTTCCGTGGACAAGTTTAGGTAACACCATCAAGCGCCCCAGAGGTTTGTTTCAGCCCCTTCTGGTTGATCTTACTACAAAAGAGTGCTCTGACTGCCCCTGGGGAGTTCATTTGGAGCAGGTGGAGAACTAGGATTCAGGTTGGCAAACCAACCTAAAGCACAAGAGTTAGGGAGGTGGGCCATTCAATCTCTTGGTGTGCAGAGAACTGCACAGTAAGGCATCTACATGTGCGTTACTGCACAGTAACTAATCAGACATAAATTTGATACCTGCATGATGTAGGTATCAAATTTACGCTCAAGTCAGTGTAAGCTACCATATTTACTGCGTAGCACGGGTGCGCATGTGTAGATGACATGGGAGTTAATGTAGACAGCCCAAAAATTTTAATGCAGCTTTTTTTTTTCTTGCTTGGCCAGGTGGAAAGAGTTAGTGTGGAAGAATAGGTTCGCCCTTAAGTGCCCTTGACGGCGCCTGTTTCTGAGTTGGGTATCTATCCCAATAGACAAGCTTCCAAGCTGTGGCTGGCGCTTGTGAACCGAGTGCTATGGAAAACATTAATCAGGCATTCTTCTATTATACTAATAGTCTGCCTGCTAAACAGACCAGCTAGTCAACATTGAATGTTTCCAGACTGGTTCAGGGGATTTCCTCCTCTGGAGCCTGGTCTAGGAATTAGATTGAAAGCAGGATGTACAAGAAGGTAAGAGAAACTTCCAAAATCAAGCCTGATTATGTTCAGGGTCTTGGTTCTGCACCATCAGAATAAAGACTTGTTGATTCCCCTACATCAGGGGATCTCTTTTCTATTGATTTAATTCTGTGTCCAGAGATCTCTTGGAGGGGCCAGAGCTACGTCCCTGCAGTAGTGGTGGACCTTGCTATGAGACAAAGCTGCTGGAGGCAGGGCCAAGGGAGCATTACAGGGGTAAGTGGAAGACTTTTGTTCAGATGCAAATATTCTAATCTGGGGTTGGCATCCTGACGAGCAGGGTTGAGGATTAGCTCATCAGTTCATTCATGCTGCAAGGAACAAGATGGTCCTGCTGTGAAAATCTGCGTTGGAAGTCGGCCAGGTAATATCAGGAAGCTTTTTGCAGCCAGCAGGGGGTTAACCCCTGGCGTCCTGGAGAAACTGTTTTCAGTAATTTCATTCTACGTCCTTGGTTTCTTTCTGCACTGCTTCTCTTCCCATCCCAAAGGATTCAGCACTGGCGCCCCTTGTTTTCAAAGGGATGGCTTTGTGGGTAGCGTGTGTGGGTGTGTTTGTCTGTGTGCATGCACACACATGCTTATGTATAAGCATAATCTCTACAGCGGGTTGTGAAGTGCTTTTGTAACGAACCCGGCCGCGTTCTCACACACCCCACAATCGCCAGCGTGGATCGTAGGTAGGTTATCAAGACCCCCACCATTTGTGCCAAAATAAATATTTGCTAGCTGAGGGATAGTAAGTAATCGGCTTTATAGCCATTGGGATGATGGGAGGGAGAGATGGTTAAATGCCCCAGGCCAGTGCATCTCAACTTCAGAGCCCTCCTGTGTGAAAGGCACTATCTGGAGGCAAGATCCAATGTACGACGTAGGTGTTGCAGTAATACGGCAGCACTGCAATCCTGCTCCAGCAGCAGTGTCTGGCCAATATGCCTCCCCTAAAGCTAGACCATTAGGAGTGGGGCTTGGCTCTAAAAGAACAAGGCATTTACTCCAGATGTTGTCATGCTCATAGCTTCGTGCCTGGAAGGACCTGCTTCCTTCCCATCTATCTGGCTTGTTGATCAGTAATTCCTCCTGCCTTTCTACACTGCAGTTGTGCCGTGAGCATTGGCGTTAGTCATGAGGGTGATAGCATTTACATGGATCTGTATATTTTCAGATTGGCACTTTTAATTCTGGTTGCAGAGGGAAGAAAACAACCAAGACTTGATGAGGAGATTGCTTAAGTCATTAGAAAAAGGCACTGACTATGGTAGATTGCACCCAAGAATGTGTGCGAGTACAAGGGTTTGGCATGTGGCGGTGCCTGTGCTAAAGGAGGCTGGACTCTTCACGTGTCCGGACAGCCTGTAGCATAACAATGGCCCAAATGATGTTTTCAGCAGGGTTGTGCCCTCAGCATTGTTTGCTTAAAAACTGCTACCTGGCTTCATGCGCCCCACCCGCCCAAGGCTGTTGGAAAATGCATTTGCCTCTGGGTAAAGTTAGTTTCAAGGGGTTCTTGTCACAGCCTAGTTTTATTGAGTGACTAAAGCACAGAAATTGGGAGCTTGAGGTCCTTTCCTACCTCTCCCATGGACCTTCTATGTGGCCTTGGGCAAAGACAGCGCACCTTTTTGTGACTCAGTTTCCCTACCTGTAGAATGGGGCTAGGATGTAGCTTGCAGAGATGGTGCAAGGCTGAAGTCATCAACATGTCTTAAGTGCTTTGGACAGAAGGGGCCGGGGATGGGTGGTGCTGGGGGTCCTAAATCACAAGCTAATGGTGATTTTCTTGTAAAGGACAAATGCCATCATCTTTTTTTCAAGAAGCTCACCACCACTGAAAAAAACAGATGGCGTGGTGTGCGAGTGTGAACTGGGCCAGGGCACTACTGGGCTGTCTCAAGCTACTTGTGATAGCCTGAGATGGCACCAGGGAGAAAAATGGCTGAGCCTCACTCGCACCAAAGTCCCACCGTTCCTGGGAGCTGTAAGAGCTGGAGTCTGGTCTGGAGGGGAAAAATCCCAGGTGAAATTCTGCCCCTGGTGGCAAACATGTCTGGTGAGGATTTCACCCCCCTCCCTTAGACTGGCGCACACATATACTGCATGCACTGGACTTTGCTTGGCTTGATGAGAGCTATGCTGCTTTACCGGGGATTTGGCCCCTGGTTTTTATGAAACGCGTCACATTGGCCAGCACCCGTTAACTATTCACACACAGGAGACAGGTGGCTGCTCCCATGAGTTATCCCTGCCTTCCCTCTTGTACTTGCCCCAAAGGCCGCACTGTCAGAGTTAAGTGGGTGATAAGGAAGGGGCCTGGGCAGTGCTGGATACAGAGTAAAGATGCTCTGGATAGGGCTTGCCTACATGTAGTTTAATTTGGCCTGTGATATATATATTTTTTTTAACCCATTTAATTAAAGTGGTGCACAAAGGTGCCAAGGGGCACACTCCTTTCCACTTCAGCCAGCCTGGTATTAGTTGAGCTTAACCCATCAAGACTAAGTTTTAGCTAAGTGGAAATTAGCCACTTTAAAACCCCAATGAGAGTTTACACCGGTCAACACCGGCCTCCTTTAAACTTACATTTAGTGCAAATATGCGGAGCCTGCTTGAGTCTGTGTGTTCAAAGGCTTCTACAGGCCTCTTGGCAAGGTGAAGACTGGACTCTGTTTCCTTAAAGGTGCAAACATTAGCAAGCGCATCCTGGGGCTGGCTTGCTTTCAGCCAGGACTACTGCCAGCAGCATGGCCTCTCATTGGGGCTGAGTTTATCTAAGCAGTGTATTCCCCGTGTCTTGCAGACTTGGATTCTGATTTGTAAGATCTCGTCCTCCCTCGTTCTTCTGACTTCTATTAAAGCACCTCGCACTTCTGACTTCCCTAAACAGAGCCGCTGTCTGTTGAGGACGCAGGAAACCATGTGCTGTCTGCAGGTGTCTCTGTGGTTTGGCGTGTTTACACGGCAGGTTAGATTAGCTAGGTTTATCTCGAGCAGATAGGAACATGCTGATGGCAGCAAACTTTCACTTTGACCCAGGGTGTGTTGCCCAATGCTGCTTCGCACACTAGTGATGGGAAAGGCAGCAACGTTGCCTGGTTGTAAAATTGCCAAGACATTAGAAGGAGCCTCCCCACATGCTCAAAGGTCTGTAGAAGCTGGCCCCTCGGGGCGTTTTGGCAGGTCATGGTGTGGGTGGGTGGAGAGCATGCTCTGCCTTGCGTTGGAGAAGGAGAGGACTTTAGTCTTAAGGAACCAGTTTGGCAGTTTTCACCAGCACTAAATTCAGTTGGAAGAAATACACATTGCCTGAGTGCTCACCCTCACCCCCACAGGGTGTTAAAGCGCATTGGACTAGACTGTGACCCTAATGGGAGTATAAAAGGGACTGGTATACATGTTTTGTGACTGTAAAAGGCAGAGAGCACTAGGAAGCAGGCTGTATCCAGGCAGGTCTGGCAAAGCAGACCCAGATTATGGGACAGCAGGACTGGATGTGCAAAAAGTAGAGGGAGCATAACAAGAAAGCCAGCAACCAAATCTGAGCTCAGTCTCCAAACAAAAAGGAATTATTGTGCCTTGGGCAAGCTGGTTTAGTGCTGATTTTTCCAGCAAGTTGCATTGGTCAGAAGTTGCGGAAAAAATAAGTACATTGCCCAGTTCAGGATTTGGAGCGTAAGAAGAGATCATACTGAGGGTTGATCTGTGGCCAGCTTTTGGAGGCAGCCACAGTGCTGCTAGTGCCCATGGCATTCATCTCTTTCCTCCCACAAAGCTGTTTTTTTTAGGACTCTTCCTAGTCCTGGTTTATTTGAACGTGTCTGATTTTTGCAGAACCACAGGCAGTGGTTGGGTGTGCAGAGGCTTACAGCCCTTCATCAAGGCTGCTGCTTGCAGGGAGGATCCCTGAACTGCCTCCGCTGCCCACGTCTGGCTTCAGTCCTCAGCTCGGGTGGACTGAGAAACCCAGAAATGACCTTCAGCGAAGCGTAAAAGGAGATGAAGCTGTGCTGCCTCCTTGGCTTTGCTCAGCCCATTGCCCCATAAAGACAGCACTTTTTGTTAGCATCTGATCTGTTAGTTATTGCCTTGAGAAATCTTTCTGTGCATGTGCGTGCAAATGCAGCAGCTCATCATACACGTTACCCAAATGTTTGCATGATCTACGCAGTAAAACTCCTTTCCGGCAGCACAAGAAGTTTGAAGGGGACGTGTAGGGTACGTGCTAAGGGCCCTTTCGCCCATGAGCTGACACCCCCAATCTTTCCATTCCTGTCTATATGTGGCTGTGCAGACCACGTCCTTCCTCTTCCTGCCAGTGCTAAAGCTGCCTCCAATTCATGCTGTGCTGCTGTTCACACACCAGCTCTTCAGCTCTACCAGCTACCAGTGTTGACATGTATGGAGGGCTTGATCCAGAGCCCACCGGACTAGTGCTGAACTCAGTGAGCTTTGAATCAGCCCCCAAATTACCGAGGCACCTGTTAAAACAGCAGCAAATCCTCCCAGCATCCGAGTTACTACCTCCTTTCATAAGCAGAGGCAAATGAGCACAGCTCCTCCATCCTCACAGATTAAAAACAGCTTCAGTTCTGGCCTGAGGTGCCTTTAGCAAAGGCCACTCACTGAAGCGTGGCAGAGTAATACTGAAATATCCTTAATAACTTAAATATGCAGAATAACTTAAATATCCATAGGGGATATCTCGGAGTCTTTGACTCCTCTAGTTGCATTAGAGTGACGTTGTAACCATGATGAGGCAGGATTGATGCAAGAGGCAAGGATTTCTTGGGGGCAGTGTCTTTTATTGGACCAAGTCTATAGTTGGGATACAGTTAGACAAGCTGTCAGGTGCAAGGCATTCAGCTCTCCTCTTGTAAGGGGTTTCTTGCACTGCAGAAATACTTCTGATTTGCATCCTGCTCCTGGAATAAAAAGCAGTTTCCCCCCCAGTGAGAGCCAGGTGAGAAGGTAAG
The DNA here is from genome assembly GCF_000455745.1 of Alligator sinensis. Lineage (NCBI taxonomy): Eukaryota > Metazoa > Chordata > Crocodylia > Alligatoridae > Alligator > Alligator sinensis. Next base: position 463,171 of record NW_005842046.1, read on the forward strand.
GCTCCAGGCCTTAAAGGATTAGCACTGAAATGTGTGGCATGGTTGGAAAATGTTTTTCCAACTATTTAAGTTGGTCTAATAAAAGCTATCAGATTCAACCAAAGAACCTTGTCTGCCTGTAAAGATGACAGGGGCTCTTGCCAAGCTCAGGCAGTCATAAATTACAAGTTTGGATTAAAAATCATGAAATGTATTTATTTATTTATTTTAATCGATAAACTTTGGGTTTGTCCTCATTGCCTTCTTGCTTCAGAGCCTTTATGTTGTGTTTGTACCAAGTTGTTGAATGAAAGCCAGAAAGATATTAGGTCAAGGAGCTGGAGCTTTTAAGAAAGGCACTAAAAATCGGAGATTTGCAGGAGTCTCAAGCATGCATATCATTGCCGTGGTCCTCAGTTTTGGACTGGGCAGCTGGTCAGACCAGGCCTGCATGTCAGAGCCCCCTGCATTGTGCACGCACATCTGCCTCCAGCAGATGTTTCCCCACCCCGTGTACATTTTTCTCTGCTCCTCTAACTGCTTTTTATTTCCTTCTCCCACTGCCAGCTTTGTCGCACAGCCCCTGTGTGCTTGCCATGTGTTCCTACACCCTGCTCTTTAAGAACAGTCATTCAAATGCTGTCCCCCAAATTCCCTTTCTACCTAGAAACGTCCCAGCTGCAACCACCAGACCTTGCTCTGTGTTTGCCTCTCTGCCGCCTTCTGCAGAGGAAGTCCTGGGCAGAGATCAGGATGCCTGCCCTGGACCTGGGAATAACAGATCCTAGAGAAGTAGGGCTGGAAGAGACCTCCAGAGGTCATCTAGTCCAACCCCCTGCCTGAAGCAAGATCATCCCCATCCACACCTTCCTTTACAAACCTGTTGTCTAACCCAAGGGTGCTCAACCCCGTGCACTGTGGGCCAGGTCTGGCACACCTGACCCATGTGGGTCTGCAAATTTGGGAGTGGAGGCTATTAATATTGTCACTACTCCCCCACTGCCACATTTCCAAACCCCATACAGCTGGATCAGGATCTGGCCGTGCCATTCCCATGTGGCTGCATTGGGTCCCATCCAGGCCATTCATGGGCGGCTGCATTGGGTCCCAGCTGGGCTGGTTTCATGTTGCTGGACTGGACTCTGACTGGGTCAGCACTGCATGCCAGGTCAGAGCCACGGACTGGATCTGGCCCGCAGGCAGACCTGGTCCCACTCATCCAGCACCACAGGCCACAAAGGTTGGGCACCGCGACTTGCATCTATCAGCAAATCTACAGTCAACCCAGACGCAACCATAAGGCATAACACCGTAACAGCAGCCAATGTCCTGCTGCTATGAAATGTCAATATATGCTGAAGAGATCCTGTGTAGAGGGCCACAGCTGCGACTACAGAGGAAGGCAACACCCCCCCACACACACCCCGTACCAATCTGACCACGGGGTAAAATTCATTCCTGACCTCAAATATGGCAATTGGTCTGATCCTGAGTGGAGGGGCAAGATTGTTGGTCCCAACAGCAGCAGTGGTTTAGTCAAAATCCCCAGCCTTGGCTGGAGCCATCACCAGATGCTTCCAAGGAAGGCAACCCACTCCCGCTACCATCCCCTCCGCCAACACGTATAGCAGAAGGAGAGGGAAAAAATCTTTCCTGGCTCCATGTGGTAACCAGTGAAGCCCAAAAGCATAGGAAATACCCATAGTAGAGCATAGCTGTAGCTACTAGATGATCCCTGATCAATGCTTGTCCAAGCTCTTCCTGAACACCTCCAATGAAGGAGATTGCACAGTTTCCCAAGGTGGCCGATGCCACTGCCTCACTCTTCTAATGGCAAATATTTATTTTCTGGATAGCCCCATTACTGGTGGGGAGTTGGCCACAGCTCCTGGGTTAATATCTCTTCCATAGCAAAAATAAAGCCAGGACAACTTGCACAGCCAAGATCCTAGCTAGAAAATGGCACCTGATGATGACGTAGTCTAGAAGCAGAAAGCCAAATTCCCTTCAGTTGCAAGTCCACTGAGGTCAATGAAATAATAGACAATGAGGGTTGAGTAGAATAATAGACCATGAGGGTTGGAAGGGATCTCAGGAGGTCACATCTAGTCCAACCCCCTGCTCAAAGCAGGACCAGCCCCAACTACATCATCCCAGCCAAGGCTTTGTCTAGCTGCGGCTCAAAACCTCCAAGGATGGAGACTCGACAACTTCTCTGGGTGACCTGTTCCAGTGCTTTACTACCCTCCTGGTGAGAGTTTTTCCTAATATCTAACCTAAACTTCCCTTGTTGCAAGCTGAGCCCATTGCTCCTTGCTCTGTCATCTGCCCCCACTGAGACCAGTCCAGCTCCATCCTCTTTGGACCCTGCTGCAGGGAGTTGAAGGCTGCTATTAAATCCCCTCTGTCTTCTCTTCTTCAGACTAATAATGCAATAAGCAGTATTTCATTTTTCCCTCAGCCTCTCATCTGAAGTCAAGTGTCCCAGCCCCCGGACCATTTTTGTCACCCTCTGCTGGGCTCTCTCTTACTTGTCCTCATCCTTTCTGTAGTGGGGGTCTCAAAACTGGACACAGGACTCGAGATGTGGCCTCACCAGTGCAGAACAGAGGGGAGGAATCACCCTTGATCTGGCCGTGTCCCTATTAATGCAGCCCAGGATGCCATTAACCTTCATTACAAGGGCACGCTGCTGGCTCATGTTCAGCTTGTTGTCCACTGTCACCCCCAGATCATTTTCTGCAGAGCTGCTGCCCAGTCAGTCACCCCCAGCCTGTCCCAGTGCATGGGATTGTTCCTTCCTAAGTGCAGGACTTTGCATTTCTTATTGAACCTCCTGGGGGTGTCCCCCTGAGCAGGAACATGTGTTCCCCACGGACAACTAGTTGGCTGCTAGTTATCACCGGGAAATGCCCCTGCACACACAGTCTGGCACAGAACAAGTTGGTCTGGTTGGGGTAGGGGAGGATGGGCTGGCCCCAACAGCCTTATCTGGGGTCCTGGGGGCTGCCCAGGGCTCCAGTGGTGGTGACCCAGGTGCACAGAGCCAGACTGTAAATTCTTAGCATCATTAATAATGCCTTACAAACATGCAGCACATTTAAAGAATTCAAAGCACCTGACAGGCATCAGCTGACTTAGCTCCATAGCACTTCATAGATTTCATAGACATTAGGGCTGGAAGGGACCTCGGAAGATCATCGAGTCCAGCCCCCCGCCCGAAGGGCAGGAAGTCAGCTGGGGTCATAGGATCCCAGCAAGATAAGCATCCAATTTACTCTTGAAGGTGTTCAGTGTAGGTGCTTGTAACAGGTCCATTCTTATCCTCACCCTTTAGCAGGGCTGGGGAATCTGGGAAAGCAGCTAAATGACTTGACTGAGTCAGCGTTAGAAGTGAGCACCGCTCCCAGAATTGCTGACTCCGTGCCCTCCCTGCTAAACCGCTCCCCTTTGCTTGTTTTTCCTGGGGCAGTAATTTTTGGTCAGGATGGTTTGAGTTGGGAGCACAGGGACCCCTGTGCAGATCTGGGTGATGCTGCCAGCGTGTTGGAAGAGCTGCAGGGACTGCTCGAACTTCCAGCCGCTCTGCACAGCTGCTCTGGGGGCTGCTCCATGGCTCTGAAGGACCAGCCTATCCTCCTCTGGCATGTACGTGCCTGACCCACCCACTGTCCATACCTGTGCACTATGCTGTGGGCAGCGAGGGGCTGCAGGGTCCTGCTCGGGGGAACTCTCCAGGCTCTGTAGCCCCTCGACACCACAGGAGAGTTGCAAAAGAACCAGAGTGGGGGGCAGCAGAAGCCTTTGGTTGTGTCTATACAGCAGCTAGATGCTCGAGGCTGGCCAGTATAGGCATAATGGAGCCATTAAAGTATAGGCATTAAACTAGCCTAGGTTACCTACAGCAGTGAGGACACGGTGATGTGGGCTTCAACGCGAGTGGTACAAACCTGTTGGGACTCTGGGTTCCTATTTAGGCAAAAGGATTGTCTTCCACCACGGCTTCACTGCTAGATTAAAGCTGACCGGGGTATCCTGCCGTGTGGAGCCGTGACTCCCCTGATTGCAGACAGCAAGGAGCAGCCTCAAATTGAAAGAGCTACTTGATGGCAATGAGGTTTCTGCTTTAGGATGATTGAAAGTTGTGGGCCTATGAGAAGGACAATCATGTAGGTGAAGAGTCCTAATATCCCACTCCTCCTCTATAACCAAACAGTGCTGCTTTTCCCGCACATCTGCACTTGGGGGAAGAGGGAAGCTAGTCTGGACCTGCCGCGAGATGAGAAACACACTTCAGAAGTGCTCTGTTCTTTGGCCGGCTGCGCCAGAAGTGCATTAAAGCGAGATGCCAAAACCCACGGGACTTGCAATAGCAGGGTTTGAAAATTCAGGCCCATGTAGGAGGGTCAGAGTTTTTCATTAGGTCTCATCTACAGATGGTCAACACAGGGCTGGCATGCAGAAGAGAGAGAAACAGTGACAGGACAAAGGGCAAGAGGTAAGGAGACACTGCAGGGGAAGAGGTTGTGAGGACTGTGTACCTTGAAGGGTTAGATTTAATCTCTTCCAGGATATTACTGTTAGATAGATAGAGAGAGGCAGAGTTTGAGAGATGGCCAAAAAGGAGTCTCGTGGCTGTCTGGGTGCTGTTGGCATGAATAAAGAAACCTCTTTGTTCAAATGGCCCCTGACTCGGTGAACTGAACCCACAACATGGCAGAGATCTGGGTGAGGAACAAAAGGCTTGGGCAAAGAGAGACGTGAAGATGGAAATTGGGATGAGTCCCAGTCACAGCTCCCAGTTACTCGGCCGCCCTGGGACCTTCTAGATGAAGCATGAAACCCCACTGAAGGCAACGTGCAAAGATATTTTAAAAAATATAGTAATAACATCTTTTTAAAAAGGTCATTTATTTTCCTACCAAAATGCTGGGGTGGGAACGGGGTTGGCTGCTTTGCCTCACTTAGGGATCACCAAAAAAGTCAAGATTGTGTCTTCCACGTTTTACTGGACAACCTGGAAAGTCTCATGATTTCTAAATAAAAAACAAATTGTCCATTAAAGTATTGAGCATCAGAACTACTGAATTTCCTTTTGTCAGGTCCAAGACATGAGCCTTCACATTTTTTTTTTCTCTATACTGAGCAACTTACTCTATTGGCAGTTTGCAGGTTACAAAGGCAGGTGTGTTTGTGTTTCTAATCACCAAGCAGGTGACCCCTTGGCATCGCCTGTCAGATCTTGGGGATCTCTAACCAGGAAGATACCTTCCTTTTGGTTATCTTGTGTGGTTTTGCTTCCCCAAAGAGACAAAACTGGATTTTTCTGGCCATTCTACAATTTCAGATTAATGATCTGTTAATCGTTGCCAGTGAAATGAAAAAGTAAAGCAACAGGGAGCTGTTCTGTAATCGCTTGTCGATAGAAATACGATCCTACACCCAGAACGGCTGCAACTGGCACATGAGTTACTGGTCACATGCACATCACGAGACCTCGGCTAATCAAATAATAATAATTATTAGGCAGTAACTTGCTCTAATAAGCGACTCCTAAAAGATTTTCTCCTGAAGTAATCTGGAAAAGGAAAAAAAGTCTGAGATGAAGACAGCATCACGTGCCATTAGTACCAGCTTTTAATTGAGGTCATTATTTGGATTTTATTTACAGTCTAATTAGGTCGCTTTAATTTGTCCCATGTATCTTATAAAGAGCATATCACATAGATGAGTGCTGTGGCTTTTAGGGCAAGAATGAATAAATAGCATGCGGAGTGCAATACAAAAGGGCATGGCTGCAGTTGTTGCTGCATTACAGAGCGTACCTAGGGCTTTTCTGGTGTTTCTTTCCAAATTAAAAATATGCTCATATGCATCTCCTCCAGCAGCAGTGGAACACCCTGAGTGTTTCCACGTTCATCAAATAAGTCAGTTTTGTAAATTGTGGGGCTGTTAATTTAGGAACAATCCATGCTTGAATCCTTTTTTAGATGGATTATAATGATGATTAGCAGTAGTATTGCATTTTTATAGCCCTATTAGTATGCATAGTGATGTACATAACTGGACAGAGGCCTCATCCAAGGAGTTTACTGGCCAGTTCAGAGAAATGCAATGCATCCAAACAAGGTTGTAATAAGAGATAGGGCTTGCATTTAAAAGATTGGAGTCTGCATTTAAAAGACAGCAGACAGGTGATGTGTCTGGGAATTTGATTCTGACCCTTCTTTGGTTAACATCAAAGGCAGTGCGACTCTTAAAATTATTTCATTAGTAGACTAGCTGTTGGGAAGCCAAACCTACTATGTGCACTGAAATGCTATGGGAAGTCTCCATCCAATGTGGCGCACTCATGTTACCAGTTTGTAAGGATGGGACAATAATCATCTATTTTATGGGTGGTCTCAGTGGGTGACCTGAACCTGTGAGAGAGGATTGTTTGAAAACAGCCACGCAACCAGAACCTACAGCGGAGAAAGGGCTGGAAAGCAACTTGCTTGGCACTGGTTAATCCCCAACTCCAGATAATCAGCAAGTTAAGAGCAGAAGCAAGGGAGGAGACTGTTAAATCCTTGGAGTCACAGGTGGCAGACGGGCAGGTCTTGCCTGGATCCTGCTTTATCAATGACCCGAGTAAATAAAGCAGGCAGCAAACAACACTTGTGGTGAAGGAGCCCAGGACAGAGGAACTGGATTGAAACGCTTCATTCCTGAAGCAAGGACTGTCAGAGCTCGCTTAGACGGGATTATTTTCAAGGGACTTTGGGTAATTTAATTTGTTCTGAATTATAAAACTGGAGGAAAGCGAAGTCCTGCTTTCCCCTGGGGCTTTTTAGTGTGTTTGCTGTGCAATGTAGTCACCGAGATGGGAAAATCTGCCTGACTGGTTACAGCCTAGGTGTTCTCTGAATTCGGTAGCGCATATTGGACGTAAGGCAGTTTAGATGTCTAGAAGTCCATGAGCATATGCTGAGATATTTAATGGTCCGTCTCAAAGTTGTCAGTTGTGCTATTCGGCAGAAAAGAAAAATTCCTCCTCCTTTTCTCCCCACATCATTTCCTGCCCTGCATGGAAATGCTTCTTGTTCTCTTGTCAGTAGCTATCCCATTTTTGGTTGTTCAAAAAAGACCAGTGTTAACCTGCACCCCAGAATCCTTTTGACTATTCAAAGGGTTCAGGGGGAATCGATGCAAGGGGCTTCTCTTCTGCAGGTTCTGGCTATTGAAACAATCTGACTTTCTGCCACCTCCGCTTCTCCTCCTTGGTGTAAACATCAGCTGGAAGCATTATTTCCTTTTCATAACCGTACACAGTGCAATTTGGTTTTTGTGATTATCGCCGGTGAGCAAAGTTTGCTTTTGGAAGCTGCTTATGTTAGTGCTCTTGGGTTCATACCGATTACCAATTACAAGGATCAAGCTATAACTTTCTATTTGTTATATCTAACTTTGGAAGGCAACTTTACATGTTTCTAGAGGACTGCTAGGCCGCAGGTGGGAGAAAAAAAGTCTTGTCTTAGTGCCAGTGAAAACCTGACTGATCTGCCTAAGCAGATTTCCTTGCAAATGAGAGAGAGATTTCTTCCCATCCCAAATCATCTGATTTGGGACAGTTTGGCTATTCTGGCCATCTGTGATTTACAAGGTAACAACTGGATAGGGTTGCCTGAATACTAATAGTAATATGCTCTTGCAATCAAGCCTTTGAATGGGATTTCACTCTTGTTCAACTTTTATTTACTGTTGTTCACCTAGACCCAGACTAAAGTCTGTGACAGTCAGTGGAAAGATTGTGAGTCAGGTCCTTCAGTCGCACTTTGTTCACAAAATGGATATTTGGTTCTAGAGTGTACATAGACAATGCCGGAGAAAAGCAAGTCTCCACTTTAAAAATCAAATTGTGCCATATTAACAGATAGAGTTGCCAGTTAAATAAATGCATTTGGCAGAAAAATTAATATCAAATGCAACTGAGCTTGTATCCTCCTCTCAGTTCAGAAGGGTCCTGGTTAGCCCCCTTGAAGTGGCAGCCTACTGAATGAGAAACAACGGGCTAAAGGAGTCTTCAGGAGGTGCCCAATGAAGAGGGCAAAGTATCTGATGAAAAATGCATGGCCTTCTGATCAGGTGCCTGGTATCTGGAAATGCAGACAGGCTAATGAGAAGGTACAGCGTGTACTGTAAACAAGGCTGGGGAAGGTCACAGCTGCGTGTGCACAGATGTGTTTTATGGGGAGAAGGTGGCTAATCTTAAGTGTGTATTAAATGCACGTGTGTTGGAAAGGATCACAAAGCCACCTTCCTGAGTCACATCTGCCAAATCGGAGACATTCGTGTTTGCATGGGGTTTTTTTGTTTTTTTTTCTCAGATCTCCCATCAGACTTTCCAAGCGGTCAGCACTGTGACTTCGGAGGAAACAGAATATAATAATAGCCCCTTGTTCAGATAGGGTCTAAAGAACTGATAAGGTCTAGTGTAGTCTGGAGTGATTAAGTTGCAGGGATCAAACTATAACTTTTCCATTTCGATTATCTAAATTTGGACTGTAACACCGTGTTTCTAGGCCACTTGGCTGGCATTAATTAAAAAAAAAACCCCACCACCTTGTATTTAGGTCATTTATAACCTGGCTGAACTACTTAAGCACGATGCTGAAGGGCCTCGCCCCCAATGTTTGCAGTGACTGTCACGGGCTGTAGTCTGGTTCCATGTAAATAATTGGGACTAACCAACTGGCATGCTGTTTTCCCATTTGCTTTTTAAAACTTGTAAATATTTCCTTTGTGTCGTTGTTCTGGTTATGCGGGCAGAGAATGTGGGGCAGGAGCAGTCAGCTTGACAGTCTGATGCTTTTCAATGTGCTCAGCATAGGTGGGGCTAAAAGAAGTGCATTGCACTGCTGGGCCGAGCCTTTCGTGACAGTCTGTCCCAACCCCCGGCTCTGATAACTCCCTTCCCCCAGCTGCTTCCTGCCTCTTGGCCCCGAGCGCGATCATTTGTGCATGCTTTAGATCTGAGATTTCACAGCCTGGTCTAAATCGGTCTGTCTGAAGTATGGCTAATGCACCCCTCTCGTATTGGCTCCTGTGTAGTGTGTTAAGTAGGCTGGGAAGTGAGAAAATCATGCTAAAGATGAGTCAGTGAAGGCAGTAAGAAAACTGATTACCAAAGCCCTAAATGGGACGATGGATGGGGAACTCTTTTGCAATTACTTTGGCTAGTTTGGGGGTGGTGGGGGTGCTGTAGTGTGCTATGGAGAGGACACCCAGGTTGCCCTTCAAACCATTCGTACTCAAGCCATACGGCCCCCCGCGTGCCCGTGTTAAGTAGCTGTGTCTGGGCTAAGCTCGGGCTGACGGCGGGAGGAGAACAAAGCGTGCGCCAGGGTACCACTGATTTTGTAAGCGGGTTTTGGGTCCCCAATGACGGGGGAGGGCCTTTCATCGTTTCGGAGTTAACTATGAAAACTATTCCAGGGGCTGGAAGGGACCATGCAGATCATCGGGTCCAGCCCCCTGCACGTGGGCAGGAAAGACGGGCATCAAGATGCTTTTTCTCCGATGCCTGGACCTCTCTGCCCCATTGCATCTCTTTGTGCTCTTGCCCTGTAGGCACGTATGAAGCGGCCTCTCCACCCAGCAGTGCAGGTGGCTGTTGTTGCTGCCGTGCTGGAAAGCGGTGCTGGACGGTGGTCAGGCAAGGGGCGCCCACGGCTCTGGGTGAGCTGCTCCTGATCCCGGGGGGGGGTGCCCCTCCTGAAAGGGACCAGCTCCAAAACAGAGTTTGCATGGAGGAAGGGGATGCACAGGATGCAAGAGGCAGTGGTGCCAGCCCCTGCCCTGCCCATTGCAGGGCAGAAGGTCTGCATCCTCCGCCCCTGCCCTCAGTCCCCCCATTGCAGGGCTCTCCCCAGCTGGGATGCTCCAGGGAGGGCACAAGGGGCAATGCAGCATCAGGCCCCGAGCCCCTTTGCTGGGTGGCAGAGCTCCCCCTGCTCCAGTGGGCATCACCCACCCCCCTCCATTCGCAGTGGACTGGCCCACAATGGTTTCTCCCTCTGCTCCCCCCTTTCCCTCAGCACAATGATTCCTCCCTCTCCCACCTCGGCGCGGTGGTTCCTCCCCGAGCGCGCCGGTTGGCTGGCAGAACGCCCCGGCCCCCGCCCCTCTCCCTCCCCGCGCTCTGATTGGCTACGCGGGGGGGGAGCCGGCCAATCCGCTCGCGGCCGTGTCGCTGGGCAGAACAAAACAAAACAAACAGGGCAGCGCGGCGCGGAGGAGGCGGCGGCGGGGCCGGACGGGACGGGACGGGACGGGGCAGGGCAGCGCCGGGACCCACCGACCGACCGCTGCCTACGGTACCGCCTCCCGGGGGGCCCTCAGGCTCGTGGGGTAGGGGCCGGCGGGTCACGAGGTCGGAAGGGGGCGTGACCTCTGACCTCCTCCACAGGAGGCATCGGCCGCAAACACGGGCGGGGGGGGCGCTGTCCAGGTGACGTCAGGGGGTGGTCCTGTGGCGTCAGAGGTGGTGTCCCGGTGACGTCAGGGGTGAGGCGTGTGCGACGTCAGGGGTGGTACCCCTGTGACGTCAGGGGCGTGCCTCAGAGGCGAGGGGCTGGGGTTTTTTGGAGTGCCCCAGGGACACCCCAGCCAAAAGAGGGTGGGTTTTCACAAGCCGGGAGAACGGTGTTTTGCGGGGGCCCCGCCGCTTTCGGGTTCTGCCAACTCGCTCCCCTGCGCTGTTTTATGGCAGTTAGCTGCAAGCTGTCTGGGCGCTCGGGTTTACGTTTGGGGGCTTAAGCACCTGTATCGCCATCGACCCCGTCCTCCACCCCAGGTTGACGAGGTAAGGCCCTCAGTCGTTGAACCGTCACGACTCCCGACTCGACAAAAAACAGCATCTGATTGGCCAAGGAAGCCGTGAGCCGGGTCCTTGGGTCGACCAGCGCAGGGGCAGAGCGGGCGGCTTTCGCCTCCTGCCCTCAATCGGGGATGACCCTGACACCAAGGAGAGCCCCGCGATGTCAGCCGGGGTTTGTGGCTGTAGTGCCCAACACCTCGTTGTGCAGCAAAGATGCATTTTATTTGTGCGTGTGTGTGTACGTACGTACGTACGTGTGCGTGTGTGTACGTACGTACGTACGTGTGCGTGTGTGTATGTACGTACGTACGTGTGCGTGTGTGTGTACGTACGTACGTACGTGTGCGTGTGTGTGTGTACGTACGTACGTACGTACGTGTGCGTGTGTGTGTGTACGTACGTACGTACGTACGTGTGCGTGTGTGTGTGTACGTACGTACGTACGTGTGCGTGTGTGTGTGTACGTACGTACGTACGTGTGCGTGCGTGTGTGTGTGTGTAATTTGTATCCAAGGCCAAATTAGCCAAAACTAATTCCAGATCTAAGAGTCCAGAGCCACAAGTGGCCCTACTACCGGCAAACATCCTCCGTCTGCACCAGGGGCTTCAGGTGTTTCCAAAACCTTTAGCGGGCATCCTATGTGCAGGCCCAAGCCCAGGGGTTTGGATGCCCCCGGGGTTCGCTTGCCCTCGGAGCAAGCAAGGGAGGAGACTCCCATGTCCATAAACTGGGCGTAAAGCCGCTGCACCTCGGCGGGTACCGAACCGCGCCAGAAGAGCAGTTCTCCTGTGAAGCGGCTCGGTTCAGGAAACTGCCTTCCCGGACACAGATGCACGGTATTTCCCCTGCCAGGTTAAGAAGCCACGACGCTTGATCTGAGCCTTCATGTCTTCCAGTGCTGTAGCATTTTGTGGGTTTTTTATTTTTTATAATTGAGGTTGATTTGGGCTTCTGAGGAACTTGTCTCTGTGGATACTGGAAGCTGCTCTACAGCTATAAGCTAGTTGTGGCAATAAATAAATATGGTATCAAGTAGTTTCCTTCTGATATCTCGATGCAGGAGATTTACCCATTGTAACAAGTCCCTGCTTTGAGAACTCTTTTTTTCAGTTGCCGTCAAACACAAACTTGATTTCTTCTGTCTTTCCACATGTCCTACATATCAGGTTTCCCTCCTCCCCCTTTGGTTAAATACTAGCTATAAATGTTGGGGGAAGATGCATAGTCCCTGTGTCTGTTGTATACTGGGCCTACGTCCCTGCTCCCAGGAAAGTAATATGGCTGTAACCCTGTGAAAATGAAGTATTGACACACGTGGTAGAGGGGAATGATTCAGTATTTTAGCACTGATCCATGGTACCACTTGAAAGCATGTGTTCATGGCTTAATTAAAAGAATGTCAATTCAGAGTCATCTGGATGAGTACATTTTAGTTAAGTCTGTGAATTAAGGCTGAGAAAATATAGTCTCAAATACTAGCTCTTTAGTTCCTTGGGCAGATCTCCACATCTCAGTATCCTGCAGTTAGAGAGGACTTACTTTTTATACCATTTTTCTGTCTTTTGTGAGAGAGACATTGTGGTCTAACAGATAAGTGTCAGGACTGGGGAGACCTTAGTTCTGCCACTGGTCTGCTGAGCAGGTGGTCCTGGGTAAAACATTTCCCCTTTCTGTGCCTCTCTTTTCCCACCTGTAAAATGGAGTAAAGCACTTTGAGCTGCATGGATGAAGGGCAGTATATAAAAGTAAGGTAGGTAGTTTTATGGTCAAACAGATGCAATCTGTCTTGGTGAATATTTACTTATTGCCTGGTATAGGATACAATTCTCTAAGTGCTATTTAACAGCAGCTTAAATGGAGAGAAATCACGGTGTATTTGACTTGATGGGAGTGGAAGAGACTATATAGCTGCTTTGAACAGCTTTCGCTGTGCATGATAACTTCTGGTGGTTTTCTTTTTCAGCAAACCCTAATTAAGCATCATGTGTGCTAGATGTGCCATGAAGCATAATAGTAAAAACTCCTATCCTCCAATAAGTGACGCATATTCACTTGAAAACTTGTTTTGAATACATGACAAATCACGTTTTTGATTAGGTCAAGTTTTAAGCAAAGTGGGTGCATGCTGGCTTGCTTTTAGGTTGTTAAGATACGTTTATTTTATTTGTTTATTTTTATTATTTTATTATTTATTTTATTATTTTTATTATTTTATTATTATTTGTTTATTTGTTTATTTTATTTGTACATACCTTTTAAATGGGATTAGTAATAAAGGTTTTTAGCAAGTTAGCTTTAGGAAATGTGTGAAGTATTATTAAATACAATGATGAACATCAGCATTACAAAGGTTGAACAAGCCTTTTTACCTAACATTTACTGTCCAATCTGAACATGCAGTTTATGCATCACAAGACTGAGACTATATCTTCCTAATCGGTACGAATGTGTGACTTGTAAAACGTTGTTCGGCAGCAGCCACGGCACGAATGAAACATTGGTGTTCAGTGACAACAAGGTTCTGAACCTGATTGTCACGATGCCCCCAGCAATATTGAAAACAAAGTTCCTCTAACACCCTGAACGCTGCTGTTTTCAAACCACTGAATGGGAAGAAGTCCCAGCTAGATCAGTGGGAGTCCTGCATGGAAGAAAGTGGCTTCTGCCTAGTACTTGGTGTTTGTTATAAACCTGTTTTCCCCAGCTTTTGTGTATTATAGCCTCTATCTTTGCACACACCTTGTACTTTCTTTTTTGTTTTTAAAGGAGAGAACAACTGTGATGGAACATTTTAGCAGGAAGAAAAAAACTAATTGCGCAAGCTAGTCAGTATATGTGGATTCCCCTGGATGAGTAAGCCACAGAAGAGGACATTCAAAACAAAATAAAAGCATTTGAGGACATTGGAGAGCTACTGGATGATTGAGGTATGGTTGAAAGAGGAATAAATGATGGATGGGATGGGAATAAAAATATATCTTCATTAAATGAGGTAGTTACCTGTTTGAAATTGGCATGTGACATGGGAAAATTGAAGATTATGCACACTAACAAATTATTGTGAAAAGGATTTTTTTTATTATTATTATTATTATTTTGCACCATCAACTACTGGTGACTTGTTCTAATCAGTAGGAGTGTGGTGGGCAACTGAACTGAAGGAAAACCAGAAGGAAGGTGAGAGTAGGGTGATGTCATTTGATGTCACAATCTTGTCACTTAACAATAAGCTGTTTGCAGGGCAGCAGCAGACAGAAAGGGGAAAGGAGAAGAGCCATTGAAGTCTCGTGGGACAGAGACACGTGGAAGTAACTTTCACAAGATTTCACGAATCACTTTGTAAACTTTGCAGGTAAAAATGTGTGATCGTTGCTGGAGCCAGTGCATCTTTGTGTACAGCCCACCTGACTCACCTGCAGACAGTAGTCTCGCAGGTTGAAATCCCCTCTGGGGAAAAAAGAGCTGGATGATACCATCTCTTGCAGAGTTTCAGCATGCAGCAATGTCTAGAGCAGCAGCATCTGGGAAGGGAAGAGATGGAGAAGATAGGAGACAATAACAAAAATCTCTTCAGAAAGAGAACTTTTTACCTTGACACACCCTTCTTTCCCCTGCTCCATCCCCCCAGCAGAACAGGAGAAAGCATAGTTGGAAAACAGGTTTATATGAAGAATAAGTTGTATAGGCTGAGGGCCTGTACTTGGAAGAGGAGCAATAAACTGGTGCATGCTAATGGATTATCTAAACTAGTGGCTTTGAAACTGGAATATGTGGTGCTTTGCCAGGGTATAGGTGCCTAAATTTTAATAAAGGTGGTGGAGGTTCTGACTGGTCAGTGCACAGTGAGTAATGTCTTGCCATGCATTGACATTGGTGTCAGCACTCTTCCTAAGAATGAGCCTGCAGAGATGTACAGGGGGTACAAGCAACAGTATTTTTCAAGTAAAGAGTTATGCAGCCAGAAAAGTTTTCAAGGTTTTACCAGTATAATAGCCACATCTGCAAAGCAAAAAAAAATTAAAGGGTGGGGAGGGGAAGAAAAATACCTCAAGTATAGGCCGGACCTTGGTCTGGATACTTCCATGCCATTTTTGCTCTCTCATGTTATGTTTTCAGTTTCCCATGAACTTTAGATAGTTAACTGTAACGTAAAACACTGGGTGCAGCTCTTAATTGTCTGATTCCTTTAGAAAGTAGTTTGCTGAAGAAATCAAATACATTTTTATAGTCGGTATGATTGCACTGATTTTTACTTAAGCTTTCCCATTTTTGTTTGTTCAGGTCTGAAAGTAAAGCATTAAAACGTCAGTTCACAGTCAGTTCAGTTGAAGTACAGTTAAAGAACTATGGAAGTAGAAAATGAGCAGACACACTGTGTTAACCCCAGAGGTAAGAAATAACTTTGGTATTCTCTGTGTAAAGTTGCTGAATTGTGAATTGCATCATGTAGCGATCCTTTTAAGGATCTTCGTGACAAAGCTGGATAACTCTGTTTTTAGAAACTAATCTATTAACTTTGTTATTTACTGTAAGGGGAGTGGCTATGGAGCAACATATTTAAATACTGGAATTCAGAATTTACCTTTTTAATGGAATATAACTAGTGTTAATGCAACAATGAAGTTGCAAGATCAGATATAGAATTTGCCAATTTGGAATGGATGATCCTACAACTTAGATGTTGTATTAGGACTTTGGTTTTATGTTTTGTCATCTTTGTTTTTTGGTACTGGAAAATGCTTTAACTAATCAGTAGACTTTGACCAAAAAGTAAGTAAAGTTTAGTTGTTCAGAATTACAAGATAGCATTCTTAACTGCTGATTTGTACTTAAAATTCCTCCTCTTGAAGGGGCTCTTGATTTATAAGATTAATTTTCATTCTGGTAGGGTGTTATGCTAGTATTGGTTCTTAGTGCATATTTCATAGATGGTTGTTTGTTTCTAAATGAAGGTGTGGGTATGCAGAGGGACTATAACTACATGCAGCTTAATGGGGTACCGGTCATTATTAAGATGAAGTAATGCATACTTTTGGTACTTTTGCATATCTTTGAATTACTCGTTTACACACATTTTGTTTTGTAAGAGGTTATTCTTCACAGAATTGGTTATTGTGATGTGTAGCTGCTTTTAAAATGCACAAAATGGAGAAAAGGGGATTATATACGTTTCCAGCAGCATAAGGTGATTTGAAACTAGTTGGTAGAGAGTGGAGAAGGAAACGAGAGATGAGTTTTCTTAATTATACTGCAGTAGGCTATTCTAAACAACTGTGTGATCAATATGAAACCTTTTGATTCTGTAATTAACTGACCTGTCTTTTCATATCGAGTGTGCAGAGATCCAGGATATGCAGTATGGGCCCAACGTAAATTCCAAGTTTGGGACTACCTCTTTTTTTGCAGATGAAGGAGAAAAACCAGTGTAAGGGCAGGTCTACCTTAATGGGTTTTGCCAGAGTGGCTAAGTAGGTAAGGGTCTGCAGGTGTGGATATTTTGGTCTACATGAGGATGTAGACACTGTGTTTAAAATAAATAATAATACTAAAGGACCTGACACTGCAAATCCTCAGTATGCAGAACTGCCTTTGAGGTGCAAAAGCAATTGGTGCGTCAGGCGCTTGAATTTTCAGACAAAACTCTCGGGGCAGAGAGATCTTTTATTAGACCAAATAAATAGCTGCAATTTTTTTTTTCTTTGCAAGCTTTCGGGCGCACACGCCCTTCATCAGGCAAAGGAGAAATCGGAGATGTTAAGAGTTCTCCCAGGTAGAAAAGAAATTTTCAGTCTGAATATATTCTTTTGAACATTTTTATTTTTGATGGTGCGGAGGAGAATCTTGTTTGGTTAGTTGATGTCCTGGAGATAAACGGGAAAGGAGACACCCTGCAAAAACTTCCAGTTTTAATCTCTGTGTATTCTTTCTAGCATTCATGCTGTCTTAATTCTAAATCAGTGCTTCCTTAACTGCTGGTCTGTACTTAATTCCTTATCTTGAAGGAGATCTTGATGATTTAGAAGATGAATTTTTCATTTTGCTAGAGCGTTATACTAATGTTGGTCTTGATGCCTATTGCATAGGTGGTTCTGTTTGCTTCTAAATGAAGAAGTGAGTATGCAGAGAGATTGTAACTATACACAACCTGCATGCCTACTGGAGAGTCCAGTTGCTCCATCATTCATAAAAGAACCTCTTTTTGTATTGTTTGTAAACTGTCTCTTGTGTTGCTCTCCCAGCCTCAGTTCTTTCTCTGTCAAAGAATTTGGGTAGTTCAAGGAGGGAAGAAAAAGGGAAGCTTTACTCCCCTACTTG
>NW_005842046.1:480336-483711 GCF_000455745.1 Alligator sinensis
TCTCTTCGGTCAGGTGCTCTCTGTTAACTCTAAACTTTTATAGTTCAGGCTTTCCATTTTAAACAGAAGCACTTAAGCAAGATGAACGTTTTTCCCGACTTGTTAAGTTAACTTTAAAGTAGTAACTGTATTTCTGTGTCTCTTCTCTTTTGAGACCTGGATAATTTAAGTGACACTCCATTTTCTGGTGATGAAGAAAATGGTGGCACTCAGGAAATAAAGCCTGAAATCAATGGAAATTGGATACCTGCATCATCCATCAATGAAGCTAAAATTAATGCTAAAGCAAAGAGACGCTTGAGAAAAAATTCTTCTCGAGATTCTGGGAGAGGAGACTCAGTTAGCGATAATGGGGAGGCAGTGAAAAGTGGAGTCACTGTACCAACTAGTCCAAAAGGAAAATTTCTGGACAGACGATCCCGATCTGGAAAGGGAAGGGGACTACCCAAAAAAGGTTAGTGTAACCTACTAAGGAGGCTACCCATAGTGTAAGTTGTGTTTTGTTTCTACTGGTATTTATTTTCCGTTAAAACTGTCCATTCTGTTCTCCTCTGTATAACAGTAGTACTAGGATGAGAACTGCAGGTAGTGGTAATAGGGGAATCTGGTGTGTATGCCATTTATTATACCAAGCATTATTAACTATTTCTTTAAGATAGTAGACGCTTAGTAGATTATAATGTTCAGAGATATACTCCATCATAAAAATCCAGTAACATAAACATTGCTGGTGCAAACTTAACAGGTATTTCAGTGTTTCTCGCATTGTCTCGGGTTGTAGCATTCTCATCAAAGTAGTGCAAACCTCATTGGCTAATGGTGGGAAAATCATGTTATGCAAACCCTTCAGTTGCCTTTTGCACATATTGAAAGACTTAAATTGTATTTGGGGTCCAAAGGTATTCTAGTATGGAGATACTGGGTGGAGCTTGAAACTAACAGTGTCCCTCTTCCTCCTCCCCCTCCATCGTCTCCCATTTTGCCAGGTGGTGCAGGTGGTAAAGGTGTTTGGGGAACACCTGGGCAAGTGTATGATGTGGAGGAAGTGGATGTTAAAGATCCCAACTATGACGATGACCAGGTAAGCAAGTTTTTGTTGTACACGCTGGAAGTGTAAGGTAGAAACAGTTGTCTAATTGCTGTGAAGCATGGTCCTGTGAGATGTTGAATGCTCTGGCCTGCATAAAAATGTATCCTTAACTGTAAGCATATAAGTAGGCCCAGTTACAGTGAAGAAAGGCTGGTGTAGCCTGTTAGGGTTGCCTTGGTTTGTTCAGTGAGAATATTTGTGCTTCACACTTTTAAACGCTTTGTTAGATAAGGGTTATGGTGCCCACCAGCTTGCAGGGACAAGCTTTTTAATTCTGCATAATTGATCCTGAC
Source organism: Alligator sinensis (assembly GCF_000455745.1). Classification (NCBI taxonomy): domain Eukaryota; kingdom Metazoa; phylum Chordata; order Crocodylia; family Alligatoridae; genus Alligator; species Alligator sinensis. The sequence goes on from NW_005842046.1 coordinate 481,720, forward strand.
ATTAAAGGAAGAAGGCTTTTTAGCTTGTTACATACGTATAAAACACTGATTTGGTTGGCTTTTAGAAGAAAGATGCAGAGAAATTTCTCTAAGTCCATAAGTATTTTTATTGTTTCTGCAGTAAAGCATCAGAGTCTTTTATATACTGCAGCAATATTTTGGAGGGAGACACTGGTATGGAGAACAAGGAGAAGAAAAATCTTATTTTCAGTACTTGGACACTAAGGCCAGATCCAGACGTGCAGCTTGTGGTGCTGCAAACCTCTGCAGCACCACAAACTGCACATGTTTCACATTAAAGCATGTGCAGTGCTGATAACTTGCAGTGCCAGGGCAAAATTTGCTACTGGGATTTCCCGGTAGCAAAACAACCTGAAGAAATAAGTGGCGAAAGCATGCCAAAGTGGTGTCTGCCAGGACAAACGCAGAGACGGGAACAGGCAGTCCAGGGCTGGGTGCTCCCTCATCTCTGTGCACTGCGGAGCCTCTACACTGAGGCACCGTGTGCCCCAGCCAGCCAGTCCCAGAGGGTGCAGTGTGCCTCAAGATGGGGAAGCAGGCAGCTCCTCTGTCTCCATATGCCTCATCCTGGGGGCTGCTCTGCGGAGCCTCCATGCCGAGGCACGTGCAGTGTGCCTCAAGACACGGGATCAGCTGGCTCAAGGCTGCCTGCTCCTCCTTCTTGAGGCACACCGCCCCAGCACAGGGGCTCTGCAGTGCGTGGAGGGCTGCCTGCTCCCCCATCTCCACGTGCCACTCCCCACCTGGCTGGGGCACAGGGTGCCTCAGCATGGGGCTGCCTGCCAGTTAGCCCTGCACTGAGGCCCCTGTGCCCCAGCCAGTCGTGTTGTTCCCCCCCGCCCCACCCCGCACATGGAGCGGCTGGACACTGTGTCCCGCTGCAAAATGTACGGGCAGGGGTGTGCGTTGTGGCACAAAGTAGTGACAACAATTTGTGCTGCTGCTAATTGTGCCACTGCAAATACACACCTCTGCTTGTGTGGACACGGCCTAATAGTTCTGATGCTGTTTATAAGATCCCCCTCTACACATTTCATTTACACTGTGATTAACCCAATTTAAGGTGCTGTAAAATGGTGACTAGCCTTAAAATTGTTCGGTAAATAATAATGTTGAACATGTTTTAGTGGATGGTTTGTCTGGCACCTTAAATTGAACGTGTGGTAGGTTTGGGGGACAGGGCTGTCAGTCATCTGATTGTCTACCCTAGCCCTGGACCAGCAGGCACCTAGTTTTCAACTTGCTGGTGCAGTGGGAGCCCAGGATCCTGCCCTGGCAAATAGAAAAGGTGGGATTGGAATCTGATCCCTGATTCCAAAGTTGTTCCTTCTGTCACACACTTGTGGCATGGTAGGAGGTGCAAGTGTTAAGAGCAAAGATCAAATCCCTTGGTACCTTTTAAATGAACATGTGCCAGGGGCCTAAGATGCCTATTAACTTCATAGTCGCATACAAAATAGTAGGTGGATGCAAGTTCAAAGCCAGTAGCAGCTTTCTGCTTAAGTCTGTCTGCAGCATTTTCCCCACCCTCTGTTCATAGTTTTGAAGACACAAGGCAAACCTATTAATTGTACAAACTGTGTGTGCGTTTGTGTGTAAACCATGATAAAATCAGATGCCAGGTTGCAAGGCTTTACTTCGTCAGCGTGGTAAGTACATTAGAACTAGGAAATCCATCTTTATGATCTGCTTTGTAAGAGAATGGGTCTGACAGTGGAAATCGGGGGATTCTCCTAACACTTTATACCACTGTCTACTTTGTATGCCAGAACTCGAGGGGATATGTTTTACTAACTAAAAAGAGGTACTGAAAAGACGAGTACTGTGGTGTCCTATAAAATTGGGAACGGAGAGAAGGGCTCAGTTCTTCACTACTCAGATGCCCACTTTCAGATGTAGCTTCCCTTCCAGCTTGTTTCTTCTTTCCCTTCCACATCAGGCAGCATTACGTATTTTCCAAAATGCACTCTT
>NW_005842046.1:483742-505751 GCF_000455745.1 Alligator sinensis
CCCTTGATTGCTTTGGGATTGACTAGTTATGAGAGTCCAGGATAATTGCTTTTTGGAAAGCTAACAAGTTCTGTCCTGTACATCTACTGTCCTGAATTAGCACTAGTTGGAGGCTTTGTTGGCTAACTGGTTTGCTGTTTCAACCCATTTTATTACCAGTCTGTACCTGAATTTATGGAATATTATGTGCTGAATAATTAATATGCCAGTCCATGAGGAAACAATGAGGTGGAGGAAGCACTAGCTTTGTTAGAGGCCTGGTTTTTAATATTGTGTTTATACTGTTACACCCTGGTGCTCAGGATGTCTTGCTGTGTGATTTTTATTCCCCCCCCCCCCCCCCCAACCCCGACTGTTTTTTTCACCCCCCCCCCCCCCCGAAATGCCTGAAGCTGACAAACATGCTGAAAATAGAGGGCTTGTCCTCTCCTCCTTGCAGGTTTTTACATGCTTGTGCCTGTCTGGCCATGCAGGTGCCTGGGACTTGAGGGGAAAACAGGCTGGCTTGCTACTGGGGAGGAGAGAGCAGTTTTCAGAGAAGGATGTCAAGTTTTTGTTTTCTGTTTGAAACAGGAGAATTGTGTCTATGAAACGGTTGTTCTACCCCTGGATGAAAGAGCATTTGAAAAAACGTTAACACCAATTATACAGGAATATTTTGAACATGGAGATACTAATGAAGTTGCGGTATGTCAGACAGCTTGCATTTTTTAAAATACTGTAACTTGCATGCGAACCACGAGCTGGAGATGAGATTGAGATTATGAATTGTTGATATGAATGTGCAGTTAAGGTGCCCAAATAATCCTTCTCTGTTCTTGCAGTGATACATATATAGCTTTAATTCTAGTGCAGAGCAATTGAAATATTTTTTTCAACTTGGATTTAGGAGATGCTGAAGGATTTACATCTTGGTGAAATGAAATGTAGTGTGCCAGTATTGGCAGTGTCACTGGCACTGGAAGGGAAGGCTAGTCACAGGGAAATGACATCTAAGCTCCTGTCTGACCTTTGTGGAACAGTAGTCAGCAAAACTGATGTTGAAAAATCATTTGATAGACTGCTTAGAGAGCTACCTGAACTGGCGTTGGATTCGCCCAGAGCACCGCAGGTATGCACACAACGGGTTGTACAAGAGGCAAAATCTTTCTTTGAAAGTCCACAGTTGATGATGATCAGTTCAATGGTCTGAAATTAAATGGAATAATGAAATAAAAGCACGCTATATTTAAAATGTTAGTCTGGACTGTAAACTTATTTCTCTTTCTACTTTCCTTGCTAGCTCCCAAAACTCTTTCTCTTTCATTTGAGATGTTTTATTAAAAAAAGTAAAGTAGGAAAAATATTTAAGTAAAGCATAAGTAACTAAACAACTTGCACTTCAAGGTCCTGTGAAACTACATATGCATTAGAAATGTTTATTTTCTCTCACAGTTGGTAGGCCAATTTATTGCAAGAGCTGTTGGAGATGGGATTTTAAGCAATACTTACATAGATGGCTACAAAGGCACTGTGGATTGTGTCCAAGCTCGGTAAGCGATTTTGCTTTTTATAGTTATAATTTTCATTTCCAAATGCTGACCCAGACACACCAGTAATTTAGGGTTTTAAAGTAAACTAGGTGTGGCCACTTTTATTTTTATTCCAAAAAAAAAATGCTACCAGAGGGAGTTTGTCACGAAACCTGAAGTGACTAAACCTAAGTCTTGGGATAAAGTATATTATTTAGTGTTTAGTTGACTTGACTCTTGGGCGATTAAACCAGGTTTAACTAATGTTTGGTTAATTCATTAATGCTGAATAGATTAATGCTCCCCCAGGTGCTTACAAAGAGGGGGGTAGCCCTAAATTGGGTACATGGTAGTTCAGCTGGATCTAGGTTTTTGGGGTTTTTTTCACAGCCAGTTCCTTGTCAGTATACTGGGAAGCTTCCCCAATTCCCATATCACTGGAAAGATTTGGTTTTTGCCTCTCCACTGAAGTACTTTGTGTTGCTGGGCCTCAAAGAGGTTCCTGAACTATATTGACTCAAACATGAGAAATACTTCTAGTGGAGAAACCATTCGCGCACATCGAGGTGATCTGGGCTTAGCAACACCTTTTGAAGGTTTACATGCCCAGCTGTCAGCTGGATATTAAGGTTTCCAGGTTCTGTACTACTCTGCAGAGGACACGATTGGATTCCCGTTAGAGGGGAACGTTTCAGGCCCTGCCTTGAGAACTTCAGTAGCCTGCTGCTGCTGCATGGCCTGGCCTGAATATGCTGCAGCTGAAAGAGGAAAGTTGATGGAGAAAAGATCTCGGGGATGTTTCCTGATGAATGCCAGTTCCCAGATGGTTAGTGTGAAGTGTCCTGCAGAGCCCTTGTCTTGGGGCTGACTGATTTTAGTGTGAGCAACCCATCTAAGCAGGAATGGCATATGTGCTGCTATATACGCATGATGGGTTGATGTCTTTTTCTGTGAAGTGGGACCTACAGCCACTTCATGAAGCCATCTGTGCGGTGGGATTGCCCCATCTATCTTGTGAAACCTTTCCTGACAGGATGTGGGAGTATGTGCTCTAAGTCGTCCCTGATGTTTAGGAGGGTACTGCATTTAGTATTCAGAGAAGGTTTAGAGAACCAAATGTTGTCTATATATTCTTTTCTCTCTCGTGTGATCTTTTTCTCTGCCACCTTTGCTTTATAGAGCTGCATTGGACCGAGCTACTGTGTTGTTGAGTGTGACAAAGGGTGGAAAGCGTATAGACAACGTGTGGGGATCAGGAGGTGGACAGCAATCTGTAAAACATCTCGTTAAAGAGGTAACAAATCCATACAAAACTGTTTCCTACTGGGGTGAGTTCTGCCTGTATTGTCTACCTAAGCTTATACTGATTTATTAGCATGGAGGAAAGAAGCATATTTTACTTTGTGACTAAATGGTGTTTTACTATTTTGAAGTGCATGTGTCTAACTTAAACAACAGCTATTCTCCAACCATTTGGGTTGGTCTAATAAAAGATATCAAATTCACCCAAGGAACCTTGTCTGCCTATGTCCTTAGACCAACACGGCTACAACCTAAACCCCTGCAGCTATTGAGCATTGCATTAGTTGAAATAGCTGCCTTCTCTGATATTGTTTGGTGCTGGCATAAAAGCATGCATGTATATTTTATATAGTGAATGAATGCAGAGGTGCAACTGCAGTTTTATAAGTTTACCATCTAAATAAGGTAAGCTCATTCAAGATGAGAAGCCTTGAGGAATTCAAAGGGAGAGAATGTCAGTATTTTAATGAATATTCCTTTTGGCCTTGTGGATGAAGGTGGGTTTTCAAAAGGTATTAGTTAAAACAATGTAATAACTCACTGTATTAGGATAGGGAGCAAGCTTTGGATATGCTCTAGGTCAGCAGATCCCAAATAGTTTTTGGATAGCCAGTTTATTGTTAACCCTCACTTTTCTCACAAATGGCCATGCACACTTAACCAAAAAGAGGGTGCAGGGAGCCTGCGGTAGTTCACCAACCTCAGTTTGGGAAGTACTGTTCTAGATATCAATATGGAATTTAAAGAAAGGAGCCTATCATTTTCAGGTTATAAACCAGACTTGCCTGGAGGATGCTAATACTGCCACAAGTAATGAAAAATGAATGAGGTGGACAGGACTTGGTGGTGGGGGGTGAGTAACAAACTTGAATTTTGGACATCTTAACATGGGTATGACTACTCGAACCTATTAAACAGCATTTCACATTTGTATATGCATGGTTATCATACACAACATCAACATGCTGTAATGTCCTCACAGCTTAAGAATATTTTTTATCAAAATAATAGTTGCAGTGTGAGAGAGTAACTTTTTGCCAGATGATGCAATAGACTAATGAATTATCAGCTTGTTAAATTATACCTCATAGTTGCAGGCATTTATTTATTTATTTATTTCAATAGATTGATATGTTGCTGAAGGAATATTTGCTTTCTGGAGATGTATCTGAAGCCGAACGTTGCCTTCAAGAACTAGAAGTACCCCACTTTCACCATGAACTTGTGTACGAAGTAAGACAGAAATCAGAATCCTTTTGATTATGCATAATAAAGGCGGGCTGGCTTTTTTTTTTTTTGATGCAGGCATGCAGATGGCATAAGTAGAATTTGTTGTTCATTTCCTAAGTTCTGATGTTGTTAGAATATCTAAATTTCTCCAAGTAAAACTTGTGCTTTTTGACTTGGGTTTGTGCATTCAGGAACTTTTAAGTGATTCACCTCAAGAATGGGTCAGTTATTGGATAGTTGTATATTTTTGTACGTGGCTTTCTTGCTATGGGAGAATAGCAAGAAAATGCTTCAGTTCTGCTAAATCAAGACATCCTTGGTGTCAGAGCCATGAGCTATTGCACCAGACTTCAGACAAATGGATTGCTGTTCTAATAGGTGTCTACCATTTCTCTTAGACGATACAAATGATCCTTTGTCAGTGGAGAATTGTTTTCTAGTATAGTTCCTAGTTTATGTGGTATAGTTTTAAATGCTTCCCTGCTACTTCCTCCAATTTTGAGAGATCATAATACTGATTATTCACACTAAATTTTCTTTTTATAAACTTGTTCAAGGAACTGTCTAAACAGTTCCTCAGTTTTGGTCTTGTCACACCCTTCATATACTAGTAGATTTTAATTCTTCATACAGGTGTCTAGCATGTGTAGTTTCAGAAAACAGCCATCTGTAATGCTGCTCTAACTGATGCATGAATTTGGGGTTATGTGGTTTATAGCACCTCTAGAAATAGTACAGAAACTTTGTTATTTCTTCTTCCATTTTGGTGGCCTATAACAAATACCTATGGTAGGTTTTCATGCCTTGTATCCTTATCCAAAGACTCTTTCCATCATACCTTTCATTGATAAGACACAAAGTACTTTTGACAGCTGGATGTATTGCCATGGAAGCTGCATAGTTCTTTGTTCATAGTATTTCTCATTTGTCATGTTTACAAGATGTATGTTCAGCATTGGTTAAATACTTGATTTATTTTAGACAGTTGTAATGGTTTTGGAGTCAACTGGGGAAAAGACCTTTAAAATGATGCTGGATTTGCTGAAATCCCTGTGGACATCTTCTGTTATTACTCTGGACCAAATGAGAAGAGTAAGTATGTCTTTCAGAAGTATACGTGAAATGGAAAATCAAAAAAGCATTTACAGGTTGTTCAAAGGACAGTTTTATTTTAAATCTTCCTCAACTATGGTGGTGATCCACTGATTTAGCTTTGTTTCTGGGCAGTGAATCCTTGCTGACCTGCAAAGTTTAGGATACTTAAACATGTTCTGCCAAGAAAATGGGAGATGTCTACCTACAGAATTATGTAAGGAGAGCATTAAAAATTAACTCCTCCTAATGTTGCAATATAATGTTCATAAGTGAGGCGGCCAAAATTGAGTTAATTACAGTGGACTTTAAAAATAATGTATTTAGTCAAATCAGTTATTTGTGGTTTTGTCACAAGCCTAAAACAAGTAATGCGTGCATGTTATCAGAGCAGACAGGGACCCATCTGTTAGTTTCCCCAGGCCTCTTAAGAAGAGAAGTAAATATGTACCTGTTAGTAGGCTTTTTTCCCTCTTGCATCAGCTCAGTGCCTGTATTGAGGAAATGAAGCCCAAATTCTTCTGACTTGTACGGCAGGAGTAGTGCAATCCATAGCTATTGTCTTCCTTTCCATGCCACCACCTACAAGACTGCACTGTATGTGTCCTTTACCATGGCCACTTTCTGGCCCCATCATTTAGGAGCCTTAAAATTTGGTAGCTCTTCTATTTAGTAGGTGTAATGTGCCTGCTTGCCTGGTATGGTGCTAGCCTTACACTGAGCTGGTTTATTAAAAACTTTATTTCTTGGAATTATTGCTTGGATTATTTTGCTCTGACAATATAAAAGGGAAGCTTGTATAGCAAGACATTGAAATCGGTATTCTAAATCTGACATTGCAGGGTTATGAACGAATTTATCGTGAAATACCAGATATTAACCTGGATGTGCCACACTCTTATTCGGTGCTTGAGCGGTTTGTAGAAGAATGCTTCCAGGCTGGTATCATTTCTAAACCTCTGAGAGATCTCTGTCCTTCTAGGTACGTACTTTATAATTCTAGCTGAATGGTGATAGCACTTGTCATTATTAAGGCTGCCCAATGCTTCTCACTAAGTAACCGAACATAGGTTCAAATCTAAAATGTTATAAACCTAATGGGGACATGGCATTTCAGCTCTGGAAAAGTGGAGCTACAGTGGCTGAAGGATTAGGGGGAAGAATCGGGATGAGAAGGCTGGGGGAGGTGTGGGGGGGAAGGTTAGGCGTGACTAGGTAGGGAAAATAGGGCTGGAATAAAGAGCCATGAGTGAGAAAGAAAAGACTTACTAGGGAGAGGTTTGAAAAGGACAGGGCATAAAGAGACTCAAACTTTGGCAGCCAAACAGAGGTAAGAGAGGTTGTGCCCACTCTCAGAACCTAGAGTGGTATCCAAAATGCTAGTCTTGCTCTCGGCCTGCTGTTTACAGGGTGAAACCCGCCAGTTGTGCCCATTGCCCCTGCAGTGCTGGCCCAGCACTGACTACTCCGCTGAGTTACTCCGCTAACAGAGGTGACAGAGGTTCCAATCATGCCAACAACCTGTGTGGTGTCACAGTGATGCCATAAGATGGAATTTAGTTTTATTATAATTTTTGGGGTAGGGAGCATGCTTATAGTGTTGGAGTGGTGATGTAGCTGCGATAGCATTATCAAGGATGCTAAATCAAGCAATCAAAGGTCAAGAAAATACCAGAAATAAGAATTTTTATCCAACATCAGCTTTTCCTCCTTGTAGATGTATGCAGTGTGACATAATCTACAATGCCATGACTTTATTTCTGCATTGAGTGCAAGGCATAGATAGATGATGCTTGCTCAGATGGCAGTTCAGGATTTTGTTTTGTTCTGTTTATTGTGTGGCCGCATTCTTCTTTTTTTTTTTCCTCATTGCACCCTATAGAGCATACAGCTTTAAACATACTTTCTGTCCTCTTTTCAGGAAGCCAGGGTTTGTTTTTTGGGTTTCTGCTCTTTCAAATTATACGGCACCTATACGTGTGATGGACCTCTGCTCCAACGTGTGCTAATTAGCATGTGTCGGAGCAGACTCAATTAATCACACACTCTAATTAGCAGAGTCCAGCAGCCTCCATGTCATGTGAATCCAGCGTCCCTACACTTCAGAGTGGCAGCGGGGACGCTTTAACTTGCATTGAATGAGCTTTAAAGCGCCCCTGCCATCATTTTAAAGCACAGGAGGCTGAGTATACGTGATACTGCAGGCGCTTTTAAGTAGAGCGGCTCAGAACTACTTTAATTAAAGCGTGCCCCTTCCACCCACCCTGTAGTATGTTTATAGTGCCTATTTTAAATGCTGCATGGATCTGGACTGTTTTGGCGGGGGGGTGTTAATCAATTGTCTTCAACTTGAGCTGCGTCAATGTGGCTTTTAATACAGAAGCATTGACAAGATGACAAGAAAACCAGCATGTAAAACTTATTTATCCTCTTCCCAGGCAGCCACCAGCCATAAACTTGGCACTTTAAATTGCCTTTGGTGGTGTCTTTGAGGAGCTGAATTGATTATACTTTAGGAAAAAAGGAATGTAATAACTCACTTAATATAAAAATAGAATTCAGGAAATGTTCTGAAAGGCCCTGTCACTGTGTGTTCCACGCCTGCTTTTTGAATATGTGAAGAACTTCAGTCTCCTAAATATCAAGCCAGCATCTTTCACAAGTAGTAACGTTCCCATGAAAGTTTACAGGAGGAGGAAGTAAGATAAAAGCGTACAAGGCACATTTTGAAAAGCCTAAATTTGCAAGTCAAGTGTTCTGTTTAGAGAGCTCGGTTGGATGACGTGGCTTCTCAGACAGTCAACTATTTGACAGTTAGAGGGAGCTGGTGATCAGTTAAGTGATCTTGCTCCTGTGCCGAGAGGAGGTAGTGATGCAAGCGAGGGCTCCTCAGCTCTGGTGGACAAGGACAGCCAAGAGCAACTCATTTGAAACTAATAATGTCTGTACATGGTGGTTTTTGTTTTTGTTTTCCCAGGGGAAGAAAGCGTTTTGTAAGTGAAGGTGATGGAGGTCGTTTCAAACTAGAGAGCTACTGAATATAAGAACGGACTCCCACAGACGTTCAAAGGGAAAAAAAGATATATATTCTACAACTGAATCATAAAGAGTTGCTTAGCACAGTTCATATTTTTAAAAATACTTGTTTGGGGTAAAAACCATTTAAAATAGCTTTATAAATTTATCTTCAGGAATTAAATTTCTTTCTATGGGCATATAATAGAACAAGTAACCACATCTGTGGTGGTGCCTTCAAATAAGCTCCCATTTTGTAAGTGCCATATGTTTCTGACCTAATCATTCCATGTTCTGCATTGTTCTTTGACTGCCACTTCTTTTCCTTCAAGAACAGGTTTTTTTCTTCTTTTTTGTAGTAAAATCACTGGTTTATATGAAGCTTTATAGAAGGGGTTAAGTGGAGCTCCTGTGACCCACCTTTGGCTGCTGCTGTTAAAATACTGTGCTTTGGGAGGAACAAATGGTTTATTTGTTTTAAAGAATCTTAAAAAAAGGATGGCAGGGCTTGGTCATCAGATGCATTTGTCTTTTCCAGGGGTATATGCTGATTGGTCTTAATGACCAGTCTAGTAAATAGTGGCTGGAACATCTATTTTTTTCTATATAACTGGAAAAATGAAGTTCTGGTAGAATGTATTAAAAAAAACACACTTGGTTAAACTATTTTTCTGCTGTTTTTAATAATCAATTCTGGAAAGTTCATTATCTGCAGATGAATGAGCAACGAAACTAGCAGGTTCTTTTTACCAGCGACTTCTGTAAACATGAGTGCAGTTTCTCCAATAGCATTTATTCTTCATTACATCTAACCCACAGCTGTCCTGTTGCATTTTTAAAGAAAATAGGACATTTCAATTTATTACGTTAAACTATACGAGTTACCTTGCTTTTGATGTATGTAAACCATGGAAAGTTGTATTTAGTCGCTGTTTTATGGCTAGCTTGTCTCACTGCTCTAGAATTCAGATGATTTCAAGCTCTGCCTTAGACATACACATATGGATTCACTGAGACGTAGCGGAAACTCAGATCTCTCTAGGAGGGCATTACAATTGCATATTGTATCCTGCCATTGTTTCATTGTGGAAAGCAGAGAACTGCTCATGCAACCTCAACCTCCACACATACCCGAGCTGATTGAGATTCTGATGACCACTTGTCTTTAATGTTGAGGACTTTCAAATCGGAGAAATCTTCAATCATGAAATGCACCACACACAAGTCTCATTTATCTTTATAAACCTATTTTTGAGAGAGCGGACATTTTCCATGGCTCCTGAATCATTCATCTAACCGTTTCTTCACAGAAGAAATGCAGGAGTGAATTGGGTGAGTAGGCATATATAGATTAATAGCATCAGATCCTTAATACCGTTAAGGTTGTCTGCTAGTATCTTTTGCCCTCCAGAATGTCTGTTTAGCTGAAACTTAAAATGCTGAAAATAGGATACTGGGCTAATATTCATCTTAACTCTACCTGTGGAGTTGGCAATGGCTACTGATAGTAGTTCAGTAAGTAAAGAGTCTGAGTTGTCTGCACCTGCTACAGAAGCACTAGTTAGACAGGTCAGAAGCATGCAGGAGGTGCATGGATTCACTTCTATGAGGTCTCCTGGCGATCTGACCGTGGTCAAAAAATGTGATGTATGCCAGGAGGCAGCAGCCTAGCAAGCAAATTTCAGCCTGTGAAGCTGACACATCTGCAGCAAGAGTCAGGGCGAGTCTTTGGACTGCGCTGTTATTTTGAGCCACCACCCCTAAAAGGTTGCTGACTTGCAATGTTTGCCTCTGGCTGGAGGAAATCCACCAAGGGATGCCATCTGCCTGGTCCAAGTCTCACTTTGCCTCACAGCTCCAGACAGCTGTTTTGGGTTGCATCAGCTGATTACACCCTCAGAGGGTTGATTCTCTGCTCATGGTCTCCCTTCTGGATTCACTTCTAAACCTGGCTCCACACTCCTTTCCCTGCTCTTTTGCTCATCTTACAGACTGTTGCAGCTGTGACCCTGTTCCCTTCCCCCTTACTGGGAAAGGCTTTCATCTGGGGGGGGGAGCATGTGAGACAGCTACTCCTCGCTTAACGTCATAGTTACGTTCTTGAAAAATGCGACTTTAAGCAAACTGATGTTAAGCGAATCTAATGGCATCGCAGTAGTTGCCTACTAGCAGGCGACCGCCAGACAGCATTATAACCGAACACTGCGTGGCTTTAAACGAGCGTGTTCTCTAATAGATCAGCAACGTAGTAGCGAGATGACATTAAGTGAGGAGTACTTGTACTTCAACACATCAGAGTGACTAGCTGCAAAGCTGCAGCCTCAAGCAGTAAGTTGCAGAAATAAGACACTGTCTCACTCTTCTAAAGTCAGGATTAACTTTAATAAAGCTTTATTATACAAAAAGGAGAGAGAAAAATAACCCTAAAACTCAAAATGAAAACCAAGCATGATGGGTCCAGCCATACTTTCAAAATCCACACCCACAGGAAGAAGATGCAAACTCTGATTATCCCTAATCCATTTTTAGCGCTGCCCAGCGATCGCTACATGAGCGGGCAGAGGCCGCAGCACAGCAGCCACAACGCTGCTTCTCGGGGCGCCCCCGTTTCGGTAGGAGAAAAGTGGCGATGCGTGCCCTCCCTCCACCTCTCCCGTTCGTTACTGCTGCAGCTCCTCCCTTTGGGCCATCTCCTGCCGGCGAACGGTTTCCTGCGCCGCCCGCTGCATCTTCTCCAGCTTCTCCAGAGTCACGGACTTCAGCGGCAGCAGCTTGGGCTTGCAGAGCACCAGGGTGGCCATGTCCTCCACCGACAACTGGCCTGCGGGCGAGAGAGAAGCGAGGTTTCGGCGCGGGTTGGCCGTAGGCCGCGTACGGCGGGACCTGCCACGTAGACGGTTTCGGGGGAACTCGTGTTATTAGCAACCTGCTGTGACGCTGGGCGCAGGCCGTGTTCAAAACCCGGCCTCCTAGAAGGGGGTTGGCGCAGGGGGCCGGGGTGACAGCCGGAGCGGAGCAAATCAGAGGCGCTGCGGCCCTGAACGCACGTGCGCTCCGTGCGGTTTAATGTAACGACGCCGAATCTATGTATCATAATGATATGAATCCAGCTCATTTTAATATCTGACTGAATTAACGATAATTAATTAATTAACGCGCAGGGGGTGGGGGTCCGGCCCGGTACCTCGCTTGGGCAGCATCTCCCGCAGCGCGGAGCGGGCCTCGGGCATGGCGGCGGCAACTTCCGGGTCCCTCGGAGACAGGCGGAAGCGCGGCGCGGCGCGTGCGCGGCGAACACCGGCCGCCCTCCTCGCAAGGGACCCGGCGCAATGCTGGGGGCTGTCCTGCACAGGGGCGCCCTGGGAGTTGTAGGCGAGGCCCTCAGGGGTGCAGCTTCCCCCCAGGGGGGTGCGGGCGCCCCTGGGTGTCGGGACCCCGGCCTCAGCGCAGCCTGGGCGATGAGGGCCTCTGACACTGTTGCGTCCATGTGAAGCACGAGGGGCCACGGCAAAGCCCATCACCGCCCCCCAAAAACACAGGTGCCGCAATTCCCACCGGCTTTTTTTTTGTGTCATTACGCGCGGGCGAAGACCTGGAGACATGAAAAATGGTGACGCTTAACGACAGAATTCAGCCTTCCTTCAGGCTTGGACCGGCTGTGGCCACGCGGTTCCCACCGCTTTCTCGGACCCTGCGACGGGTCCGCGGCTCCTCGGTCGTGGACGACGGGGGATCCCGGAGTCAGCATCTTGCCTCCAGTGAGCAGCGCCTCTTCCAGAGTTATTGATAACCGTCCGCACGTATTGTTCAAGGACCGCTTCCTTTTCCCTTTGAGGCCGCCTGTGGTAGGCAGCCGACGGTCGCTCAGGTAGCCGGCTCCCGCTTCGCTCGACGCATCGCCCGTTCCTCACGTTGGATGCCGGCAGAGCCGCCGCCAGAGGCCGAAAGGAAGCGTCTTGCTTTCTGCCTTTCGTGGGGTCGGCCGCAGGTACCACTTTGAGCAGCGGGGCCGGCGTGACGGAAAAGCGAACCCGCGTCAGGATGTTCAGAGCGTAAAATACGACTCTCAAGGCGAGTTGCAGTCTTGGTGCGGATGGCTCTGCAAAGCTCTCCCGCCACGGAGCTGCCTCCTTGCCCGATGAAGCGCCTGGCGCGCGGACATCAGAGTCTCCCTGTCGATTTTGAGGAAGATGAGATTCACCTCAGGGATCGCTTAAAGACTTTTTTCCTGCCGGTAATGTTTAAAGTTGTGATTCCTGATCCAGTTGCAACTGAATTGCTGCGCAGTTACAATCGACATCTTCACTGTGGATAAAGATTCGTTTGTGAAAAAGAGCTTCAAAGGCCAGTTCTGAATTAAATCCAGCACTGTTGGACCCATGAGGATTTCTACGCTAACTAGCGGAAACTTGTCTTGAAGTAGCAAGAAGCTGAGTTAAAGGTGGTTTTGGGGCTGATTTCCCAGGTTAGGTGTTTCCAGCTGATTGTCCTTCGCAGTGCATATGTCTGCTGGAAGTCCAATATTATATAAGCAGGGGCATTTACAGCCATCACACTGCGTCTCGGTCATGCAGGGTGTTGCTTTCTAAAACAGTGTTTCCTGCCAAGAGGGTTTGTTTTCCTCTGTGATAAGAAACAATGATTACCTTGATTTGTACTTGAGCATTTTGCAGCAGAGCTGAGATCTGATGCTGTGCTAAATCCATTGTTTTGGCTAACCAAATGCCAGCCGGGCCCTCTTGGAAACACGCTGCCAGGACTCAGGCCAAGCATGGGCTGTTGGGGTTTGTTTCCAGAAGTGTCTGCTAGGTTTGTTTTAAAAATACCTCTTTGCATTTGGAGAGAGACGCTGCATTAAAAGCAAGTGGAAGGGAAGGCGGAGAGGGAGGGATGCAGGCAGGAGCTGAAATTGTGCTGTTTTGCAGCCTTGGAAGATTTCAAGGTATGTTGAAAAATACTAAAGGATTAAGTCTCATGTTAGGCAAGTAGCACTCAGCACATGACAGAGGGGGAGGATTGGCCCTGGTCCCAGTCCTGCTTACTTGGAAAACACGGGATAAACGAGAGAAGTGCAATGACTCGTCCATACGTCAAAGGCCCGATACTGTGGTTCTGCTAAGCAAAAGCAGCCACCTTTTTGGACGACTGCACACCTCTCTGCCTGTGCAGCTGGGTGAAGGCTGCCCTCATGTACTCGGAGCTGCCCAAAAGGCTGTTGCAGCTGCCAGAGGAGAGCAGAGGTACTTTGTCCTCACCTGCTATTCCTTGCAAACACTGCGTGCTGTGAGTGGGGTAATGCACTGCGTGCCACCCTCTGATTGATTCCTCTAATGAGAGGGCAGTTCCCGGCTGGCTGGTTAAGTTATTACACAGCAGCCAGGATGTGGCCCTGGCTTCATGGCAGCACCAGGCTGCTGCCCTGACTCCAAGCTTTGCTTTTGTCACATGCTGCTTCTCAGAGTATGCAAACCAAAACCTTAACAGCAAACCTCCTCTTGTTCCTCTGAGCATGAGACCAGTACCCAAGAATGAGGATAATGCTCTCTGGTTACCATCCTCAGACTTGTGATGTCACAAACAAGTTATTCTTGTACGTTGCAGAAAGCCTCACAACCACAAAACCCACAATAACTTTATAAACGATAAGCTTGTTTTTCTCCTTGCCTTCCCAGATCTTCTCAGAACGGCAGATGGCACAGAGACAGGCCCAGCTGGAATCTAGTCAGGTCCATAACACTGCAGCCACTTGCTGAAAGCCCCCACAGCACCGCAGATACAAAACAACATTTATTTTAAGTCTTGAGAAGCGTCTGCTCTCGTCAAATGTATGCCCAGTGGGTGAAGACTTGGTTTGGAAGTAGCCACATTGCCAGTCCCAAGAATTAAAAAAAAAAATCAAAAAAATCATGAGTTTGGTCTTCTAAAATCATGAGACAGACCTAAAAGTCAGGAGGTGTCTTTTAAAATTCACAATTCTTGAATTCTTTTCATTTTTCTTCCAGTTTGGGGCCTGGAAGACTTAGGTTTTCAGTCTTTCTTTTTTTGCCCTCCACAATTGAGAGGCTAGAAATGAAGACCATGTTTCTGGAGTAATTTCGTGCAGCTTTGGAAGTTTTCATGGCACCAGAATGTGGGGCGGTAAGGGAACCGGCCAGTATCAGGAGAGCTGGGCCGTTTCATGGGTGATGGTCTTCCCTGGGTTACCTGCTTAATGTTCCTGAAGCAACTGCTACAAACTAGAAGTTAGTTTCCCAGGCAGCTCTCTCTCCATCTTGGCTTGTAGAAAGCTCTTCTCATGAGCACTGATCATCAGATAAAGTGCTGCAACCACATGGCTTTGTGCCATGTATATAATGTTCTGGATTGGCTCTTAAAAATGAGTTTGCTTGTCTGTTTTTTCAGTTGTTTATTTGTCCTGTATTTCCTGGAACTGTTTGCAGGCTCCTTTCCCTTCTAGCCCCCAAGCTGGGGGGCTGATGGACGTATTTAGGATGAGGCAACAAGACCAGCCTGGAGACAGAAAGCCCAGGGCAGCCCTTAGAGAGGATCCAGGGGACTAGAGCAAGCTACAGGTGCTCAGAAGCTAAGGGTGGGCTTTATCTTGTGGAACCAGTGGGTGGGGTGTGAAGGATTTTCTGATTGACTCAGTGATGTTAATTTTAAAACTTACTGGTGTTTTTATGTGGTAGTTTGGTGAAACCTGTGCAGCATCGACTAAAAGCCTGAAGGAAATCCCCACCTTGCAGGGTGGAAGGCTTTGTCATTTGCTAATGAGCCACACCACAGCGAGAGGCTGTCTGCTCCAGCCCCTGCTGGCTGGGAGCTACATTCATGCTAAATGCCGGCAAACTTCTTGTTGGAGGGCCTGAGAAACCACTTTCTGATGGGCTTCTCCTTCTGTTCCACCTCTATCAATAATGCCCAGTGAATGCTGAGATCTCTCTCATTGCTATGTATAAATTCTCAAGCCAGATGCTCCAGACAGGCATTTCCAGGCGATTATTGCTCTACTTGTGCAGTTGAAATCACTTAGTCTTTGGCCTTGTGCCTCACAGCGCCAGCAGAGGCATGCCGTAATTGCCCGTAAATGCACTGTCTGTCATATTATTGTTTAATTATTCCACTTTCTCACTCCCCCTCATAGCATGCACGCTCACTCTTTCTCTTGCTCTCTCAATATCTTTAATTGGGTGGAAAAAGTCTGTGGCTTGTGCTGTACTTTTGGCATGAAATGAAGTGGTGCATCAGTGGATCTTGTACCAGAGTTGCAACGTTCATAGACCCAAGCCAGTTGGCTGAGTCGGTGGATGGGAGGCATTTGGCTAACAGTAGACGCCAGAACCAAATGAGTGGAAGAGCTTTATTCACCTTCATCCTTGCTGTTGGAGAGGAATTAAAAGTTACAGAGTTGACCTGTGAGAGACAGGTGACCTGTCACTTGTGTGTGGGATATCACGTTGGCAGTATTGAAGTAAAAGCAGTTGCAGTCATCCTGATTCTTTATGCAGCATTCCCACCTAACAGGTCAGCATGTACAATGGCACCTGGGACGCTGCTTCCACATGGAGACCAACCGTCAATGAATGTGACTTACTGTAGAACTGAGTGCAGGAGTTACAGTTCAGCATGCCCGTGTCTTGTATTTCTGGAAAACACAAGATCGATAAATAGATTTGTGTAGCCAAAGGGGACCATTTTGATCTGTTAATTTGACTTTTGGCATAACACAGGCCCTGCAATCTTCCCCAGTAATGCATTGATCAATGCATTCATCAAGCTTATAACTTCTGTCTCTGATAGAAAGACATCCTGTCCGAACTGGTGCCATTGTTTTTCACATTCCCCATAGGTTCCTTTGTCTTTCAGCAAAATCGCGAATGCGTCTTAGATTAGAAAACTCTGCTCTAAGTTTGGAGGAGGATCGTTGTTCTCTTTGCTAATGAAGTCTCCAGGGAGTGCGTTCTGCACTGAAGGGAGAATGAGATGCCCATCTCTACTAAGAGCATCTTGTACATCAGTGCAGTCTGATTTGCTTGTATTAACCCTCCTTCCGCAGCTA
Source organism: Alligator sinensis (assembly GCF_000455745.1). Classification (NCBI taxonomy): domain Eukaryota; kingdom Metazoa; phylum Chordata; order Crocodylia; family Alligatoridae; genus Alligator; species Alligator sinensis. The sequence continues at coordinate 499,952 of NW_005842046.1, forward strand.
CCTCTGGAGCTAATAGCAACTGCAAGGAATTCGTAGCAAAAAAATCTGCAACCTGGGGATGTTCCTATTGTTAGACGTTTCAATCATTGGTGTTCTTCTTGGCAAGGGGGGCTCTCAGAATAGAGGCGCTCTGTAAACACAAACTGTAATAAATTTCTTAAAGTGTAATAAAATTCCAGAAAGATTTGAGGAACCGGGTGATCCAGGACCAGCGGAGCTCCAGCATTCTTATGCTACCTTTGTCCCTCTTCTACTCTGAAATTTTGGGGTATGTCTCATTTCAAAGATACCCCTGACTACCTCCCCGTGCAGCAGCTCACACAGGTCCCCATGCAAATTCATATTCTCCCTGCTCATTCAGTGCAGCAGATCACATGCTTTTCCTGTGCCAGGTGAGACATCATTAATCATCCTGCATGTAGTTAGAAAGGCTCTTTTCTGTGCTGACAGCCTGATTTTAATAGGGACGATCAACACCTGTTTAAGCTTAACTCAGTTTTCCCCTTAATGCAGCCTTTCCCCCTTCAAAATAGAGAAAACTCAAACCTTCTGTTTTGAATGTTTCACTGTAGAGAAAAGTAGGAGTTTGTCCAGCTGTGAGACCAGCCTGTCTAGGGTATGCTTGGCAAAAATGCAGCATGTTGTTGGTTACCTGTAATAAATCTCTTGTGCATTTATATTGTGTGCAGTATTGACTTGGAAAAATACCTTGTTTGAACTGGTTGACTCTCAGCTCGTAAAGGACGCACTTACCTTGCCTGACAGCTGGTTGGATTTGCAATTTTCCTTTGCTTCAGAACAAAAAGGGACAGAGCGAGCCACAGACACTTAAGGTCATTGCTGCTGATTTGATCTTTTTCAGAACTTTAGATTTCTGGGCACCTCCAGCAAGGCTAGATGCACATGCCAGATGTGAGATAAAAACAGCGCATTTACACTTTCCATTTGATCTTTTAGCTTAGCTGGGCCTGGCAACCAAGGAAGTATGCCATGCCAGTTACTGTGTGCTATTGCCCTGTACAGCCAATTTGTTTTTACCACCGCAGAAAAACAAAACCCTCAATAAAGTTAGAGCATTATTTACAAAAGAGAAATGCATTATATCCCTTAAAGGGAGACTACCCCATAGTGTATTTCAACATGAACACTATCTGCAAAAGTCACTCTTAGGTTTCTATACTTCAATATAAGAGAGAAAATAATTAGTAGTCAAAAGATGCAGCTGCTCTCTTGAGCATGGATGCCATTGGGAAAGGATGTCTGAGACCCAGGAGACGGGTAAGAGAGGCAGGAGAGATTCTGGGTCAGACGGTCCCAAGTGCTGCCAGATGGGAGAAGGGCAGAGCATGTCCTCATCCAGAGAGAGGAATTGTCAGAAGGAAAGTGGTAGGAATAAAACTGCTGGAAGTCAGCACTTGTGGAAGCCAGAGCATGTGGGTGTGCACGTGTGGGGTGGGTGGAGAAGGAATTGTGCAGAGCTCTGCACAGCTGCTTGTGTCTCTGCAACTGCTGACATCAGTGGAGTTTTCATAAAGGTGCAAGCAAGACATGTTGCACAGCAGGTAGAATTGGAGGTTTCCCAGGCAGGAGTAGCAAGGGCAGGTCAGCAGGAGCCCCGTGGCAGTTCTGGGCCAGACATGGAGCTCCTGGACATTGTCTGCCCAGGACACAGGGGAGCAGGTGCTGGGCAAACCAGGAACAAAAGGGACCTCACTCAGCAGCTCAGCCACGTTCAAGAGGATGGATGTTCACTAGGGAGTCTTTTCTGAGATATCGCTGGTATTTACTGCTGTGTAACTTAGTATGCAGGAGATCTCTAAACCAGCGGCGAGCAAACTTCCAGGCCCATGGGCCAGAAGAGCAGTGTGGGGCCAGTCTGCATGCAGGGTGATTTGTGGGTGGGATCCAGCATGAAGTTGATCCATGGGTGCAACCCGGCATGCCAGCCCAGCTCTGCGTGCTGGGTTTGGCCACGGCGCAACCCTGCACACCCGTCCAACCCATGTGCAGAATCCGACTACAGAGCAGCCCATGTCATGTGGCCCAGAGGGCTCCACACATTTCCAGAAATTTGGTGGTGGGGGAGTGATGTCAGCATGAATTACCATGGCTTGCACAGCTGCTTCCAGACCCGCAGTAATTAACCCTGCCACTACTTTCCCTCCACCAAGTTTTTAGACCCACGGGGAACTCCAGGGGCCAGATGACATAGGTCCATAGCCTGGAGGTTGAGCACTGTTAGTCTAGACACGTACACACAGACCAAATAAGAACAGCTCGTATCTCGTACGATCGCTGCTTCATGAGATGACGTGCACCTGTTCTACGTGTGGTCCCAAACTTCCCTCCAGGACGGAGGAGCTACAAAGCGCTCCGTGAAACAAAGCCTGACATGTCCAACCGGTTCTTGTTTGGGTGATAAACAAGGAGCTCCGTTGTTCTGGCTTATCCTAGCTGAGAGAAGGCTCCGGCCGGACCGGGGACGGCGCGATGCTGGGGCACTCTAGCAGGAATCTTAAAAGGCCGCAGGGGAGCCTTAAAATGCGAAGAGGCACCATGTAAAAATAGCAACGTCTTACTCAGCCAATCCATTGCATTCATGTGTGCTGAGCAGATCTGCTGACTTGAGCTAGCAGAGCAAACACAGCTGAGAGAGAGTGACCTGGGCTCTCGTTAAAGTGACCGGGCAGCATTGTTTTGGTTAGCAAATCAGTCATGCCCAAGGTCAAAGTCTACTTAAAAAAACTGTTTTGGTCCTGATCTGCTCCAATTCTGAGTCAACAGTGGTCCGTGCCCTCAGGAACCTGAATTCATTTACAATTGCTATAGGGTGGCCTGGCTCCTTAATGGAACCAGGCCCAAACCTGCTTGCGCGCAGGTAACCGTCTCCCCAGTGATGGGCTTGGGATAGATGATCTCACTTTAAAGGGCAGGTGAGCAGGTCAAGCAGTAAAGGTACATATATATGATGGACCCGAGCTTAGGGCGACCACCTTTTTAAAATGTAAAGGCGGGACACATATCTGCCTCTCTCCTCTCCTGCCCCCTGCCCGTGCAGAGCTGAGAGGGGCAGGGCAGAAGCGGACGCAGATTGCCCGCTGCAGGCTCAGGGCTCCCCACCCTGCTGCCCTCTCCCCAGGAGCCCCGTGTGGGCCGCATGCCCCCTGCCAGCCCAGCAGCAATCAAGGGCAAAACCCCATACTGCCTCTGCTGCTACCAGGCAGGCAAGGGGTGCCTTGCCAGGGGGAGGGCAACAGGGCAGGAAGCACCAAGCTTGCAGCAGGCAGCCCATGTCTGCCTCACCCCAGGCACAAATCTGGGGGCACATGCCCCCCTAGGAGTGCACACAGCGGCGGGGAGCCACCCCCTTCATGCTCTGCACCCCCTGGACAAACTGCCCATGGTTCTGTCCTGCTCCACGCACTGCCCTGGCTGGGCAGCATCCCCAGCCCCTGCCCAAATCCCTCCCTCACCGTGGGGGCCTCGATCTGCCCCACCGCTCCCCTATCCCTATGTCCCCTCCTCCCACATAGACTTACCTGCAGGGAGCTGCTTGCCACTGGTGCTGGGCTGTCTTCCTGGCCACGTGCATGTGTGCGGGCATGCACATGCATGTGGCATTCCCTGTGTCCTGCTCGTGACACCCCCTTGCAAGCTGGAACGCTGCCCACCTGCAAGGAGAAGCCCACCGTTTCCCGATCCCTGCACGATGCTGAGAATCCAGGACAAATCCTGTCCCTGAGCCATGCAACCCTGGACCGGGACTTGAAGTTCCCACCGTGGGACTCTCCTGCCCAATTAGGGGTGAGTGGTTACCCTATCTGTGATGGTTAGAGACTGGCTAGTTTGGGGACTGGCAGCAGAGGAGCTGCAGTATCAAGTCCTGCCTCAGGACTTTTGCAGGGTGCTAGTTGGGGCTAAGAAGGCACTTTTTCCCTTCTCATGAATGCTACTGATACATCTATGAAGCCCTGGGATATTGCCTGGGGGACAGGGTTTGAATAGGATGCACCCATGCTCCTGCCAGTTCTTAGAAAGCCCCAAGCTTCCTGGCTAGAGAGTCTTGCTCTTCCCCTCGGGGTCACATTGATCACCAAATGCGAGGTCAGGAAGGACTTTTCTCCCTATGTCAGCATCTGGGGATCTTTGCCTTCTTCTGTAGCGTGGGGCATGGTCTTCCTCCTAGGATCCCCACAGATATATTAACCAATTACTGTCCATGCAGTGTTCCTGGCATTCTGCCTTGTGATTATGGGTGTGAGTTTGAAGTGGTGATTTGGGGGAGTCCTTGATTGCCCATGAATGTAGAGGACTGGACTCAAGGGACCAGGAGGCCCCTTCTAGTCCTTTGTTCCTAGACCCACCCAATTGACCTACCTCCTCAGACAGGTTTTGCAGGCTGTGCTGAGTTCCCAGCTGCCCCAGCAAAGCTGCTTGCAGTCCCTGAGCTACTTCACTGGAAGCTGGCATAGAAAGATGACTGTGAACTGCTGTGACTGCGTACCAGTGGGTGCGTCTACATGCCTACATTTACTGTGCAGTAATTTAGGTTACTGTGCAGTAACTGAAAACTACTGCGCAGTACAGGCCTGTGTCTACATGTGCACACATGTACTGCCCTGTAACTATGGTGACTTACACCGACTTGGGTGTAAATTTGATACTGCATAGACACCTGTGTAGACACCTTACTGCACCTGATTAGGTACTGCACAGTAAGGCACATGTAGATGCCTTACTGCGCAGTAACATTGTGTATGTGGACTGACTTGGAACTAACTTGAGTCCCAAGTCAGTCCACACACACCATTAATGCACTTTAATGGCTGCACGTGTAGACACCAACTTAAAAACCATTTACTGCGCAGTAAATGCATGTGTAGACACCCAGTGAGTAGTGCAGGGAAGAGAACAGCCAGGAGATCATTCTCCACGCCTCCCAGGTAGGTATTTTGGATGCCAGTACTGGTTGTTGGGCAAGGGCAAAAGCCATTGCCTTGAGGAAGAGGGTCTAGAAACAGGACCTGGCTTATATGTTCTGGTTTATGTTGCTCTGGACAAACAGACCCATCCCAGAGGAAAGAGACTGTGGTGCTGCTGCTCTTAGATACTTCACTCGACTGGGCTGGACGGTGAGTGCTCAGCTGGCTTCCAATGCTGAAATACGGAGCAGGCACCATTAACATTTCCTGTGCGAGAAAGAGGACTTCTCTGACACATCTTTGCGGAACAGAGCTGCCTCTTCCCTCCAGATGTTGTTTGTCCCTGTTAAACACACTCAAGTCTGTTCTGCTAGTAATATCCCTTCAGCAAACAGTCCTTCTTATCTGCTTGTCACTGAAAGACAATCAGTCTGGGGCTTGTACAGGGCCATTCTTTAAACCAGCGGTTCTCAGCCTTTTTGGACTCGATGCACCCTTCACGGGACGCAAGGCTCTCTCGAGGCACCCCCCATAACCCCCCAATTTCAGAACTTCATTTATATATTACAGTGCCTACCTCCTTGCAGAAGAACTGGGCGGGGGAATCATCCAGGCCCTGTCCTTATCTGCTTAGCTTATTTGCTTATCTCCTCACATGTCCCACCACCCTTCAAGGGATCTGGCAGCACCCCAGGGTGTCCCCTCCCCGTGGTTGCAAATCACTCCTTTAAACAGTCAAAAGTTTCCATGAGCGATTTTGAACAGCAGAGTAAACTGGTTGTCCTTATCAGCTGACATCCCAGGATCCTGGGGGGCTGAGACCAGTGCCACCGAGCTCGCTGGTGGGTGTCTGACTCCTGGAAGATCCCTGGCATTCC
>NW_005842046.1:505782-512798 GCF_000455745.1 Alligator sinensis
GCTATCAGAGGTCGGCTTTTGTCCTTGTGGTGCATATTCTGGCAAGCCACAACAATGCACGGCACAAATGAAGTCCTCGCTGCGCTGAATTCAAGGAGGTTAGCAGCTGTCAGTGTCATTTATCCTAGTCCACCAGTTAACTATCACCCGCCAGTCTTTATGGTGGCCCAGCAGGACTGAGAGTTTCCCTCCGAGTTACTCTCTCTGCATTCATGCATAGTCTCCTCTTTTTGCTTGTAGTCTTAGTTGCCCCATTAGTCGTGACTCCCCGACTGGCACATGCGACTAGGGACAGCTGAGCCAGTCCGGATGACAGAACATACCCCCCATCCTCACTAGGGTTTTATTGGAAAGTTTTAGGGACTCAGACAATGTGGATGAAGGGTTTTCAGAGTTTGTTAAGCCTGGGGAAATCCCAGGTCAAGCCATGCAGCATAATATAGAGAGATCACTCTTCTCGGTCTGAGACACAAGTTCCAGAAACCGGTTTGACCCAAATCAGTTAAGTCTGATACTGCATTCAGCCAGATTTATCTTAAACCGTTTTGTGCCATTTTGAACCCAGTTGATGTGCATTGAACTTCTGTTCTGTTCCAGGTTTAAACCAGTTTCTGATCACTTAAATCAGTTTATGTGTAACTTCTGTCCCTAGCCGAGGCTGAATCCGTCCAGAGGGATTTTCCCTCCAGTGCAGGTTGGTCAGCCCGTGGCTAAGAGCTGGTGTGAGAGGAGGGAGGGGAGACCTGCCACAGGGAGCAAGGGAAATAGTAGCTGTAAGTGCCAGGGTAGGCTGAGATGCAGCAGGGCCTGTTGTAGATCTCAGACTACCTAGAGCTGGGAGGAGTCAGGACTCATGGAAGAGGCGATATCTTTTATTAGACCAGATCTTTTGTTAGATGTTTGCAAAAAAAAAATTATTTATTTGCAAGCTTTTGAAAATTTGCTCAAAACCTTGCAAAATAAGGACGTTTTTTGTGGTTGCAAACATCTAGTTTGTCTAATAAAAGATATTGCCTCTACCATTTCTGATTCTTTTGCTTCTAGTCTAAACCAATACGGCTACAACTGGGATACCTGCCTAGAGCTGGAGCTTTTAGCCTCCACTATTGAGAGAGACATTCCTCAATTCATGGAGTGATTGCTCTCACACAGAGAGGTTTGAGACACCGATCTGCCTCCCGTTTTTCCCCATTCACCCCCCCTCCCCCCGCAGGCACACACACTTTATGTTAAGCAGTGTCTCAGTTTCAGCTGGAAAAGACTGTAGTTGGGGACCCCCACTCCAGATTTATGCTGGAACTGGTGCCCCAGCGTGCTGCTCCACGCAAGCCGTGATTAAAGCAACAGCAGTGCCAGCAGCTAAGTGCTGGGAGCGGGAGACTGGAAGATGCTGTTCTACGATGCCTGTTTTTTTATTTTATTTTAAATGTTCAAGGCCTAGCTTGGTTGTGCCAAAGCCTCCATTCCTTTGAATATAATTATGTATTAGTGTAATATTTTGCCTTATGATTTATATTTCTAGCGTGGCTTCATAACAGCATTTGCAGCGGTGACCTGAAATGACTGCGTCTCGGAACGATTTGTACTTCAGGGAAATCAAAGCAGCTCGCTGTTGGTCTGCTAATCCAGGGATAGGGCCAGTCTCCAAGGCAGAGTCCTCAGCACAGCTTGCGGGCTGCCGGCTACAACGCAGACTGAACTTCCCAGGACACGGTCATTTGGGTTGCTGTGCTTGGCTGTAACCACTGAATCCATGCGCTCTTAAGCTCCTTGGGGGCTAGATAGAGCCTAGACTCTGACTTAGGCTCTGTGCTTTTAGACCTAGGGACAGGGGGGAAATCTTTTATCTCCCGTCTCTTCTTGAGCCTGGCAGGCTGCAGTTCAGGTGCCTGTACCCCCGAAACAACGGCAGCTCCCTTCAGCCTCCATGCTGAAATAACTCTTCCACCAAAGACTTGTTGCTGTTTCTCTCTTAGAAGATGTTAAAGCAAGGGAGACACTGACTTTGCAAATTAATGTCTTAGCTCCCTGGGTGGGGGAGCAACCTTTTTGGCAGGTATGCAACTGGTCCCCTTCTTCTGCCTGATCTCCTGCTCTGCTTTCTGCTTCTCCCCTATCCGCTGCTGTGCTGTCTGTCCCCTCCCTTATCTGCTGTGTTGGCCATCCCTATGTCCCCAGAGTGCTGGGAACCTGTTGGGTTGTGGTCAGTCCTTTCAGGATTTCTGGCCCCAAACCAGTTTGACTCCATTGCTGCCCTTTGGCTCTTGTGTCCCGTCCATAAAATGAACACTCGGAGGGGTCTGTCTTTTATAAGGTCCCTGGCCCCTTTGACCAGTGTGCCTCCTAAGGGGCTTCAAACTCCCCATTAGGTAATCCATCATTTGGTTATAAATTCACCTGGGAGAACGATTCCTCTTGGCAGAAGCTACCTCCTGGTACTTCCATTTCAATGCGAGATCTCTCAGCTCATTAAATTCCCTGATATGTCCCATTATAAGCTTTTGTTTTCAGTTGCTTAAAATGTTGCCAGATTCTAACCCTTTGGGCTGAAATTTTCCTTGTCAGTGGCTCAAGCTGTGCTGTGTTTGGTAAATTATGGTCAACTCAAGCAAACCAGCTCTGTTGTTTTAAGTGAGGGACAAAAAGCTCATGGTCAAAAAAATACTAGTGATTTTTCTTGCTGAAGCACTTGCTTCTTATGTCTCCCTGGAGCAGGGATGTGACATTGGGCGCTGCGGGGGGACGAGGTGAGGGAATGCGTATTTTGCCGTTGCCGTGAAAATCAGCTCAGATTTGTCCAAGTGAAAAGCCCTTGAAAAATCTCAGTGTGCACAAGCTCAATAGAGGCTTTTTTAATTGCAGCCACTCAAGTTTCTGACAGTGTCAACCCCTTTGAGCCTGTTTTGCCTCCATCACCAGTTTTTACCACTGACCAGACAGGGCACATGCCGTTTTCAGAGTGACTGAGCGCGTCCCAGCCCAAGGCTACAGGGATCAAGCCAGACTTTCCCCTGTAATTGCTGCTTCATACCAGGACAGGGTTGGGCAGTGGGACTGAGCGCCTGGAGCCTGTCTTACTTTTGCTGCCACTGACTCCCTAGCTGGGCCCAGGAAGGATGGAAGAGGCAATGACCGGACTCAGCTGCAGAGGGGACAAGACCGGGGCCAGCCAGAAAGAAAGGAGTAGATTGAGATGAGAAGAAAGGAAGGAGAGAAACCAGGAGGTGGGGGCTGGTGGGAACTGGGACTGGGGCTAGACTGGCCAGACTGGTTGTGCAAGGAAGGTGGGGGCTGGTAAGGGCAAGGTGGGGGAGGGATAAAGAAAGGATGAGATTGGACAAGGAGAAGGGCAAGAGATGTGACTGGAGGCCAGGAAGGAGGGGAGAAACTGGACAAGAAACTGGGGGGAGGAATTGATACTAGCTGGGGGCATGGGGCAACACTCAGATAATAAGTCCAGAGAACTGGAACGGGTGGGATGAGTAGTGTGGGACTGGGATAAGAAGCCTGAGCAAGAAAGGCAGCACGCAGCCAACGAGAGAGGCAGTTTCATAGCTGCCTAGGAGGCATGTACCAGGTAATTATAAATGCAGAGGATGCCGTTACATACACACATGAAACGTGTTCAGTATTGATGAGGGATTGCTCTCAGGCTTTCCCTCTAGCTTCGGCGGGCAAGCGAGACTAGGGGGCATCTGAACTCCAAGGCCTCTGGGCTTGGGGCTTGCATGTAGGACACCTGCCATGGATTTGGGAGCATCTGACCCCCAGGCTGATGAGTCCAGGAGGTAGGATACTTGCCAGTGGCTGCACGATGCACACCTGAACAATTGAGCTCTGCTCAGTCGATCAAATTCGGAGCCGATTTGGCAGATTTGGCCTGAGACACAAAATAAAAAAAAAAAGTTATACATAGGAAAACAAACGGTGTTAACTGTCAGCTCTTCATGGTAAGGACTGTTTTTGTGTTTGTCCTGTTTAGGGCCTAACACTTCACAAAGACTGAATCATTAATAATGCGCCCATCACCAATAGGAGAGCTTGCCTCTAAGAAGTTAGGTGTGGTATATTTGTAGGTTAAATGGCCTGTGCTCAGTGACCCAGACTGCTGAAAACTTTATTCTGACTATCTTACCATCTTCTGTTGGCAGAAGAGCATGTGAAAATGTCATATTGGCTAATTTGTCAAAGGATTACCCAAAGGCAATTGGCAGAAGAAGCCAAGCAGCCCAACGCGAAGAGCCTTGCTGGATTGGAACTGTCCCAGCAATGTCCTAAAAATGTCAAGAAAATCTGATGATGATATCTAGGGTGGGTAACAGCTTGTAAGATGTCTTGTCCCCTTTCAAATGCTGTCATGTTAACGATAATTTGGATTTGGGGCTTTGTTGACAAGGACTTAATTTTAGTTGTTCACAATCAGACCAGATTTTTTAACATTGTTCAAGTACAAAAAAGGAAAAAACCCCCACAAGAAATATATCAAGAGACAAATTATTGGGAGCTTTCAAAAGGAAGTATATTCATTTTAAGAATAATTTTAGAGAACGTCTTTATTCTTTCTCTATTTCTTTTTTAAAGGGAAAGCCATTGCTTGAACATTTAAAAAAAATCTTAAAGCATTCCTGGGTTTGGGGAGAGGGACGGGACAGGAAGACTCAACTGGCATTTGTTCCTCTGTTTTTCCAACTGCTATGGATGATTTTTGAAGACATCACTGATGGTAATTTTCCAAAGCTTTCGGATGTTTCCAATATGTTGTCCAAGTTTTACACTCGCACCACAGGACAGGGACTCCGGCTCCAGACAGTGCTCAGTGTCTTGTTCCAGGAAGGGCAGGTTGTTCTCTGTTGAGTGACTGGAGCCACTTTCTTCACTGCCCACATATTCTTTTCACTGGTAGCCTGACCCAGCTTAGCTTCTGAGACTGGTGATGGAAATAATGTTAAGGACCTTGCTGCAAAGTAATGATGAGCATCAATGAGGGAGAGTTCCAGATTTATAGCAAAATACGTATTTAGCAGTATTCCAGGCTAATCCTCCAATAACCTCTCCCAGTGCAGTGTGCCTGGGTTTTGGCTTGTAGACAGGGAGTCTTTGACTTAAGTCTTTTTTGGATTCTTTATGTACAGCGACAGAAGGGCTCCTCTTTTGGATTCTTACACTGGCGTTTCAGATCGTGTGCGCTCTGGAAGACCTTACAGGAACCAGGTAAATCATTAGACCTGGTGAGATAATGAGGAATTTTTTCCTAGTCTTGTAATGGCCTGCTATAAAGGATCATTCACGTAACCATTACATTTTTGGACTCTCTTTCTCATGCTGGGAAATTTGAATGAAGTGCCTCTTGTGTTGCAAAGCAGCTATGACAGCGGCACCCACATCTATGACCTTGACACCCTAAGGTCTTGGAGGTGAGGCAGGAGCAACAGATTTGGGTTGGAACTAGATGGGTTAACTTGTGTGTTAAGATATCAGTTGTTGCCAAGAGGCTGTGTTCAGCTGCAAACCTTTTGTCTGTAAGTCTTTAAGGATCCCTGGAAAGAAGTGAAGGAAGAAAGCTGTTTCTGTGGGATAGAGGGCCAATTTTGCAGTTTCAACATTAAATCTAATGACTTTTGGGGGTTCTTGATGACAAAAGTTTGTTAAAAAAACAGTTTGTATTCAGGATCCAATATGAATTTACTGTGTGCAATTCTTGGTAAATACTCTAGTGATTGTTCTGATGACTTTAAAAGGTCTGTTTGGCAACATCTCTCGTCTAAAAAATTTCCACTTTTATGTTCTGTGTTTTGTCCCTCGTTTCAGAAAACAGGACTTCTGTTTCATAAATAATCAGGTTCAGTGGGCAAATACCTGAATGCGTCATTTGTGGTCCATGTAGGAAACTGGTTGCACTTGGGGTATGCCAAGTGGGTATACCCACTTGCAGCATACCAAAATACCATTTGGTATACCACTTGGTGTATATACCAATGCACCAAGCGGTATTTTGCCTACTACCACTTGGAGAGGCAAAATAATACACAATATTATTTTGACGGTAATTTTCTGACCGGGTCTGGGAATGATGACATCTTAACAAAGATGCCAGAATCTCCGCAATTGAAGAGGAAGTTGAGTCGTATTGTTTTAAAATTCTACTTTTTGTTTAGTCTATTAACATAGTTTTGCCAATACCAAATGTTAAAATTCATAAGTCATACGCCCTGGAAATCATGACATTTGAGTTAAAAATGAGATACTAAATAAATAAATAAATTTTATATGTGTGTGTGTGTGTGTGTGTGTGTGTGTGTGTGTACACAGCAAGCCTGTGGCCCTGCAGCCTGGATGAGTGACACGGGGCCCATCCACAGACCAGAAACCTGGTGGGTTGGGCCCTAGTGCCGTGTGCCCGCTCCAGCACACAGGGCTACGTGGCCTGCCGGGCTCCTTGTGGGTCTGCAAATTCGGCAGCAGGGGAGCAGCAACGATCGCTGCCGCTGGTCCCCCAACGCCACGTTTCTGGCCCCTTGGGGAGCCCAGTCAGCCGGATGACATGAGGGGGCCAGATCTGGCCCTGGGGCTAGGGGTCAACTGGATGATATTGGGGGCCAGATTTGGCCATAGGGCCAGGGGTCAGCTGGATGATATGGGGGGGGGGGTAGATTTGGCCCTGGGGCCAGGGGTCAGCTGGATGATACAGTGGGGCAGATCTGGCCCTGGGGCCAGGGGTCAGCTGGATAACATGGGGGGCTAGATTTGGCCCTGGGACCAGGGGTCAGCTGGATGATAGGGGGGAGCCAGATGGATGATATTGAGGGCCAGGGGTCAGCTGGATGATTCGGAGGGGGGTGGGGCAGAGCCCAGTCAGCTGGATGACCCGGGGCACATGTACACGGCAGCTTTGCTCCAGCACGGCGCGGGCGGTCGCGGGGCCTAGCCCTGGGCACAAGCCGGCCCCGGGTCCGAGGTGGCCGCACGAGGGGCTTCTCCGAGGGGCGGGGCCTACCAGCGCCCCGCCCCGCCCCCCC
>NW_005842046.1:513130-560222 GCF_000455745.1 Alligator sinensis
CCGGGGCTCTAGGGGGGGGGTGAACCTGCACCCGAACCGCCCCCCCCCTTAAAAAAATGAAGTAATACCTCCCTCCCCCAGTCGCGTGTCACGCCAGGGCCGGGGGGGGCCACCGCCAGCGCCGACCCTCTGTCCTTGCGGCGCGCGAGACCGCCCGCACGTGCCCCCGACGCTCCCGCGGCACAATATTAACGATGGCCGGGTTTTAATTGCAGGCGTCGCGGTCGCTGCAGACACCCCAAAAACTGCCGCCGCGTTGGACCCGTTCGGCGCCGTTCATCACTGTCGCCGAGCGTCCGGCTGCTTTATTGGTTCCTAACGTGTTGTGTTGTGTTGTGTGATTTTTGTATACCCCCCCCCTCGCAGGATCCTCGCCTCTCGTTAGGCACGACCGCCCGCTTCTGTTTACACGGGTGAAGGTTTGCAATAGGGGTGGTGAAATGAAGTCACGGCTGCGTTTTTCGGTCTATATTATGAGATGATTTTTATCTAATTTTTAAAATTTTTTCGGAAAGCTTTTCGCTAGTTTGTTCCTATCGAATCCTGGATTGAGTCCAGAAAAGCCCTCAGCTTGTTTAACAGGAGTTCACAATTCAGGACTGAATAATATGGTTTTTTTTGTGTGGTTTGTCGTTGTTTGGGGTTGGTTTGTTTTTTTGTTTGTTTGTTTGGATGTGATTAACGTCGAGCTCCAGACGAGTGAAAAAGACAAGATGATGTGGTAGGTTGCAGCTGGGTTTCTTTAGGTTCGGGCTGACCGTCGTGCACACGCTCGTTTTGCCAGCCGGCAGGGTTTTTGTACGTAGAACAAGCGAAATGATCAAGCAACAATTGCTCGTGCATCGTCTGGTAAAAGAACAAGGTGATTTTGAACAAAACCCTTCCTCGAAGGACTTACGATCCCTCTCTCGAAGATGCTTTTTTAGGTTTGGGGGTTTTTTTTGTGTGGTTTTTTTTTTTTTTTTTTAATCGCATCCCTCTTATTCTGATCTTAGAAATCATACTTTTTAAAATGGAAATATGCAGCAATATTGCTTATTTCTCACAAGAAATAGCAGCAGAAGTGGGTCTCAAACAGCGCTGATCACGACTAGCTGCTGCTTCTGGTATAGTTTTCCCTTTCTGTCATGACATATCACTGAGGCAAAGGGCGTTGGGAGGGGCGTTCCTTTGTTATCCCGAGAATTAAATCAAGCTAACGGAAGTATTCGCGTTTACGAATGCTCCTTTATCCAAAGGTTTCTTTCAAACGGTGAATAATTTGTCCAGTTGTCTGCATGTGTTTTTCGGTTTGCAAACAAAACCTGCTTTTTTTTTTTTCTCCTTCTTTTCCCCCGTGCATGTGCTTCCATTAGCAGATCTTTGGATTTACCGTTACATGATCACGGTGTTTTAGGAAGGAGCATTTGTGCTAAAACAATGTATGGTAGTTCTTTCGGTACGGTCGATATTAAGGAACGTGTTCACAATCGTAATGGGTGTGCACGGAGTGTCATCTTTAATATAGACATCTGCAGTGCGTGCACGTTTTAATTGAATTAAGCATGTAGAGCTATGACTACAAAATTGAATAGTGAGGCAGCTCCTAGATGAGGCTGCTGAGCAGGGGGACTGTACACAAGGACGGTATTTTGTGGGAAGACCTTGTATTAAGGTGAGGGAATAGAGTTGTTCCTCAAAATGCTTTTGGACATTTCAGATGTGGCTAAAATCAGCAGTTAGAATTAAACCGAGTGATAATTAAATTGGAGAAAATTCTCCCTTGCTGCTGGTGTCTTCAAGCCATCTGAAGAAGGATGAAGAGTCATCCTCCCTTCCAAAGTGGAGTGAGAGGGCCAGCAAAGGAGAGTTTCCTTCTGCTCCTTTCCCTGTCCTCAGCTGGTGCAGGGTTGGGTCACTTTCCCCTTCCCCATCAGATTGTGATGGCCAGTTCTCTTATCCCCTACTTGGGGAGGGCGGTGTTTGTTCGGGGCTTTTCAGAGGTGCTTGATACTCCACTTGCTGTGATTTGTGTATGCTACTTGGGTATGTTGGAGCAGCAGGAGTGTGTTGGTCATGTCCTTTGGGTGGTGGGAGCAGGCAAATGGTGATGTGTTGCAGTGGCTCATTCCACTCTGTAGATAGAGTATGTGACTTGTGGAACAGCAGGTAGCAGGCCCTGATAGTTGATAAGCAAACTACTGAAATTATTTGAGATTCATTCGGCTTGCCTGCTTCATTGGCTGCATGCTTGTGGATGCTGTTTTGATTAAACAAATCTTCAGCTCTCCATCTTTTTTCCCTATATATCTTTTATAATGTTGGGAGTGCCATATCTGTCTTTTGGTGGGACAGATGTATAATTTCATAAGTTAATATGGAATTAATATGAAAAATTAGCCAACTAAAGCCAGTTTACAAAGACTGAAAATATCATGGCTTACGTTACAGTTGTCCTCTTTGACAGTGCTGTGTAATTTGTCTGTCTGATACAACAGGCTTGGTATGTTACAAAATGAACTGAGATACTCCTATAAAAAGCAACAGTTGGAAGGTCATGTTTGAGGTATTAGCTGCTTATTTTAATTTTTCTTTGCTGTTTAAGCACTACCTAGATGGTACTTCATGGGGAGATGCAAATGAAGTAGTGCTAAATTGGGGCATTTTTTATCAGCAAATTATTTTAACCAACATCTTCAATCTAGCAAAGGACTGTTATTGATAAAGAGATTGTTCAGATTACAAATGGCTGGATAATGAATGGGCTTCTGTAAAGAAACTGCTATATTTTGTAAGTATTTAAAAAAAATATCTAACTTCAAACCTAATAATCCAAATGAAGAGTAGTACAGGTCAAGAAGAACTCATGGTGCTCCATAAAGTAAATATTTCAGTGCGTGATCTATCAGGAAAAGTTAAACATGCTAAGATTCCTTGAATCATAGTAAACGGTTCCCATTCTGGATGGTCAAAGACTTTTTAAAAATGATTTTGGCTTGCGTGTATACTGGACTTTTTAACATTTTATTGGTTGAATCCTAATTTATACACCACAGCATCTGAAGAGTGTTTCACTACAGGAAAGCCATGTAGAGAGAGATATATATATCTTTTTTTTTAAAAGCTCATATTTAAAATTTGACACTTGGCTGCTGATGGCCCTAGCCTTGTTGAAAGGCTGCAGTTTATGCGACAAGCTGTATGGGGAGCCCAATTATTCACCATGGGAATCTATTATACCAAGGTTCAGAACAAATTGGATATAGTTTACTGTTATTTTTGCTACGCAAGTCCTTTTTGTGCCTATGTTTGCAGCTTAAAATGGCCCACATCCTAAGTATGGACAGGATTTATGATGTGATCTCTAAGACAATATGCCTGTGGAATCTTAATGATTCTACAGATATTGCATCGGCTGAATGGACAGAGGCTTTTCGTTACGTTTGGATTGTGATTGTTCTTTCGGTTGGCGTTGTATCGAGACTGAAAGCCATGCACCTTACACAATGCAGATAGCCTTTTTAATATCTTACATATTTGCATTTGAATGGTTACATAAATATTGTAGCACATCTTGGTTCATGCTCTCGCTGCCTTGACTGCTGGCATTTAAAATAGAGCCTCGATGTTAACACAGATTTGTTCCTGGCTGGCACCGTTTCAGAAGGGGGTTCTGAGGCACATCATCGTTAAGTGGTGAAGTCTGTTTGTGATGAGGTACAATGTTCACTTATCCCTGTTCCAGTCTCCCACCCTTTCTGCCCACATGTTGATACAGGCAGTTGGAGATGAAACAACTTAAAGCATAAGCTGTTCACATCACCAGCTATTTACAAAGCTTCTTAATATTTGAGGTTGCAAAACTGATAGTTGCTTGGGACCCAGCCCTGCCTTCCCCACGTGCGCAAAACTCCTGTAGATTTCTGTGGAAACAGTGGGTGTGTAAAGAGTGCCGAATCTGGTCCCCTCGTTGTTTTAGGGAGATGGCCAAAATGGCCTGTGACTCATGACAAATCTTAACGCTGCCTGAGGGGTTATTTATTTATTTTTAATTTTTTTTTGTAAGTATTTGTGCGCTGATGTAACTAAACAGAGGCATCTTTTGTGAGAACCGTAAGGGACAGATGCTCTTCCAGGTAGAGAACTATAATTACTTCTGTCTATTGTGAGGTGACTTTTCAAAGCTACTAAATGTTGTTAATAAGCATGCCAGTTACCTGTCTCTTTTGATTAGCAGTTGCGTTGTAATTTTTTTTTTTCCACCAGTATAAAATGCCATATTTTGTCAAGGTTTCAATTGAATAGAATATAGTACCTTTAAAATTTCTTTTCCAGTGATACAGCTGGCAAAAGGATGACGTGGAAAGCAGCTATCTATTGTTTTGACGACTTGTGTATAATTAGGAGTCAGCCTTGCACTGTTTTCATGAAATGATGTAAACACCACCCAAAAAGGATAGGCATGTTGCATCAGATGACCGTTTCCAGTTTCCTAGTGTTTAATGTTAGCAAATGGGGACGCTTAAAATATAAGAGCACCTTGAATTATGTTCCAAGGAGATAATAAATAGTTAATATAAGGATTGCTTCTTTTGTTGGAAGTTATGTTGTGCAGCTGTAATAATTTCAGTCTCTCTCACATTGAAGTGACAAATCATGCGAGGAATCATAAACTGTCTTTCAGCCTACATGTCATTATAAACCCTCGCGGTAGTGTCCTGCATAATGCTACCAACAGTGTGGCAGATATTACTAGAATATTGCTTTTTTAACAGTGTTTATGATGGTGAAAGCTTGAAGTGTGAGTATCAGGACTGTAAAAATCAATCAGCTTTGTGGTGAAAGCCGTACAATTAAAAACGTTCAGCGAAGGAATAAAAATAATCTTGCATCTGACAGACCTGAGAAACTTTAGCTGAAACTGCATATAAAATGTAGAAGCAGGATTTTAATTATTTCCGGAGAGTAACAAACATAACCTTGATGTGTTGTGTCTTCAGGAGCGTTGCAAAATGAGGGCAGCTTTTCCACTGGATTTTCAGATGATTATTTCTAGGCTCTCTGTACACACATTGTAATCTTCATTGTTGCTGCTAGAAATTAAACAATTTCTTTTCGTGAAGGTTTGAATGTTTAGAAAAACCTTTGGGCATGGGAAACTTTTAAAATTTAAAAGTGAATATGTTTGCTGGTGAAAGGTTACCTGACTGGCAGTCCTAGGGATTGTAGCTCTCAGTTTATCCGCTAACATGATGCATCATGGATCATAGCTCCTGGGGTTGCAGCTTCTTCCCTGCTCCATTCTCCAGTCACACTAATATTGACAAATAGGGGATTTGGGGCTCTGTTTTCTTTTTAGTCTATGGCTTCTCTGCTGTCACTGCCAATAAGGGTGATCACTCAAATTCTGGTCTTTGAGCTATCCAGTCTCCCATACGGTTTTCACATTTGTTTCTTTGTCTGTGTTTTTTGGTGGTGGTGGTTTTGGTTATGTCTGTATTGGTTGAGGTAGAAACATTCACATTACCTTAAAAAATTCAGGCCAAGCTTTCTTGAAAAATTATTTTTAATTTCCTTGTAACAAAGAGCTTGCACAGGATAGTCTAGTTCTTTTAAGAAGAGTAAGTAATTGCCGGTGTCATTGTAATTTAAAGCAGGAAGGCTAGTCTATATAAATGTAAATACTTGTCTAATGCTATCTGTGCATTGCAAATGCAGGTATTGTGTAATGTGTATGGAGTACCTTGGATGAATTAATATTCTTAATCGAGTCGTAGGACTCTTTCTTCATTTTCTTATTCGCTTCTCGGCCTCTCATGGGCTAAGATCAAATGTACTTATTTCCTTTGTAAAAATCCTGTATTTTTAAGGAAGAAATCCTTTCATTGGCCGAGACGGAGAGAGTTCAAATTAGTAATTGTAAGAGCCTTGCTGCTTTCCGTGTAAGAAATCTTGTATCTATGGAGTTGTGGATTTTGTGCTTTTTAGAGGATTTAAAAAAAATATTTTCCCACCATGACTTGAATCAACAGCAATCGAAAAGCAGAACCATGCATGTGTTTCTTCTTAATCCTAAAGGATTATGATGTTGAGGGGAATCTTCCTTCAGATGTCTGTAAACATGACTTTCTGATGGGAAGTTTGCTGGTTACGGCGAGCTCCCTGAATATAGCAGGGAGGACTTGACTTCACTGCCAAACTATGTGGCTCTTGTAAAAGCTTGGAGGCATCAGGTGGTTTAATATGTAAACAGAGGCCCGGAGCCGGCTTAAATAGGTCTTCATAAAAATAAACAATGCAAAAAAGTGACCTTCTAAACGAGGAAGTAAAGGGCTCCCTGAAGAGCTGTGCATAGAAGTAGTCCTGGAAAATGCTGATCATAGCTGAATACGAGGGACTTGCCTCGAAAATCCAGTCCTTTATCACTGTATTTAGAGGACATTTGTTTTTATTTACAGCTGCTTATTGGGGACAGATTGTGCAATCAGAACAGATTAAAAAACAAGAAAAATGCCATAAAAATATTCAGAATGATGGAGTTTCCCACAGTTGGCTTATTGTGGAGAAGGTTGAGACCAACTGACAGTTAAAGCGATTTGAGCTGCTCTTAAGCCTTTAACAACAATTTTTTTTTCCTAACCAAAATTAGGACTTAGCAGCCATATGTAACAACCTTTCAGGCTTTTGGATGTTGTATAGTTCACGCCAGAGAGAATATCTTCATACTGGCAAGGTTTTCCAACTGTATTGAATTTAATTGCAGTTCATTTGCATTGAGATTACCAGGATTTTGTTACCTGTTTAGATAAACTTCTCTTCAGTCATAGGAGAGATTTGCATCAGCAAATAATGTGAATTAAAATAGCTGGAAACTTGTGCTTGAGAGAGACCGATTTATTGGCTGACTTTGCTCTCTTTGTAATCCTATTGAGCAATTAATGTATTTCATATTTTACCTATTTTTGTGGTGGGCAGGTTGGTGGGTATATTTGTTAAAAGGCATATTGGGAGAATTGATTAGTAGCTTGCACATGTAATATGTGCTTTGTACTGAAGTGGTAGGCCTCCTTGTGAGGAGGCAAAGGGTTAATTAGTGCGGGCCAGAGTTCCAGTTGATATAACAGGTAAATCAAACTGCATACTTTCTCTGTTTTGCCCCAAACTTTTTTTCACTCGTCTTTGAGACTCACTTGCACAGGCCTACCCAGAAAAAAGTCTGTGGGAAAGTGTTGGTTGTTGCTTCTCAATCATGAAGCATCCAGATTATTGACATCTAATGTGGCTTTTTGTAAGTCACTTCCTTTGAGAAGAGTTACAGCCATTCATTCCAGGCAGACATTGAGGCTTCAGTGGCAAACTTTAACTGCAGTATTATAAAATGTTGTTCTTTTAAAGCAAGACCTGACTGAACCAGTTAGCTTTTGCCTGGAAGCTGGAACTTTCCCCAAAATCCAGAATTAATATATGAACAAATTAAAGAGTTGGCAAGAGAAAAAAATCTCTGCTTTCAGAGGGCAATGACAGTTAATGTGCAGCAAGGATACATTTCAGGTGGGGGGGGGGGGGGGGGTGGGGGGGGGGGGCGGTGTGTGTGTGTGTGTGTGTGTGTGTGTGTGTGTGTGGCCTCTCCCACTGTTACTTTTTAGATTACATGATTGCACCACATAGTTGGTGGCATGACTATCTAGAAATGGTTTTGAATCTGTTCCAGCTTTTCTGATAGATGGGGTGCACCCTCCTTCATTAACAAGCAGTTAACCCTGGTATGGGTGAATTTTTGACTGAATTTTCCTTCCACCCTGGCTCTGGGATTTGTCTCTTTCTGCATTCCAGTTCCCATTGTTTGCTATGCTCTTGCCTAAGAAATCAGTAGCAGTTTTACATACTCCTGCCCTCCTGTGGTAACTATCAACAAGGCATTTTTCTTAAAAACAAGATGGTGTAAAGTGGAGAAGGAAAAGAAGTAGAGCAGGGAGCCCTTCCCATGTCAACTTCTCACACCTCCCAAGATAAACAGCCTAAAATGACAGTGTGTATAGCTTTAAAAGCAGCTTTTAAAAGCTAAAACATTTAAGAAAATTTTGAGCTGATGTGATTTGCCTTTATAGCACATTTCAACCAAAAAAGAAAGGCTCAGAGTACTTTATAGACTTGATTAATAACCTTCCAGCACATTTGTCATGTAGTATCTGTCTCCTGCATGTTAAATGGGAGAAGCCAAAGCACAGAGATTACGTGTGAGATTTTCTTTCCAAAGCAGGAATAGGATTGGGCTCTTTAGCTCTCACTAACTGTCAGCGGTAGTGAAATGCCTAGTTTCCAGTTGTGCCTCCGATCTGTTCATGACTTGTCTGAAGGTTAGTAGTCGAGTTGGCTTGTCACCCCGAATTCCTGACTTTGAGCCTTGCATTCTGGCCACCAGACAGGGTTCTCTTTCAAGCAAGTAGAAGGCACAGCAAAATAGTGCATACAGTATGCATGCATGTTATCACCCTGAAATCTATTAAAATGACATTCATTCAAGCACATAAACATGTTGGCAACAGATCGTGCAATAACGTACGAAGATCCTGAGGTGGGGCTAAGTGCTAGAGGAATTCTCATTTTCAGACTAGGAAGAAATAGATTTTACAGTCTCTACCTCCCCTGCCCTGTTTGCATCAGGAAACCTACTGGATCAAGGCTGATAGGTGTCCAGCATGTCCTGTCTTTTTATTTTAAGCAAGTAACTTTTGCTTATAAATCTTCTTGCATCTCTCTTAGTTATGGATTTGTACATTCTCATTTCATGTGGTGTTTGTTTAATGAGGAAACTTTGGATTTGTTGCAGCTGTGACTACTCATATATTACTAAATATTGTCATGTTCTTTTCAATCTGCTTAATTTTGAGTAAAACTGATGAAAATTGTGACCTAATTGCTGCTGCGTGAGGTGGCATGCTTGCTATGCTTCTGATGGCAGAGTGTTCACCTGTAATCTAATGGGTCTAACAAAAGAGTCTAAAAATTGTTTCATGTGTTACACCTGTTGACCTGTCTTCTCTTCTTGCCCCGCACCCAATGTTTTGTAGCTCTGAAATGCAGGGTTTTGCTCTACCCTGTGAAGAACAGACACGCATGGTGAAATTGACCCAACACAAAATGTTCAATATTTGCAGAAATTCTATTTTTCAGCTTTTTCTTTTCTCTTACAGCTGTGGGTATCTTAGGTGTTGGAACGGTGATAGATTTATAGCTTTTATACAAAAGTGTGTTGTTTTTTTCATTGACAGTAGCTTTTTAAATGTTTGACAGCTATTTAACTCTCTTCTCTGAGAGAACTGATAATGGTTTGATTTCTGTTTAATTTCTGTGTTGACAAAGCACTGAATTTTTTCACATTTAGAAGTGACAAACAAGGGATAACAATTGCACGAGAGAATTCTGTGCTTTTCTTTACGTATAAGAACAGTGCTTTTAACATAGGAGCAAAAGGGGAATTGTCACGTTTGGTTTACTTCGCTTGGCTGTCTTTTATTTAGACTGTTCTTTAAATTTTGCGTTGCCTATAAATTTGCATCTATGTATGCTCATATACTGTGAGATATGATAAAATCACTGCATTGCTTTAAAAGTTTACTTCTTCCAGGCCTTACATTAGCTGCTTTTCTGAGTGGATTTCAGGTGGTTGTGTATACAGTTTTAAATGGGTGAAAGTATTCAATAGCTACAAAATAAAATGCCAGAATTTGCTTAATGGTAAAAGTGGTCTCCAGATCCAGTTTTTGAACCCTGTAAAGGTGGATATAGTAATTTGTGAGATTTGGCTTGGCTTATTGTAGAGGTGATTCTTCTTACAGATGAAGCTGCTTAATTGACTATCTTTGCTTTAGTATCTGCGGCTGTAAATGATCATCTAACATGCTGACATTCATGTGTAAATATACTATTAAATATAGCGTTGGAGTGATGTTATAGCTGTCGTAATCCAGGCTAATTATGAGGGACACAACAGTTTTTATGGTTGGTATCTTTTTTTTTTATTGGACCAACCACACCGTTGGAGAATTGTCTGTTAGTCTTACCGATTGTAGTCTTGATAATTCAATGACAGTAGCTGCTCCATTGCCCTTTGCAATTTGTCCAATAAAAGTTATCGCCCACAAAAATCCTTATAATTAAATATAGTCTTTTTAAAGTAGTTTATGCCAAATTAAACTTGTAAAAAGGACTTTCTTTTGAATTTTTCCAAGGTTCTAATCCTGGTTGCCATTCAGTGGTTCTTGATGACATTATGTGCATTTTACTCAAATATATCCATTTAGCATTTGAAACAATATAAAGAAATCAAACTAACAAATGGAGAGCTCTTGACTGTAAACTAGGGGAGGAAGAAACTTTAACTGCAACAGATGGTATTTTTCAGCCCACATCATTGCCACAGATTTGCTGGTTCTTTATCAATTTTTTTGTGGTCTCTTAAAAAGAAAAACCCGATAAAATCCCAAATCAAACATGATCACTGGGATAATCTTCCATATCGGTTGAAACACCTAAGATGCGTAGCCTGCATTTAGACTACCTTATGATATAACTTGAGTAAACCTCCCATGATGAACAGGCTAGACTGGCTCAGTGTTTGAAAGGAGGACCCAAATGGATGAATCAGGTACTGCTGGAAATTGCATTTTTCCCAATAATATTCTTAATAAAAGAATGGTCTATATTGTGTCCTTATTGCTCTAAGGTGGGAAGCTGAATAGGGGCCTATGGAGGCTTTCCTTGCATGCACTAAGTATGTGCACTTCCCTGCTTGGGTGGTCACTAGTGCTTGCTGCCTTCCAAACACTGACAAAGGATGAGACCTAATTAATGCTTGCTCTCCTTTTCTCGGTAATATATGCTCACAGAAATGTGGGTTAAGGAGAAGGCAGGGTAAGCTTGCACATTACAGATCAACTAAACTTGAGAGAGACAGCACAGGCTTTCCTGAGTAGGAGCTCAGTTGATGAGATGCAGTGACAGGACGTACACAGATGCCTATAAAATGGAAATGGTGATTTGAACGTAGAGATAGGAAGGGGAGGGCAGTGCTGGGAGAGGCAAACAAGCAGTTGGTAAACCCATAGGACATCATCTATAGAGGGAGGGTAAACCCATCATCTGCATTTCAAGGTCCCTCACAGAAGCTAATCGAGGTAATGAGATGAGAAACCATAGTCCCCTTTTAAACAATTTCTTGTTCCTCAGTTTCCCATTCAAATAATTTTTAAAGGTTTGCTACCTAAGGACAGCTACCCTGAAGTCGGGGATGGGGTGTCTAGGGAGTTAGAACTGCTGCAGGCCTTTGTGTCGCCATCTTTTTGCTAGCCTAATGTAGGATATATATATCCTAGGAGATCTTCAGGCACTCAAGTCTGAATTTTAAAGTGAGGATAGAATGTGATCTTTTAATCTTAATATTTATGACTGATTATTTTTCAGTCTGATTTTAGTGCAGATTGCCTGTGAATTTCTTCCTAGTCACTGTCATTTATCTAAGAAAATGTTATTGAGGATGTAATTCTGAGTAACTGTTGCTACTTTTTCTGCTAGTTGTGTTTCGTTTAATGCTCAGGTTTTTGCTTCCCATTTAGTTTAAGATGCCAGCGGCCTGTAGGGTCACCTTGAGATGCATTGTGTCACTAGTCAGTGCCTCTATTTCCCTTCTCTGGCACGCAGACAAGCATGGACATTTGGTTCCCTAGGGACAACTAGCAGTGGCACCCCTTGTGCTGCTGCTAGTTGTCCCTGGGGAATGCCCATGCTGTGCACCCTCTGGCGCATGGCAAGTTACCCTGAGTGGGTTAAGGGAGGGCGGGCCAACAACTGTGCAGGCCCCAGCAGCCAAACCTAGGATCCTAGGGGCAGGGGAAGCTACAGCCGTATTACTTCTGAAGCTGGGAGTCTGGTCACCAGCCAGTGTGTGGCTTTGGCTGGCCAGGCTCCAGTTTTGGGCGGTGTTTTGCCTTCGTGTGCACTGCCGCGCTCTTTTTCTGCATGGGTTTTGTTGTTTTTTTTTATCCCGGGCGCAAGGTGGCAGTGCAAGAAATCCCTGAATATGTGGTTGAGTGATACCACAGACGAGTCTGCGGTACCACGTGCTGCATGGCTGCGCTCGTTTGGATGCGGTCTCTTTGTCTACAGGCAGAAAACGGGGGGCAGAGTTGGGAATGTAATTTACTGTTGTCGCTGGTAAGTCGCTGTTGTTGCTGGTAAGGGCAGGGGTTTTCAACTGGGGGTACGTGTACCCCTGGGGGCACTTCGGAAGGCCCCAGGGGGTACGTGGCAGTAGTGTAGAAAAGCCAGTGGCTCTTCTGTTTTTGCCACTGCATGCCACCAATGGTCTTCCCTTCCAGCTTGTCATCCAGGGGACTCCCTGCTTCTCAACTGGCTACTGGGAGGTACCCCGACCAAAAAAGGTTGAAAAACCCTGTTGTAGGGCTTAGGCCCCTGCTTGACCAGTGCCTTGCCCCCCAGCATCATCCCAACTTGGCACCACCTACGTGATACGATTGCTGTTTCTGCTCACCTGCCATGCCTTTATTTCTCTTGGGAGACGGTTCCCAGCTGGTGGTCCGTGGGATCTCACACCGGGGTTTCGTCATGAGACGACAACCCCAGCTGGCCCATCCATGGCCGCGATGACCCTTGGTCTCTGGAGGTCTTGCTTACAGATGATGTATTCTCACCTGCGGCGTCCCGCTTCTTGATGGTTGCCGACCTCGTGGCCGTAAGTTCTTCACAGGCTGTCCTTTGGCTGTGGACTTGGGCCTTTGCAACAAAACTCTCCTCAATCTTGAGGTAAGCACGAACGTCGGGATAATGTCAACGGCGACAGACAGGAACTTAAGGATAACGATAACAGAACAGAAAATAATCAGCATCCTCTGCTGGGCCCCTGGGTCCAGTCTCCCAGGCCCCACAGATCCCTGGCTGGGGCCTTTCACTCTGCCCGCTCAACGGTTGCCTAGTAGGCTCAGCAGCTCCCTGCTATGTCCCTGGCAGGTACCTTGTAGGGCCGTCCTCTGGGTCCCTGCTCCTTCCCACCTTGGCCCCATCTGACCTGACGCTGGCTTGTCCGGTCCACTCCCAGCGCTGCCTCGCCAACGGCCTTGGCTGCTCTGCACGGCTTTCCCTCCTGGGTCGGTCTCAGGCTGTCATAGCCCTGCAGCCCCACACTGCTGCCTGTCTTGCCGCGCAGCACAACCCCTGGCTTCTGCCCCTCTTTGGGGGTTCCCCGTGGGTTTGTGCTGCTGCAGCACTTGGCCCGCTCCTCTGGGTCCCCGTGCCATACGCCTCCCTCTTACCCCATTACACGGTGGGGCTGCTACCTCCTCCCAAGGCTCCTCTGTGGCATGCCGTTCCCGTTTCTTCAACATGCTTGGCAGCCTTGCTGGGCCCTCCTCCTGGTGCATCTTTCGGGCATGCCACTACCTCCCCGGTGCTATGCTCCACGGCGCCCCTGGGCATTTCCCTGCTGGCATGCTCTCTCCTTCCTTTGTGCGCCGTAGCTGTGTTCCTGGCCACCTTTTGGATGGCCCACACTTCTGTCTGGCCCTGCCCGCTTTTGCTGCTGAGTTGCAGGCTTAGGCAGCTCTGAAACTGCTGTGCCTGAGCCTGCTGTCTCGGCGTCTCGCTGTAGCTGCTGCCGATCCCTTTCCCTATGGTAAGTAATGGGGCCAGTCTGGGGTAGGGGGGCATGGGGTGAGTCGGGCGGGGGGGTGTGCTCTTTCTTCCCCTCTCACTACTATGACCAGAGAGAGGTTCAGTTACATTGGCTATTTCACAAGTTTAAGATAAAAAATATTGCCTGTTAACATGAGCAGAAATGGATTGTTTTGTTCCTTTTCACACTTGCATGGCACATTTGTTTTCTAGGGACAATTTTAAGAACAAGGGAAAATAAGCACTTATATTCAGAATGTGGAAAAAGAAGGGAGAGAATGTTTTATTTTGAAATCAGTGCACCTTTTTATTTTATTTTATTTTATTTTTTTTACAGTGGAAACAGGCGATGCTGCTTGGATATTCTGATAAATTCTGTCTTAATCAAAGGGCTTTGGTCCTTATTACTTCTTCATGTAGTCATAGCCTTCTATTTGTCCTCCAGTATAATAGGCAGTGATTTCCATTTGATTGCAAGGTGCATCTTAAACCGTGCATTTTGATGCAAACTTCATCAACTCAGTAGCTAAGACTTTTTAAAAGAGTACTTCTTCCATATTAAACCACCGTTAAGCACATTTTATGTAGCAAAATCTTAAGATAAATAGAAGAAGTTATGAATTATTCTTGTGGAGTTTGGCAGTCTTTGTGGGGGGGAATTGTTTAGATTGCTGGGCATCCTTCTAAGCAGGTGTCTGATGCAATCTGTAGAGCAATAAGCAGTGAACATAAAGGAATGGAAAACAGTTTTAAGAGCTCAAACAAGTTGCCCCTGGTGAGAAATGCTACCTTTGTATAGAAATCTCTAAGAAAACATGATGTGCTATTTCCTAAATTAAAGAAGTGTGTGTGTATTTAAACTTTATTTATTAATGAATCCAATTTATTGAATAACAAGATTTAACAGTGAAAGATGCATTCATTCTCCTAAAATATACACAAGGACAGATGCTTATCTTTTGTCAACAGTGCTCCTTTAACCTAAATCAGTGTCCACAGCAGTCTTGTGTTCTTCGCTTCTCTTCCTTCCAGTCTCTGACAGTTCCTTTATAGTTCCGTCAATGTTAAGCTTTTGTGTTTCGTTTTCTTCTTTAATAATTCAACCCCTCTTTTCCCCTGAAGCTGCATCCTACAGATCTTGCTGTGTTCTGCTCATCTCTGCTTATAAATTTCAGATTTGTTCATAAGTACAAAATTCTGCTCATAGAAGTTGCAAGAAAATTCTGACCATTTCGGGTTTGGAGGTAGGAGAAAAAAATGTACATACTTTTGATTGATGAGTTGAACCAATCAACTCTATAAAACTCTCTGGTTGTTTGTTTGTTTGATTTTTTTTTTTTTTTTTTTTTTGAGCCTGAGTATTTGCAGGCAAGCTAAATTTGTAGAAAGCCAGTAGTTGTGTAATAATTTAGAACCACGTGCATGTGTTCAAAATATCGCACCGAGCAAATCGGTATCCTTAAAGTGGTAAACATTATTCAAATGAAAGTAAATCGCATCAAGCAATGAGGTGTAAAGGCCATTAAATAAAGTTGTGTGTTTGAAAAAACAAAAACCACCAAATTGTGTGCGTGCAGCTCTTTATTTTCCTCCTTGGGAGAGGATTCTGGTTTACCATATTTTCTTGCATGTATCCTACCCCAGAATATAATGTGCACTCTGTTTCTGAAGAAAAAAGGATCTTACCTGGGTAAATAACCAAGTAGCAACAGCTAAGGGAACCAGTCTTGCTGCTGATCCTGCTGCCAGCCTCATGTGTTGGAGGGTCCTGTGGCCCGATCTCACGTGCCAGGTATAGGCTGTGCACAAATCTTGAGTGCTGGCCAGATCCAGTGTGCTGGGGTCTGGAGCTGCACGTCAGATCCGGCTGTGGGCTGATCCTGTCCTCTGATCTGATTCAGTTCATAGGGCTGTGTCACCCAGGTGAAGGGGCTCCCATGGATCTGGAAGTTCGGCAGTGGGAGACTGGTGGCAGTGTTAATTGCTGCCATTCCCAGAGTTGTGGCGGTTAAAACTGCCACTGCAACCCCGTCTCCAGATTTCCAGACCCACGTGGATCTGTATTTCTTGCATGTAACGTGCAGCCCAATTTCTACCAGCTGGATTTGGGGTGAAATGATGCAGTTTATAGCTGAGAAAATACAGTATGCCAAAGACAATCCACATAGTTCAAGTTCTTGGGTTAAATGTGGCCCAAAACAGGTCTGGGCTACTAGAGGCTAATAAAAAATGTCTGTGACTTAAACCCAGAAAAATCTCTTATGAAGTCTGTTCAAAAACTTCTCCTTATTTGCCAGCGAAACATTGCAGCATCCTGTCCTATGGGTAGGGACCTACCGAATTCGTGACATTTGAATTCGCAGTTTCCATGAAAATGGTGTTAGTCTCCACAAAAAAGCCCACGCCCCTTGAAAAAAATTCAGGTGTGAAATTGGTGAGTGGGGGCTGGAGGGGGGTGGAAATCGCTGCAAGAACAGAGAAGTGTGGGAAGCCATGGTGACTTGAAGCGTAGGGGGAGGAGAGGAGAGCGGGGAAATCAAAGGCTGAGCTCCTGACATGGACTTAGTCCAGGGGCCAGCTGGGGAAGCCAGGAGGGTTTTGGCGCCAGCTTTTAAAGCACCTGCCGGGGGGAGGAGGAGGAATCTGCTCAGAGCCAGCCCAGGACCTTGCAGAGAAGCCCAGTCCCTGCCCTCCATTTTGTGTGTGCATGTGTTGTGTTGTATTGCATTGCAAATGCCCAGCCCGGCACTGCCTGCCTGCCCACCGGGGCACCCGTGTGTCTAGGTGGTGCTGTGCGAGGAACTGCCTCCCCTCCTGTTGTGTGGTCAGGCCCACAGAGTTCATTAACCATGGCTTAGATTGCTTAATAATGCATCATTTAATGGCTTCTGTGGGCTTAATCCCCTGATCAGCCTCATGGAAGCCATTAACTGACATGTTATTAAGCACTCTAGGATGTGGTTAATGGCTTCCATGGGCTTGATCGTTCAGAGGCGTGGAGAGGTTGCTGCGCTCTGCTACCAAAATGGTGCTAGGTGCTGTGCTTGGATCACAAAATCAGAGGGCAGCTGCCCCAAATTTGGTAGGTCCCTACCTATGGAAGAGCCTAAAGAAAACTACCTCGTTTTTATTGTTTAATGTTACAGAAAGACAGTAGGTAGCATAAATAGCAAATACATTTAAAAAGAGATCCTTAAAGTAGTTCACAAGCACTTGCTAGTGTAGCAGAGAAATGATTTGTCATGTGGCGTTGGCTCTTTGTTTCTAGCTGCTAAATTTAATTAAGCTATCTTAAACTCATTAGATACCTTCCTCCTATTACTTTGTCTTGTATGCAGCTGACATATTTGTCATAGGGACTGTGAATTGGAGCAAGGGTGGATCCATAAGATAGTCTTTCTGAGACGTATTAAAGCAAAACTTTAAAGCCTATGGTTCAAAAGTTAGCATTCAGTCTTGTTAATCAGGTTTCTGTCCCTACCTTCTAATATAACACACAGGAATCTAATTTAGCTGAATGCACCCTGTTGTAAGTGGGGAATCCCTGTGTCTCAACTGAGTGATAATGTAAAAGCTTATGTATGATGTACTGGATCTGTAACATGGTCATGAAACAGGTTAAAGTGGTAAAGCAGTGGAATTTACACAGGTCTGCTGAACAGAACAAATGAAAGAGAGGTATACAGGAAGAGCAGCTAAGAGGGGAATGCATGATAAGAACTCAATTTTTTCTTATCCTAAAATTGGATAAGACCCCAATTTTTCCCATCTAGACCAGCCTGCTGAGATCACAGGGTCATATTCAGCAGTGGCATAAACAACTGAAATTGTCTTATGCACGTTAGGCCTGAGTTTGGTTCTTGTGGGACATCAGACAGGTCTAAGTTTCTCATTTTACATGTGTGTGCTTCAGATTTTTTCTCTTGGACAATTGACATAAGACTAGAGCGGGGGTGGGCAAAATGCGGCCTGTGGGCCAGATGCAGCCCGCCAAGCCATTCTATCTGGCCCGTGGGGCCCCTAAAAAAAATTAGAAAATTAATATTAATCTGCACTGGGCTGCCTGTCATGCGGCTCTCAATGGCTTGCCAAAACTCAGTAAGCAGCCAGCCCTCCGCCGAAAATAATTGCCTGCCCCTGGACTACAGCCTTCGAGGTGCTTGAATTAATACTGGCATAGTACATGGTAACACACATGCTCAGAGCATATTCCTTAAGCTGTGCCCACGCAAGAATTACAGGAGCCTTTTGTTTGCTAGGAAATTGCATGAGACGTGAACAAGGATCAGAATGATAGGAGGCGTTTGTGCTTAGAGTGGATGTGCTTCCTTAGTTTGTTTGTTTATTTATTTTTAGAGATTCATGTTAATCTCCTGTGTTTCTTCAGCCTGTTGCAGAACTCCTTTCTCATGTCCTTGGGTGTTCTCCTTGATCCTGTCGCTTCTTTGCATAATGAGCAGTGTCCAGTTTTAGTGTCTAACTCTAGACCTGCTCCTTCAAAGAAAATTGTCATGCCAAAAACTGTTAGGACTCTGGCATGCCTAACACTCTATACACTGCATATCAAATATTGTTAACTTTTAACACTTCTTCAAGTGAGTCGAACCTAGTTTAGTTTGAATTGTTTAAGCCTGTACTGCTGTGCTCATGTGGGCAGCGCCCAGCAGTACAGATATTCATATCGTCTTCTAGTGCAGTGTTTCTCAAAGTGGTGGTCCGCGGACCAGTGCCGGTCCACGAGCCACCAGTCGCCAGTCCGCAGTGAGTTGCCAGGAAAGAAAGAAATATATTTTCAGAAGCATAACATTGATATTTCATAACGCCACAGTTCATACGTTCCAACACTCCAGGTGACGTCACGTCGTGCGAGGTGAGGAAAGAGAGAGAAACAGCCGGTCGCGCATTTGTGTAGCGCTGTTGCACGCAGTTGCTGCCACCGGCTGAACTGGGCACCGGTCCCTGGCCTACTGGAAAAAAAATTGCTCGTCTACCACATCAGATAGTTTGAGAAGCACTGTTCTAGTGAACACGTGGCCTTTCGAGCTCTTGGGCGGTGTGCTAGGAACAGTTGGTGCAGTGCACAGAAGGTTTTGCAACCGCTTCAGAGCAGTGCTGGCATGGCTAGTTTGGTTGCACTGATTCACTTGCTCTCGGCCTGGAGAAGTCTTATTGGCTTGTTTCTTGAATACAGATGTTAATATACAGGTTGTGTCAGCTCTCTCGTAGGGCAATGCGTCACGTTGTCCTGAATGGAAAAAATGTATGGTATTGGAATAGTCTTTGTACCAGCACTGCATTCCTAGTCCAAAATAAATCCTGCTCTTCGATTGGATAATATCAGTCAAACATACCTATTGTCCAGTTGATAACTTTTTAAAATGTGCTGATATACAATAAAGGTTTCATTTTTCTTTGCAAATCCTTACCTTTGTACTAATTTTTCTTTTTTCACAAATGAACATGTCTGAACAGATCAGATGATTCTTGTTCTGAATTGCTTAAAAACTTACAAAGACAACTGGACTGTAATAACATTGATGGGGGGGGGGAGGGGCTGAACTCAGTGATCTTCCGTGGTCCTTTCCGCTGTACAATCTATGAATCTGTAAGTAAGAGGTAAGAATAAGTGTAGTTGTGAAAAATGCACGTGGTAGAATTTTCACTAGTGTGTGTGTGTGTGTGTGTGTGTGTCTATTTATAGCAATAGAGTAGTATGAGGTTTTTATGGCTTTTCTTGCTCTCCCTTTTTTAAATAATAGAAGAACCTTGGAAATGTTCTAAAGAATTTATAGCGTCCAGTGGGTTTGCGGCGAGAAGATAACAAATCTACTTTTATCTAATGCCAGTGAAAAATGTCATTGAGGACATTTGTTTTGTTTAAAAAAAAAAAAAAAATGATGCCTCCTCCTAACAGACTTTGAAGTATCTGCTTGGAAGGCATCATTGATTTCCCCTTCCCCCTCAAGACATCTTGTTCCTGTGAAGTTACTCGCTTTATCATTCCTGTTTTCATTGCATTTTCTAAAATTGTTAGTATATGTGACCCAGTCTTAGAAACAGGCTTATAGTTAAAAACATAATAATGCTCACTGATTTATTAATTTATGGTCGGGTTTTTTTACTTGGAGTAATATACTTGATCTAGGCTGCTAAATTTCACATAAGTGCTCTGTTACACTGCTGAGGTTTTATTGCAGTGATATATGTAGAATAGATGTGAAATCCAATATAATCACTAGTCCAGAAAGGCTGACACCTCTAGATGATAAATCATGCATGTCCTGTTCTGCATTAAGAACTACCTTCATAATTTGAGCTAAAATGTAACCACCTTTAGCTTCAGGCATCCACTGAGCTCTTAGTCAGCATTTAACCAGACTGTTCCACTTTGTGGATGTCTAGAAGTCAGGCCTGTTTTGTATTTAAAACAAAGTGGAAATGTGAAATGTAGTCCTCAACTAATATTCTCATGGGAGCACGCAGGGGCTGTGTGAAAGTGTAGGCCTGTAAAGAAATCTGCATAGCTGCTGACCCCATGTTTTGTGTGCCGTGACTTTCCTTTCCTGTCGATGCTAACTTTGCTGTGAAAACGTCTCGAGTTTGCTACGGGATGGCGCAGCAGCGTAGGCTACCTGTTCCCTGTTAGCCTCTTTCTCTGATCATTGGGCCTGCCACCGAGGGGCTTCTGAATGGAAGGAAATGCAGCTATTCTTTAATCTCATTTAGGCCTCTTCAGTGGAAATTTGATCTGGTTTTGTTTGCTTAGTATCTGCTGAAAGTAGTGCTGTTGTGATGGTCTCTTGTAGTTTGTGTGGTACAGGTGTTTTTTTATCCAGCATTTCTTTGCTGAGAAATGAACACTGCTTTCCAGAGTCTCTCCACGAACCACCCCCCAAACTATTGCAGCAGCATTAGCAGGTCACCTGTAAGTTGTCTATACCAGTAGGGTTTTGGTAGCACAGCTCTTAACACTGCATGGAGCCGTGGTACCCCCACAAAGGGGTGGGGGGGTCTCTGTGCTGCTTCTGCGGTGTGGGGCTGAGCTGCCAGCTCCAGGCGGGCCCCACAGGAGGGGCCGTGGCCGCCCTGCCCGGATCCGCGGGGCCCCCCCGCAAAGCACAAGGCCTGGGGCAGTTGCCCCAATTTGCTGTACCCTAGGGATGGCTCTGCCCCTTTATGGCCAGTGCAGGCCACTACCAAAAATCAAATCACGGAAAATGGTCAGGCAACAATACTATTTTTAAGCTAAGGGAAAGAATGAAGACCTGGAGAAAGGGCGGATCTCTTTTTAGAATATGAGCAAATATTTATTTAAAAATACACTGGCTTTCTAAATACTTTCAAATAAGTCAGAATAGGATGCCCGGTGCATTTTAAAATATAAATTCTTTATATCTCAGCCAAGTGCTAGTTGTGGAAATCTTCCTACATAGATGTAAATTGAAGAATCCCTGTTGGTGCTAATCTTCCTTTTTCAACTGATTTAAAATATGTGCTGCTCATATTTATGCATGAATTACAGAAGTTACTTGGGGCTGTCCACATTGAGATTCTGCTCTTCAGCCTATCTGTTGTTTTTGGGGTTTTTTATTCCTCTGAGATTAAGCTGGATCATTTCCACACCCTCTGCCCCCCTCTCTGCCCCAGAGGTGCTATGTATAAAGCCTTGTGTTGTGACTTGATGATGGTGAAAGTTGGGGTTTTTTTTTCATCCCTGTTTTTAAAGCATTGGGCCATGATCGAGTGTTTTGTGCCAAAGCTTATACCTGGGATTATGCTTGCTGTCTTGTGCTGGATTGTTGCAGCTGTCTCACAGAAGAAGCTGCAGTCTTTGACTGTAGTTGGACCATTGGACATTAAAGCTTTTATATATCAGGATGCTGAAGTAGATCTGTTGGAGAAAGGAACTTGCGTGGAGTTTGCAGAGCTCTTACTTGCTGTTTAAAGTCAGCACACATTACCTTCATGTAAAGGCTAAGATGTCAGTATGGTGGCCTTAGCAAGCTGTTTAATGCAAGATTCCTGAAATAAGTGTCAGTAGCCATGCAGTGCTTTTCTGAACAAGTTTCAGTTGATGCCTATCTCTACCCACATTTTTGGTTCACCCAAGTCCCACTTCAAAACCTTGTTTAATAATGGAAAGGGTATGGTAATAGAGAGGTAACATTTTTATTTTGAATTTTCTTCCTTTTGTGCAGTGATCAAACTTTCTGATCTAAGCCAATGCCCTCATATGCCAGCATTATTTCAGAATGATATAGGAAACTTGATACTAAAAAGAGCCTTGCTTGAATGGTGCTGGAAAGATAGGACTAGAAGGGCTCTTTTAGGCCATACCTCATGTTTTCAGG
This sequence comes from Alligator sinensis, assembly GCF_000455745.1. Classification (NCBI taxonomy): domain Eukaryota; kingdom Metazoa; phylum Chordata; order Crocodylia; family Alligatoridae; genus Alligator; species Alligator sinensis. The sequence goes on from NW_005842046.1 coordinate 535,147, forward strand.
CACCTTTTTCTCCAGTCACTAGGAATACTTGGATTTCAAATACAGTGGGATGAAGCCTGCCCTCTAAAAACCATCACTGCTACTTACACTTCTGTGAACCTGTTGACATGACTCGTTTAGCATGATTAGCTAAGATTAAGTATATGATATTTTAAAAAAGCTGACATGGCATTTAATAATTACATATGCAGTTTCTGGGAGCAAGAGTTCTCCAGGCTGCACATGTTTCTAGCATAGTAATTGGAGACTGGGCATGTATAATTACTACAAGAAAAGAGAACTAAAAGATGGTAATAAAAACGATTAAAAAGGATTTTCATGACGCTGGATTGTCCACATGAAAGATCAGATCATCAGCAAGTTGCACCATATTTAACAATTCAGGAGAGGAAGTTGAGAATGAAGGGATAGTTCTTGTTTATTCCTGCAAGTGTAGGCACACTTCTCAAAGCAAAAGCCCTGAGTTAACTAAGTTCTTGGAAAAGGTGAACAAAGTCAATGTAATATTGCATCAGTGGCCTTGAAATTTAAGATTGTTTGTTACCATTGCAAATCCCTGATTTTTTTTTTTTTTCCTCTTACTTTTCTGAAAGCTTATCTAGTTTAAATTTTCCACAAATTAACTTTAATCTCATAGGTAACTGCTTCTGAAACCTTAAACAAAAATAGGTCTACTTCTAGAAAAATGGGAAGGTGGAGGGGAGAAGGAAAGCCTTTTCAATTCGCGTAATTAATAACAAAACAAAAAAGCAGCCATTGCTGTCAGTTTTAAAGCCCAAGCAGTTACCAGGGAAACTATTATCGTGGAAGAGCATCTCGAACATTCATGTATAAGTTTGGTTTAGACTTCAGAGATCCGTCCTGAAAATAAGATGGACACAATATTGTATTTTAAACTGTGGTTTTCTTGCCTAGTGCATAATGTACGGCTAAGGAGCGCTGCAGCGTGTCAGGCTAACTTGCTGCTGTATGTGCGTGCTGCATTTTGACTAACGGTGCAGAGACTTTGAAGAGCTTGGAGGAGAGGTTCTGCGTTCTGCTTAAGAGCTGCCCAGGAGCAGGGGGATAAGGTGGGGGACTGTGGTTAAGAAGCTCGGATACTTGCTGAAATTGCTAGTGGTTTCTCATGGAAAACTTTATGCACTCTATAATTAAAGTTCCTCCCCTCTCCCCCCAGTATTGAAAAAAATTAATACTGTTACAGAGTTTATGGTGGTACAAGGCTCCCACTGATACATATGGAAAACTTTATGTACTCAGTGGAGTATTTCATGCAAATCTGTTCTTAATTTCGAAGTTTTGGATTTCCCCAAGTTTTCCCAGCTGGCCCTGTGTCTCCATAGCTTCTGAGCTGCTAATGAACACTGGAGGGAAATGTAGGTTCCTAAGCTAGGTAAGTGGCATGCTGTGGATAACAAAGTGAAGGTGGTATATGTATATTGTGTGTGTGTGTGTCTGTAACTTAAGTTACTGTAAGTGCTTCAAACCCTGAGAGTCGCTTTGCAGCTGCAATGTAGGCTGTGCTGCTGGTTTTGAAATAATACAACATTGGTGCTGACTTCACAAATCCTTTGCAGATATTCAGTATGGAGCTATTTGTGATAAAAGGGTTATGCTCAGCAAGAAGTACTTGAAAAATGTATCCCTAACTTATTAAAAGACTATATAAAACTACCATCCAGGAAATGGAATGAATTTAAAAAGCTCAGGTTAATTATCATAGGATGTCACATGTGCTTAGGAATGTGGAAAAAATTTATATGATAAATTGCTTCGGAACCAATATGTGAACATTTAATTGAAAACTGTGCTATAGTATCCGTGTATACGTAAGGAGATGCATGCAGTCTTAATTGTGTCATTTCCTGACTTTTGAGTGCTTCACCATGCATCTTCAATATTCTCTCAGTATGGACTTTTATAACCTTAACACAGTATTTGGTCATTAGAAGAAATGATGTATATACTGATACTTTCCTTCCGCCTTTAAGAAGAAGTGAAAATTTTTTTATTTGAGAGTAACTTCCTAAGCATTTTCCAAAGTTAAGTTTTGCTGTCCTAAAATGTTTTGTGGTGAGTTACTCTTAGAGTTGGGTGAATAAGAATGAGGGTTTGATGACTACATTCAGTACAGTGTTAGATTGCATTAGAATTGAATGCGTCCTTGTGGACAAGCCAATGAAAGTGCTCTGTTCCTCTTTCTCTTGTTTGCTCTGTCTTGGGATACAAGTCTGTGACCTGCTTTAGGACCAGTGTTTCTCAAACCGTGGGTTGTGACCCAAAAGTGGGTCGCGAGATTATAGAAAGGGTCGTGAACAAACTTTAGAAATGGATCAACAAACCTTAAAAATGGATTCTTCTTTAAAGGAGAAAAATGTGGGAAATGGTAAGTTTTCCCTTGCAGGCTGGCAGAGTCCCCTCTCTCCCCCCCAATAAACTGTGGGGCTGAGAGGGGGTGGGGCAGCGGGTTAGGAGTTGGGGCACTGGTAATTTAATTTCGACTTAAATTATTTACTGGGTCAGGACTGGCCATTGATGCTTACAAATGGGTCCCGATTCAAAGAAGGTTGAGAACCACTGCTTTAGGCTCTTATAGATTCATAGATGCTAGGGTCGGAAGGGACCTCAATAGCTCATCGAGTCCGACCCCCTGCATAGGCAGGAAAGAGGGCTGGGTTTAGATGACCCCAGCTAGATGCCTATCTAACCTCTCTGCTAGCTTGTGGCCATTATTTCTTGTAACCCCCGGGGGCGCCTTGGTGAGTAAAACCTCACCAATTCCCTTCTGTGCCCCCATGATGAATTTATAGGCAGCCACAAGGTCGCCTCTCAACCTTCTCTTGCGGAGGCTGAAGAGGTCCAGGTGCCCTAGTCTCTCCTCATAGGGCTTGGTCTGCAAGCCCTTAACCATATGAGTGGCCCTTCTCTGGACCCTCTCCAGGTTATCTGCATCCCTCTTGAAGTGTGGTGTCCAAAACTGCACGCAGTATTCCAACTGCGGTCTGACTAGCGCCCGATAGAGGGGAAGTATCACCTCCTTGGATCTGTTCATCATGCATCTGCTGATGCACGATAAAGTGCCATTAGCTTTCCTGATGACTTCGTCACACTGCCAACTCATGTTCATCTTGGAGTCCACTAGGACTCCAAGATCCCTTTCTGCTTCCGTGCCTTCAAGCAGGTCATTTCCTAGGCAGTAGGTATGCTGGACATTTTTCCTCCCTAGGTGGTTCCTCCTCTTGTTGGTTCCAGCTTATGATAATGTAAATGAACTGCTACACAGAGCCAAGTGTTTTAATGTGAAAGAATTAAGTATAGGTTCTGAAAAACCCCACTGTATTTACATGAATACAAAGTGTTTTTCCCCCCTCCCCACATTTGGCATAGGGGCAGAAGCCCCTCATCTTAAAATTGCATACAGGGAATTCTCACTAAATACTTTGTCTGTCATTAAATTGCTGTCAAAAGCAACATGTGCTTAGCAGTGGAAACCAACTGTGAAGTTGATTAAATGCAGCCAACAGTAAGCATAACTATAAAACATATGCCCCACATTGGGCAAACATGTTGATAAGAACCTACTACAAAGATAGATAGGTTAGTGCAGCCCATATGAATAAAACAAGCTCAGTCCCCCTGACTGCTAACTTTTTATGCAAGTCATGGTGAGCCACTACACTCTATACATTTTTACTTCCATTTCACACTCATAGCTGAACTGCACCATTCTTTCCCGTGTCCAAATATTCATGTTTCTTCACCAGCCTTAAATGCCTGGCAAAAATCACCTAACGGGTCGCCAAACAGACCCTCTGTTGCCCTTTCTCTCATCCTGTAACACGTGACTAGTTGTGGCCTTGCCCTCCATGAGGTGTAGTCAGGCCTTATCTGCATATACCGTTCTGGAGCATTCTAAGACTTGTGACAAGGACACCCAGGGCTCCTATACACGTGCAGGGAGGCTGGTCTGATACGCTGCAATTACAGCACAGTCGGAGTAGACTCAATCAATCAAGTCTGCTGGAGCATGATAATTGCTGCATTCCAGTGGACTCTAGCACCACATGCATCAGCATCCCTGTGCTGAAAAATAGTGGCGGGACACTTTAAACTAAAACTCGTTCGAGCTATAAACGCCCCCAGTTCCAGGCATGAGTGCAGCTAATTAGCACATGGATCCTTTGTGGTGGGTATCTGCAGTACACACACATTGAGCACTGCTCAGCTGTGGGGTCATTGTGGCTTGAAATGCTGTTGACTCTGCTGGGGCCCAGCCCAGTGAACTATTTGGTAAATCGTGAGCTTTTGGCTTTAGATTAATACTGTGCATCGTTTGCACTATGTATAAGTAGGTGCCAGAGTGCTGCTCAAAAATGTGTTTCTGGAGTACCTGTGCTAAAACTTGAAGCAGTTTCAAAAAAAAGGTAATGTGCGTCAATTCTGGATTAACTAAGTGTATGGGTACTATATGCAAATTGCCTTCTCCATGTTTAATTGCAAGTTAATTGTTTTCAAATTAGGGGCTGCTAGGGGAAAAATGGGAAGCAGAGAGCAAAGGGGCTACTTGACCCCCTGGATTTATTTTCTTTGCTGCAGCACTGGGTGGGGGACATTCAAGGCAAACCTCCAATAATTGGATACTTGGAAAATTGTAACAAATCAATACACTTTCCATATGTAGAATCTAATGGGGGAGGTGGGTTTCATCTTATAATCAAGGTCACCTTCTATTTTTGAGGAAGTGTGGTGTGTATATATATTATTGCATCAGATGTGTTACGGAAACCAAGGTTGTAAAGTCAGCCACTCAGAACTAAAGAAAGACCTGAATCGATATTGCCTTTGCTACCTAAATTAGGTCCCTTTATGTGATAATGATTATTTGCCATCTTTAATTATACCCTACATATTGTATTTTCCCAAAGGACCCCTGCCTCATTCAGTGCACAGGATGAAAATGTTTACTGAATGGCTACTACTCAGTGTACCTGACCCACTTGGCTGCTGCATACCATCCAAAGTTATTAATTTCTTCATGGACATTTCCATGGTGCTTCCTCTTCCTATATCCCTTCTTCCCCTCCACTTTTCTTCCTTGTTTGAGTCATCTGTTCCTCACCTTTTTGCCATGTTTCTTCCTTTCCATCTCCTCTGTATATTACTGTTGACCAATTTCTATCTTTTCCTCTTACCTAGCCCGTGTGGAAAGGGAGAAAGCCCCCCACAGATGGGAGGAGCAACTGGACGGGAGAGCCTGTTCAGCTCCTTAATCCCTGGACCGGGATGTGCTCAATCACGTTCTGTACTTATGAAACAGGCAGAGACTTTAGTTGCCAAATGGCACAACCCTGACCCCAGGTCAGTTCTTGACCAAATTTCACATCCACATGAAAACGCTGCATTCACTTCTTTGAGAAGCTAAAAGAATTGTTTTAATGTTAGCAAAAGGAAATAATGTTTTCTCAAATCTTATTCTCAAAATTGGATCTTTGAAAAAATGGTTTGAAAAGTGTTCAGCCTAGAACACAAATTTCAGCCTCAAGACTTTGTATAATGAAGTTATGAGTAAATGGGGGTGGAAAAACTTTTCATGGAAGCTGTTGAGCAACCTGATCTATAAGTGTTGCTGCTTGTTCCATCAATAGTGTGCACTGCTTCTTTATATTATCATTTTTATATCTACTTTGCTCTTAGTAAAAAAAATATTTGGAGTTTCTGAAAAAGTTTGTTAGCAGTCTTATTCTGCACCTTTCTTACTGTAGAGCATAGTGAGCCTGTGTTCATGTAGTGCCTTTAATTCAAAATGTTCCCAAAGTAATGTAGAAATTGTTTCTTTTGATTCCTATTTGTAGCCTCAGAATTTCGTGAAGCAGAACCTGTAGTACAGTGATGTTCTGGTGGAAATGTGGCTGCTGTTTAGCAATGCACAGCTATAAAGTGCAAAAGCATAAGGACAGGAAGTGAATAATGCAATATCCGCCTGAAACTTCAAGGAGAATTTAAATAGGCAAAATGTAATTGACCGTAAAATGCACTCAGTAATATGAGATGTCTTACCAAGAAAGCAAGCAGGGTGTTGGGTTTTGCTTCTATCAGACACCTTTGAGGTAACTAGACTGCTCCAACATTTATCCGAACCTAGTTTGCACAAAACGAACTTTTCCAGCAAGGAGAGCTTGCATCTCACCCCAGCTCTCCTGTACAATATGAATTTTCATTTCTGCCTGGGAGAAACTTTAAAATCTTTTCATTCTCCTGTGCCTGAGGAAGGGTGTGCGCGCCCAAAAGCTTGCAAACAAAGAATTTTTTTGCACCTGTCTAGTTGGTCTGATAAAAGATACCACATCTACCACACTGACTGCTTAACTCAGTATTAGTATTTAGGTAGGGGAAAAGAGCTGACCAAGAAAGATGGGCTTTGTTTGGTAAGGTGGTTACAATCCCTGTTTGCTCCAGCCAAATGAGAGCTTTTTTAGTAGTTAAGTTCTCTCACATGATATTGGGGTGCTCATAACGCATTTGCTTAAGGGGAAGAGTATTGTAGATCAGTGTTTCTCAACCAGAGTGCGTGGGGTGCCTTAAGATCCCTTCAAGGGTGATGCGCTGTTGGGTATGTGAACGTGATTCACAAGATAAACCCAGAGGTTTCAAATAGAAATCCATGGTGTTAAAAATGTTTTGACCTATTGTCTTTCTGAGTTCTTTGTAACAGAAGAATTGCTCCATTATTTTTCCGTAGTCAAAAATTAGTGAAAAATGAGAGCTGGCATTTTCAGAGGGCTGCCTCAAGTCTGAGTGGTGCCTTGCATCTAAAAAAGCTTGAGAACTGTTGGTAAAAACCCTGGGGAAGTTGCCCAAGTCTCCTAACTGTACCCACATGCCACCCTAGCTTGTACCAGGTTAGATTGTGAGATCTACGAAAAAGGATGCTATAAGCTCAGCAGCAGTGGAGAAAATGTCTGTTCCAACCGGACGGGTGCTGTGATACTTTTGCTGTGTCTATTGAAACCGTGCAGCTAGTCAAATAAAAAGAGTTAAACAGAACAAAATGAATACATAATACATAAAATAAATAGAAGGTATTGCCCACAAGAATTCTCGGAGACTTTAGCATTTAAGAATGGAGGATAACAAAACAGGATAAAGCCAGAATATTCTGTTCAGGCCTGAAGGACCTGAAAATATTGTGATGCTTGAAAGCTTGCTTTTATCTGTTGCAACTGTGCAATTGGCTCAATAAAAGTGATTGCCCACAACAGTTCTTACCGCTTGCATGTTTTCTGTACCATCCTGGCAACAATACCTCAGCACTGCTAGGTCTTCAATGTAAAACTTATGAAAAGGATCCCATCCTTTTTTTAAAGTTATAATCACAGTATATGCAGACTTCAAATGTTGTTTTTTAAACAATTAAACCAATGAAGTAATCCTGGGAAGACGGATTTTAGTACATTTTAATATTTAATTTCTCAATTTGGGTCTAATGAATACCAAATATGGCTTTTATTCAGTACAAATTAAGCCAATAATGATAGTCATATTTTCTTTATGAAGAATATTAATCTGTTCAAGTTGGTCTTTATTTCATGGAAGCAATTTGGATGTAAAAAATATAAATGCCTCTTAGAAGGAAGTGATTTGAATTAGCCAACTACTATCTAAATACGGAGTTTCTGATTTCTGCCTGCAGCTTGTACTCCCTGCATATTACAGTTAGACTGACTGGAGAAGAAATCTCTTGTAGGTATTCCTGCTTTATTTTAAAACAAAACCGGTATTGAACCACTGCCATTAGCCTTAATCCAAGGTTTTCTTTCTTTTAAGATGAAGATCAAACATCCTAAGTAGTCCTAGTCTTAACAAATGCAACAGTATGCAGATATTGTGCAGTGACAAGCTGCCTTCTGTTAATGTGACATTGATTCTTTAGATAGTTTGCTTGCTGAGATCCATTTTTCTTTTTCAGACTTGACGTAAAAGCACTTCTGAGTTGCATTTTTAATGCGCTTTCCTTAAGAATTCTTCTTTTCTGAGAAAAGGCCATGTGACTTGTAGAGATTTGCTATTTCTGGACAGACAACTCAAGGTACTGAAAGTCATCCAATACTGAACTTTGTAGTTCAGTATTTTGGGTCGTAGCAGAGCAGTAGCTTCTGCAGTCAGATGCATAGGTTTAGAAACCAAAAGAAACATTTTTTGGCAGAAAGATTTGTAATGCCAGTATAAGTGAAAGATGGATGTCTAATGGGCCAGTGGTTTGGAAATGTGATTGGAATAGCACTATGCGTATGTCAAGGGGTAGTATCTGGGGAGAACCAAATATCTTTAGGGTTGCTGATGTATTGTGCGGACCAGGTAGCAAGTCACTTTTCAAAGAAATTAAGTGTATAGTGAAGAACACAAATCATCACTCGCTATCTTGTTTCACACACTTCCCGCCCTCCCCCTCCTTTGCCACCTGGTAACATGACAAATTTTGGAAGTTTATTGGTAGCCATGGTGAAATCTCTCTCAGAGGAAAGGAAGAAACCCTTTTTAATGATGTAACTTTCTTTGAAAATTAGACGGTGAAAAGGCAGATTGTATGGCATTTTTTTGTGTCACGAGAAGTACAGTTTAGGAGACTGTTCACAAAACAGGCATAACACAAGCACTGGCAGTACGGCATTCTTCACACTTATAAATGTGTTTTAGTGTTAGCTGATGCATTATAACCCGGGATCCTGGTTTTCTTCATTTAAAAAGCCCAAAATTCTTTGATTGAAAAACCCCAATTCTGCTTTTTTTCCCCCCTCAATTAAAATGAAATGCCACCTAAATATAGATATCAATATCTATATAGGTATCAGTTGAACACAATGTTCTATTGAAACATTTACAATTTTAAAGCAGTTTGGACACCTACCAGTGCCTCAATCAATCGTTATAATAAAATCAGTTCTAAATACCTTTAAATTTTGGTGTTTGATTTTTGGTTTTTTAAGCATGGAGAATCAGAGCTCCCTCTGCCCCTTCACTCACTCACCAGGATGCAGATCCAGTTGCAGCCTCTCACTCCTAGCCCAGTCCCCCCCCCAGCCCTGTTGGAAGGAGCCCCCAGCTGCCAGGGCTATGGGACCATCCTGCCTACTTCCTGCTCTGTGGGCACCAGCCATAGCCTGCCACTAGCACCCCAGCCCTGGATTCTGCATATGGGATGGAGCAGCTGCTGTGGCCAGAGCAGAGTGCCAAGCCCGGCCTGCTCCTCCCCTTCTCCCACCAGATGGCACAGGTGGAGCAGAGCAGAGCTGAACAGAGACTGTGGGGAGTGGGAGAGGATGCAGCCTCCCACTGCGGGGCTTGGGGCTCCCTGCCCTGCTGCTTTTCCCCTGGGGGCCTCCACAGGCAAGCAGGCGGGACCAGGCACGGGAGTGCAGGGAGGTTTGGTACCGCTGCCACTGGTGCTGGGAGCCCTGTGCCAACTGTGCCACCATGGCGAGGTGTCCCCATTTGCCTGCCACCAGTGGGGACCAGGTGGGCTAGGGGTGCTATGTCATGGTGGTGTGGCTGGAACAGGGTTCCTGGTGCTGGTGGTGGCAGCAGCACCGAGCCTCCCCTGCCAAGTTGTGCCCCCCTGCTGCTGCCAGGCAAGCAGGGGGTGCCTGGTCATGGTGCGGGGCACTGAGCTTCCCTGACCTAGTTCTCCCTCCTGTCTGCTGGCCTGCAGACACCCCCAGAGGGAAGGCAGCAGGGTGGGGAACCCTGCAGTGAGCAGCCTGCATCCACATCTGCGCATGCACAGATCCACACATGCGTGCAAACTGGCTGTATTGCTGGTAACGTGCATGTGCACACGCACATATGTTCACATGGCACCACCTGCATCCCACTCCCCCCAGCCCCAAGCAGTCCCTTGCAGGCTAAAGCTGCCAGCCTATAAGGGGAAACCCACCATTTCCAGCATTTGCCTCCTTTAAGGGAGGAAATTACATTTTTCTTCTTTAAAGGAAGAAATCCATGTTTTTTCATGGCAAACGGAGAGCCCAGATCCCTGATTATAACTAATGCCTACTTTAATTATTCTGCTCTTGGCTTGTGGTTAGACTGCCAGTAGCAGTTTCCATTTTGGTGGTGAATTTTCTTTCTTCCTTTTTTTTTCTCCATGTAGACAGTCAGAACAATACTAAGGCCACCAGACTTCTTCAGTTGTCAAGTCATGGTTTTCAAGTCTCACAGCTGTGAAAGATTATTCTGATTGGCATCACAGATATCCATGGCAACAGTAATATACTGTGCATTCAAAACCTGCTTGCTGAAAAACCACATGTGCAGAGCTGTCTGTCTCCGCGTTAATACAACTGCTTCCATGAGTCAGATGTGAAATGTATGGAACGTGTACTTTTTTTTAGTAAACCAGTGAAATGGTATTTTCCGATTGGAGCATATGTTGGGCATCAGGGGGGTTCTGTTTGTCTGGGATAGGAGAGAAAAGAGGGAAACAACTGCTTGGTAGAAATAACTCCTAGAAAGATGATAACGTCAATTGAAATCATACTATACATGAATATATAGTACGTTTATTATTGTGCCCAGTGATGGACTCGAATCCCATTGTACCACGTGCTTCATGAATGCAGAATGAAACGTGGTGATTTCTGCGCCGAAGCGCTTGCAGTCCAAGCAGCTTCTGAAGTTGTTGCTGAAGGCAGTAGACAGACTTTAGTTTTCGCAGGCATAGCTAACCATAGTTATGTAGGAGACCTAAACAGTATGCGATAGATTTGGACATTTTTGCAGTACAGAAAAATCAGTCGAGGATTAGAAATAGTTTTTATGATTTTAAAGATGTGATTGGTTTAGCCACAATTAATATCATCCTCACAATTTATAACATTATATGGACAGCTGAAAATGGCTGTCAAGCATGTGGTGGTCTCTAAGAACCTGGTTACTGCTTTTTCCCCTTGTTCTGCTGCCCTCCTTGCTGTTTTCTCTCCATCTCCTGTTTTTTGTTAATGGAAAACCAGTTTGCACTTGGTTGTTGTATGGCTTCTGGGATTGGGGAGGGTGGCATCAGTCGGGCACATCAGCAGCATAGATTCCATCTCTTCATTTGCCCTGGAAGGGCAAAACACCCCAAAAGGCACCCCATCCCCAGCCAACGGAGCTGGATATGTGCTGGCTCATGTTGCCACACTGAGTTCAGTGAGGTGGGTAGTTTGAAATTTCCCATAGGATGACTGGTCATTGGCTTGAGTGAAACGAGTTAAGCAGTCTCAGCTCATTGCATCACAACAACGATCAACAGCCAGCAAGAAGAAGCAGGGCTTTCACTTTCCAAAATTGGTTGGCGCATTTCATGAATACCAAACTTGTTAGCTTAAAGCAATGGCTTTTTTTTTTTTTTTTTAAATCATGGCAGTATGATAGCCGGTTACTGTTCTGGGGCCTTTGTACATGCCACACAATTTTCCTTTAAAGCAGCTTAAGTGCCCTTTTGCAGTGCTTTAATGAAGTTGCTGTTTACGTGTTCAGCGGTGTACTCCACTTTAATGGTGTTACTGTTTGCAAGCTTGGCGGCGTATTCCACTTTAAATTACTTTGGTACGGAGCAAGATAAAACCTCCGAGATGTTTTAATTTGGTGAACCTAACAAAGTGCAACAGTGCGCGGGGCGCTGGAAGCCGATGTGCTTGGGACATGGCGGGCCCTGTGCAGCTCAGGGGCTGTGAGACCTGACAGCCGAACAGGCAGGTAAGGATCGGGCCCCCACACTTGTGTTCATGCCACGGACGTTTAGTTCAGTTTAATTCTCCATAAATTGAAGCGGTGTTTTTAAAAACCCACTGTTTCAGTTTAGGGAGAACTAAACCCAATTAAATCCCCGTGGCGTGTACAAACAGCCCTGATGTCTACATCCCTTCTGAATGAGGGTTTGTTTGTAGAAGTGCAGTCACCTGGGGACTGATTCAGCAGTTTGTCCCAGCTGGTGGTGGCTGCAGCAGCAGAAGCCTGGGTGCCACAGCTGTGTATGAAAAGACTGTAGTTCTCATGTCTGAAGCTCAGAAATTATGGAGAGAATGTGCTTTGTTTGCAGTGGACTAGTTGGCTTAAGCTGTTTGGGTTTTCAAATGAAAATAGAGTGGCTGCCTTGCATGTGTGGTGTAGAAGAGGGAAATCATTTGCAGTCATTTTAGCTAACTTTTCCAACACTTTGTTCTTTGCTTCCATATGTGCCTGCGTATGGTGTGGTTGTGTTGTTGGGGGGGGTGGGGCGTGATTTTCCATACGGTTCATTTGTGAAAATTCAAGGGTTCCATGGAGTTTATCGTTTTAAAGGTGTGTAAAGCTGTTTACAATGGTTGGTCTGTTTTCTAGTGTCATGGTATTAAAATGACTAGGTAGCATTTTGAATTTGAAAAGAAAAAAGTATATAAAATACGATTAAAACAGAATTGGCTCCTCAAAGCTTATTTCTCTCTCTTAAGGCCTGGATTTATTGCTCATGTGCTCTGCAGTAATGATGCTATACTTCAGGAGCAATCATGTATTAATTTTGGAGTATTCTGTTCACCTAATTGATTATTGGTTTTAAAATATCTGTTTACCTTACCCAAAAACACAGTATTATGATCCTGTAACTTGGGCTGCAGAAGTGGAACTGAAAAGTGACTCTTCTTAAAAATATATCCTTTTAGTAGTCTTTCATTAGCAAAGTCTGCTGTTGGTCAGTCCAACTAGTGTGCGAGAGGGAGAGAAGGGGTCTTTTACTTCTAGTGTTTTCAATAGTTAGCACTGTTTTTTCTTGTTTCTTAGTTCTCTCCATCCGAGAGGAGATGGTAATCTTTATCCAAGTTGAGTTTAAAAAAAAAAAAAAAAATAGCCGGAGGGCAGTGGCACTCCCAGAGCTCTGGGAACATGGGCAGAGGCAGCTGTTGCCCTTGGCCCCCTGCGCTTAGCTGGCCCAGGCAGGACCCTGCTGCTGCCCCGCTGGAGCTTCAAATGCCCATTCTCCCCCTCTGGGCTTTGGGTAGGGGTTTAAGTACCCTGCTGTCTCCCTCCAGCTTGCTTCCTGTCACCTGTGAATGTGCAGCTAATTGTCATTAGGCTGCTCTGCTTTCCTCCTTAACCGCTCCTCCGCTTTCTCTGCTGCCAGTAACAGGTACGGGTTCCCTGTTACAGTCCCCTATCTGGAAATTTCTATTATTACTGATGGAAAAATATTTCCCTTGGTTTGTGAGTATGAGGTGAAGTTGACATTTATCAATGTTTAGCAATAAAAACTGAATCCTGCCAAGCCTAGCCATGATTCAGAGGATCGCTGGTAGCCTACTACCACACAGACTATATGGCAGCTATTACATACTATATAAATGTTGCAGGTTGTATTCAGCAGTAGTAAAATAACCATTTTTAATACAGTTTTTCAAGGGCCTGTATTCTCAGTATTCGTGCCGATTGAATAAAATATTGTTCTTCTTATTTCAGTCACCCATAAGTCTCTGCCCCTCTTTTTAGGCTCAGAAATCAAACTGGAAAAAAATGAATCGGATTCCATTCTGCTGACTTCCCCATGGTTCATCCACTGGGCTAGTGCTTTTGCATCACTATGCAAATCCCTGCCACTTGAGCTGAGGAAGTAATTGAGAGCCGTAGAGGTTGCCATTTGTTTTGAGTCAGAGGTGAAGCAAGGTAATAAACCTAAACACACCCGTACCAGAGGGATTTGCAGATACTTGCTGACAGCACGGGAATGGAAAAAATGGAAATCTTTTGGGTTCCCTTCCAGGCCCTCTGTCACTCTGAAGTTGGTTCATGCATAATTAGGGACCTACTCAAATCGCGATGGCGTGCATTTTGCAGAATTGGGTAATCTGCAGGAAAACCCCCCCAAAACCCACCTTTTTTAAAAATGCTGGCTCCCCAGTGGGAGCCAGCAGTCCTGGCCGCACAGCCTGGCACGGAGAGGGCTGCCAGCACAAAGGCAAGCAGGCAAGATGGCTGCCGCCCCTGCCTCTTGTCACTGATTGGGTGAGAGGGCTGCCTGTTGTACAGCCTTGCCCCCCTCCACCAATGGACATGATGGACAGTGCTCTTCCCCAATCGGGTGGGGAATGGGGCCACTGAGGCCCCTTGGCCAATCAGAGGTGTGTGGTAGGGGGAGCACCAAGGTAAGTGTGTAAAAATAGTGGTCAACTTCCTGATTTGCTTGCAGAATTGAGTGCCTCCTTTAGTTGGGTAGACCCCTGAGGCATAATCTAGTCGGGAGTAGGAGCGGGGAGAGGATGGACAATTCTCAATGAGGACAGAATCGTTTGGAGATTTTCATTTGCTAAAATTCGAGCAGTTTCCTCTGAGCATGTGCAGATTGCAGTTTTTCAAAGGCGTGTAACTTGGTTGTACAGGGGTGGTAAGAGATGCATCCTTGGCACAAGAGGCCTCTCCCCTTGCCAAGTGTGTCAAGTCCCTGGTCTAAAGCATAGGTGCACTAGAGCAGCGTTTCTCAATTAGTGGGACACGAAGGCCATCTAGGGGGGACGCGGAGAAGTGGTGGGCTCGCCTCCGGCACTTCCAGGTTCGCTGCTGGCACTTGTGCTGCCGTGTGCTGCTGGCACTTTCAGATTTGCTCGTCAGCCAGCTGCTGGGGGACTCTTTCCCCCCAGCCTCCGGCCCAGCTCATTGATTATTTTGGTGGGACCAGGGTTTCTGGGACCAACCGTTGGTGGGGCATAAGGTGGAAAAGGTTGAAAATCGCTGCACTAGAGCAGTACAGAAGAAAGGTTGCCTGATTTTAGCACAGTCAGAACAGCATTTTTCTCTTATTTGGATTTAACCGAACAGTTTAGCTGAAATCTTTCCAGAAAAAATTCAGCTCACCATATATAATTTCAGCTGGATTGTTTGAAGTTTGGCTGTTACAAGTTATTGCAGATGGGGTCCTTAATTCTGGGAAGTGTAGCAGAGTTTCAGCAGGTGACACTATATCTGTCTTTTCCTAACCTCTGACCCTAAATTGCATGCTGGTAGAACTGTGAACACGTAAGAAGAAACTACATTGCCTTCATAATAATCTGGTTTGGAGAATCTGGCTGTAGCCTCTTGTTCTTATCTTTATATATCATCGTTTCCAGACTTGCGTGTGTTTATAGTGTCTGATCTGGTTTGGAAAGCTTGCTCTTCGGGTAGAACATCTCCTCCGTTGCTTCCTCTCCCACCACTTGTTCTTGGTGTGTCCAGGAAGTAGTTGTGGCAGCTGTTTCTTGGAACAGGAGAAATGTTTAATCCAGAGAGGCAAGGTCTGAGAAGGTCTGCTGTACATCCAGCAGAACCTGCAGTCTCAATTTATGAAGTCCTTGAGAAAGTGAGGAAGGTGAGGTAAATGTGTGGGTGCGTTTTATCTTTTTTTATCTTAAATCTTCTCTTGTTTTGTACTAATTGCGCACGGTGTGGATAAGTGTAACAATTTCAATGTATGGATTGTACTATAAATCTTCAATTTCTGAGTATTTTGCGTGGCTCTGACCCCATGGGTGGGGTGGGGGCATGGGTCAGCCCTGGCTCTGGCCCCACAGAGGGAAAGGGGTCATGCCTCGGCTCTGGCCATGTGAGGTAGAAGGGGATACGGCCCGGCCTTGGCTTGGCCACATGCGGGGAGGGAAGGTGGCCCGGCCCTGGCTCGGGGGCGGGGCTTTGGAGCTTGGCACCATGGAAGAGTTGGCAGTATTTAATTGCCACTGCTCCTGTGCCACTGAATTTCCCAACTGGTGGGGAGCTCTGCCATGGCTTGGTGGGCTGGTCGAAGACTGAGCACCCCTACTCTGAACAGTTTAAAAGATGCGTCTTAAATATACAATAGAAAAGTGGGGTAGTTTGGCATTAAAATAGTATCAGGGACTTGTTAAAAGACTGTTGGAGGTGGTTACCAGTGTTTGTGTTAAGAGTTGATTCTTCTATTCATTTCTTTAAAAAACCCCAAAATCAAACAAAACACCTGCAAAAGGATTAAAAGAAAACAAGGTCAAGTAAGTGTTAAGTCATTTAATGGTGTCATATGAGATACTGTATACAGACAGAATTGGATGAAGCCAAGTATTACATTAACACCCTTTATCCGAGTTCTCCAAGGCATTGTAAACTCCAGTTTCAGAGATTACCCAAGAACATCTTGCATACACACACACATTTGCGATGCTGTTGCAGTAACAAGTTACAGCACAGGCCTGGAAGTTGTCTTGTGAGTTTTATTCACAGCTCTGATATTAGATATCACGATCTGCAGAATAGTAGGGAAATATTTGCCTTCTAACCAGTATGTAATTTTAGGTTTGGCCATCTAATCTCTGATCCTATTTTAATATGAATGACTGTTTCTTGGCTTAAAAAATAGTGTACGTGCACAAGAGAGCTATGCATAAATATGCAAATATGCATTTTAAAATATAGGTGGATGAGCCTGCCTGTAAGATTTCGATGTGTTCAGTTCTCATTGAGTAACTTAAGTATATATCATTTTTTTTTCTGTCCTTGTAACATATTAATAGAGAACATCAAACACCAGAAAGGGGATGTAGTTCCTAAGGTGGTGGTGGTGAGAAGATTGCAAACAGCTTTTGTGGCTGAGACCAACTAGGCCCTTTTGTTAAAAACTAAGAAACTCCCCATCATCAACAAATAATACAAAACAACAGAATGTTGCTTTTGTTGGCAAAAAGACTGATTGACATGGAAGGATAAAAATGCTGTTCCCTTCAATTGACCATTTATTTTTGAAAGACTGCTTTAGAATTGGTTAGGATTTTTCAATTACTGAATATTTCTTGGAATCATTTACTTTAATTCACAGACTTGGATAAAACTGAAACTGGACCCGGAACGTGGACACTGTTGTAGAGAATATAGGGAGATCTAATCCAGAAGCCAGTTATCAAATGGTTTATAGAAAAATGGAAGATACTCTGAATGGGTAGCTGCAGAATCACCTACCCCCCTGCAGAATAACCTGCCTTTTGGACTGGTTTTCCTTATTACCTTGGTTGCAGGTTTGCTTGTCTTTTAGGCATCGAGTTACGTCCTTTTAGATATTGTGGGTTGGGGGTGGGGTGGGGAGGAGGGGTGTTGCATGCTTATTTCAAGCCTACAACTCCTTTTGTTTGCATTGCAAAAAATACCAACCTTGTCATAGGTTGCAAGGTCCTATCTTATGTAGGAGTGCAGTAGATGGTTGTGACTCAAAATAGGCCGGAAGAGATCGCTTGGTAAGAAATGTTCATAAGTCTGCCATATTATCTGGCACTGGAGATTTGAACTGAGGACTTCCAGAGTTGGACGTGGGAGAGCCAGTCCTTCATGCTAGAAGTGGACTTTATGCTCTGTGCTTTATGATCTAACATTGGACTTTATGCTCTATGGACTGAGTTTAGAGAGAGGCACTTTGTGGTTGTGCACTAGCATATAATAGCAAGATGTGGCAACTTGTGCCTTGTAATGAAGGCAGTATTGTATTTAAGATGCTTAACTTATTCGTGCTTTATTCATAAAGGTTAGAATAGTTTATCTGCTGTCAAGTAGGTATTCCAGAACAACGTTGTTTATTTGAATGTTAGGATTTGATTCTTGCGGGCAGTCATGAGAGGGGTGGTTACTGATTTGATGCTGCAACCCTATGTTAGCTATTGACACGCTTAATATTTTAAGAATAAGTAATGCTCACATTAACATTTACTTCTTTTTTTCTCCTGTGTTGCAGAAATTCTAGTAAGGAGCATTTGACCATCTATTTTCCAACTGTTGACCCTTCCAATATCAGGATTAGAAAAGAGTGCCTTCAGAATCAATATGTAGCAAAAGGGTATTGTGCCACTGAAGCTCCTCCCTCAATCCAATTGTTTGTATTTTAAGGATCCTTGTAGCTTCAGCAGCAAATTGTTTTTGTCACATTAAAAAAGTGGATTTCATGTGGTGCTTGCAAAACATTGAATCGCCATGAGTAGTAATCTAGGAAAAGAAAAAGACTGTAAAGAGAAGGATCCAAAAGTCCCGTCTGCAAAAGAGAGAGAGAAGGAGGCCAAGGCGTCTGGAGGACTTGGGAAAGAGAGTAAAGAAAAGGAGCCTAAGACCAAAGGGAAAGATGCCAAAGATGGAAAAAAGGACTCCAGTAGTGCGCAGCCTGGGGTGGCTTTTTCAGTGGACAACACGATAAAACGACCTAATCCAGCCCCAGGCGCTCGCAAAAAATCCAGCAATGCTGAGTTGATCAAAGAGCTAAATAAATGCCGGGAAGAGAATGCGATTCGCTTGGACTTAGCCAAGAGGTCTATACACATGCTTCCATCGTCTATCAAAGAGTTGACACAGCTAACGGAACTTTATTTATACGGTAACAAACTGCAGTCCTTACCGGCCGAGGTGGGCTGTCTCGTGAATCTGGTGACACTGGCACTGAGTGAGAACTCGCTTACCAGTTTGCCTGACTCTCTTGATAACTTGAAGAAATTGGCCATGCTTGACTTGCGGCATAACAAACTTAGAGAAATTCCTTCGGTGGTGTACAGGCTATGTTCTCTCGCCACTCTTTATCTACGCTTTAATCGTGTAACTACTGTGGAAAAGGATATCAAAAACTTGTCAAGACTCACCACGCTTAGCATACGAGAGAACAAAATTAAGCAACTACCTGCTGAAATCGGTAAGCACTTACACTGTTCAGAAGCTTCTGGTGAATCTGTAAGTTAACACTAATTGAAACAAGCGTGTGTATGCAAGATTGACCTATGAAATGCCTCCCTCCAGTTCAAACTTGCGATGTTGTGTGGTAGGTGATTTAGCTCTCGCCTGCATTATTGCAATACTTGATTACATTGGATATAACCCATTTAATGTATGCATCTCAATTCAGAAAGATCTTTCCTCTGGTTCATAGTCTCGCAGCTAGAGTGGCAGGGGAAGGGTTGTACCCTGTTGTGCCTTGCTCTTTGGCATAAAGAGCCCTGTCTTATCATCCTGTTATGTCATCTATCTCAGCAGTTCTCAACCTTTTGCACCTTGTGTCCCACCTACGTAAGGTCAAAAAATTCTGGTCCCACCGGTCGACGAGCGCAGGGGGAGGTCCCCCAGCAGCCGATTGAAGTGTGCAAAAGCAGAAATCCTGCTGTGGTATTTCCTGTTTCGCTGCCGCGACCCAAGCCCCACCTAGAGGACCTTCGCGTCCCACCAGTTGAGAAACCCTGATCTATCTGATGTAGCAGAAAAGATTCTAGGTCACATTTTATGTTAAGTTTCCATTTTTTAGTGGGGTATAAATGTTTAGATAGTATAACCACGTTATGGTCTTGGGTAATGTGTTACGGGGCATTGTAAGCGTGTGCATGTCAGTAGAAAGTATTATGGTGGTTATGTGCCATAATTATAAGCAAGCTGGATGCTGTAATAATATGAAATAACTGATATATTAACATTTTTTTTTCTTTGAAAAGAGGTATATTGGTTGTAAATAAACCTTATGAAAGTTTGAAAGAAGACAAACTATCAGTACTGAAGTAGTTTGATCATTTCAAGTGGTGATTTATGTACAGGGATACTGTAACTCCCAGGTTGTCTGATCCAGAAAAGCATTTTTGCTCGGGAAATGATTTTCAAGCAGGTTCTTAATGGGATCTACACATGTATGTCAACTATTTTAAAAATGGGCACTAATTAATATATTTTAAAAAAATGGAATCTCAAAGAAGATGGAAATCTTTCAAGGTTGTTTTTTGTCATTTAGGCATAGATTTCATATATTTCATAGACATTAGGGCTGGAAGGGACCCCGGAGCATCATAGAGTCCAGCCCTCTCCCCCAGGGGCAGGAAGTCAGCTGGGGTCATAGGATCCCAGCAAGATAACGTAGATTTTCAAAAGTATTTTAGCCTTGCCTCACTGATGCTAGTCTTTCCTGAGTCCCATTTTCGAAAAGGACCTTTCTGTTAATATTCTCCTAGGCTGCGTAGGGGGTGTAGAAATTGGTTTAGGGGGTCCCCTCAGGAACTTGTGTAAAGTTGGGGAAGACCAGTGGTTTAAATCCTTAAATGACCTCTGTCAGATCATGCATTTTGTCATTTTGCCCTTGCAATCCAGCATACTAGATTGCACACCTCCATAGCAGCAGTACCCACTACACACTTCCCAGCCTGAAGCTGCTGATCATTTGACTGGCAGCGTCCAGTGCAAACAAATCGGATCCACAGAATAACTTGGGCATGTACAAATGTTATAGGACTGCCGATGGCCGGTTTCAGTTTCTAGCTCTCTGCAGGTGCTACTGGAAAAATCTTTAAGGTAAACACTAATATATTAGTATGTAAATAATGTATGAATTTTGTGTTATGCTATGCCAAAGCCGGCAGCATGGACCTACTGTATTTTGCGTAGAAGACACGGAGTATTTAAATTGTCTTTAGTTAGCAGGCATTGTGGTTTAAAAACTCGGCGCTTATGTAACATGCTGTGCTGCTGGCTTGTCCACAGGGAAAGAGTGCCAACTACAGCTGTCAGAAGAGTTGATTCTTCTATTCATTTCTTTAAAAAACCCCAAAATCAAACAAAACACCTGCAAAAGGATTAAAAGAAAACAAGGTCAAGTAAGTGTTAAGTCATTTAATGGTGTCATATGAGATACTGTATACAGACAGAATTGGATGAAGCCAAGTATTACATTAACACCCTTTATCCGAGTTCTCCAAGGCATTGTAAACTCCAGTTTCAGAGATTACCCAAGAACATCTTGCATACACACACACATTTGCGATGCTGTTGCAGTAACAAGTTACAGCACAGGCCTGGAAGTTGTCTTGTGAGTTTTATTCACAGCTCTGATATTAGATATCACGATCTGCAGAATAGTAGGGAAATATTTGCCTTCTAACCAGTATGTAATTTTAGGTTTGGCCATCTAATCTCTGATCCTATTTTAATATGAATGACTGTTTCTTGGCTTAAAAAATAGTGTACGTGCACAAGAGAGCTATGCATAAATATGCAAATATGCATTTTAAAATATAGGTGGATGAGCCTGCCTGTAAGATTTCGATGTGTTCAGTTCTCATTGAGTAACTTAAGTATATATCATTTTTTTTTCTGTCCTTGTAACATATTAATAGAGAACATCAAACACCAGAAAGGGGATGTAGTTCCTAAGGTGGTGGTGGTGAGAAGATTGCAAACAGCTTTTGTGGCTGAGACCAACTAGGCCCTTTTGTTAAAAACTAAGAAACTCCCCATCATCAACAAATAATACAAAACAACAGAATGTTGCTTTTGTTGGCAAAAAGACTGATTGACATGGAAGGATAAAAATGCTGTTCCCTTCAATTGACCATTTATTTTTGAAAGACTGCTTTAGAATTGGTTAGGATTTTTCAATTACTGAATATTTCTTGGAATCATTTACTTTAATTCACAGACTTGGATAAAACTGAAACTGGACCCGGAACGTGGACACTGTTGTAGAGAATATAGGGAGATCTAATCCAGAAGCCAGTTATCAAATGGTTTATAGAAAAATGGAAGATACTCTGAATGGGTAGCTGCAGAATCACCTACCCCCCTGCAGAATAACCTGCCTTTTGGACTGGTTTTCCTTATTACCTTGGTTGCAGGTTTGCTTGTCTTTTAGGCATCGAGTTACGTCCTTTTAGATATTGTGGGTTGGGGGTGGGGTGGGGAGGAGGGGTGTTGCATGCTTATTTCAAGCCTACAACTCCTTTTGTTTGCATTGCAAAAAATACCAACCTTGTCATAGGTTGCAAGGTCCTATCTTATGTAGGAGTGCAGTAGATGGTTGTGACTCAAAATAGGCCGGAAGAGATCGCTTGGTAAGAAATGTTCATAAGTCTGCCATATTATCTGGCACTGGAGATTTGAACTGAGGACTTCCAGAGTTGGACGTGGGAGAGCCAGTCCTTCATGCTAGAAGTGGACTTTATGCTCTGTGCTTTATGATCTAACATTGGACTTTATGCTCTATGGACTGAGTTTAGAGAGAGGCACTTTGTGGTTGTGCACTAGCATATAATAGCAAGATGTGGCAACTTGTGCCTTGTAATGAAGGCAGTATTGTATTTAAGATGCTTAACTTATTCGTGCTTTATTCATAAAGGTTAGAATAGTTTATCTGCTGTCAAGTAGGTATTCCAGAACAACGTTGTTTATTTGAATGTTAGGATTTGATTCTTGCGGGCAGTCATGAGAGGGGTGGTTACTGATTTGATGCTGCAACCCTATGTTAGCTATTGACACGCTTAATATTTTAAGAATAAGTAATGCTCACATTAACATTTACTTCTTTTTTTCTCCTGTGTTGCAGAAATTCTAGTAAGGAGCATTTGACCATCTAATCTCCAACTGTTGAACCTTCCAATATCAGGATTAGAAAAGAGTGCCTTCAGAATCAATATGTAGCAAAAGGGTATTGTGCCACTGAAGCTCCTCCCTCAATCCAATTGTTTGTATTTTAAGGATCCTTGTAGCTTCAGCAGCAAATTGTTTTTGTCACATTAAAAAAGTGGATTTCATGTGGTGCTTGCAAAACATTGAATCGCCATGAGTAGTAATCTAGGAAAAGAAAAAGACTGTAAAGAGAAGGATCCAAAAGTCCCGTCTGCAAAAGAGAGAGAGAAGGAGGCCAAGGCGTCTGGAGGACTTGGGAAAGAGAGTAAAGAAAAGGAGCCTAAGACCAAAGGGAAAGATGCCAAAGATGGAAAAAAGGACTCCAGTAGTGCGCAGCCTGGGGTGGCTTTTTCAGTGGACAACACGATAAAACGACCTAATCCAGCCCCAGGCGCTCGCAAAAAATCCAGCAATGCTGAGTTGATCAAAGAGCTAAATAAATGCCGGGAAGAGAATGCGATTCGCTTGGACTTAGCCAAGAGGTCTATACACATGCTTCCATCGTCTATCAAAGAGTTGACACAGCTAACGGAACTTTATTTATACGGTAACAAACTGCAGTCCTTACCGGCCGAGGTGGGCTGTCTCGTGAATCTGGTGACACTGGCACTGAGTGAGAACTCGCTTACCAGTTTGCCTGACTCTCTTGATAACTTGAAGAAATTGGCCATGCTTGACTTGCGGCATAACAAACTTAGAGAAATTCCTTCGGTGGTGTACAGGCTATGTTCTCTCGCCACTCTTTATCTACGCTTTAATCGTGTAACTACTGTGGAAAAGGATATCAAAAACTTGTCAAGACTCACCACGCTTAGCATACGAGAGAACAAAATTAAGCAACTACCTGCTGAAATCGGTAAGCACTTACACTGTTCAGAAGCTTCTGGTGAATCTGTAAGTTAACACTAATTGAAACAAGCGTGTGTATGCAAGATTGACCTATGAAATGCCTCCCTCCAGTTCAAACTTGCGATGTTGTGTGGTAGGTGATTTAGCTCTCGCCTGCATTATTGCAATACTTGATTACATTGGATATAACCCATTTAATGTATGCATCTCAATTCAGAAAGATCTTTCCTCTGGTTCATAGTCTCGCAGCTAGAGTGGCAGGGGAAGGGTTGTACCCTGTTGTGCCTTGCTCTTTGGCATAAAGAGCCCTGTCTTATCATCCTGTTATGTCATCTATCTCAGCAGTTCTCAACCTTTTGCACCTTGTGTCCCACCTACGTAAGGTCAAAAAATTCTGGTCCCACCGGTCGACGAGCGCAGGGGGAGGTCCCCCAGCAGCCGATTGAAGTGTGCAAAAGCAGAAATCCTGCTGTGGTATTTCCTGTTTCGCTGCCGCGACCCAAGCCCCACCTAGAGGACCTTCGCGTCCCACCAGTTGAGAAACCCTGATCTATCTGATGTAGCAGAAAAGATTCTAGGTCACATTTTATGTTAAGTTTCCATTTTTTAGTGGGGTATAAATGTTTAGATAGTATAACCACGTTATGGTCTTGGGTAATGTGTTACGGGGCATTGTAAGCGTGTGCATGTCAGTAGAAAGTATTATGGTGGTTATGTGCCATAATTATAAGCAAGCTGGATGCTGTAATAATATGAAATAACTGATATATTAACATTTTTTTTTCTTTGAAAAGAGGTATATTGGTTGTAAATAAACCTTATGAAAGTTTGAAAGAAGACAAACTATCAGTACTGAAGTAGTTTGATCATTTCAAGTGGTGATTTATGTACAGGGATACTGTAACTCCCAGGTTGTCTGATCCAGAAAAGCATTTTTGCTCGGGAAATGATTTTCAAGCAGGTTCTTAATGGGATCTACACATGTATGTCAACTATTTTAAAAATGGGCACTAATTAATATATTTTAAAAAAATGGAATCTCAAAGAAGATGGAAATCTTTCAAGGTTGTTTTTTGTCATTTAGGCATAGATTTCATATATTTCATAGACATTAGGGCTGGAAGGGACCCCGGAGCATCATAGAGTCCAGCCCTCTCCCCCAGGGGCAGGAAGTCAGCTGGGGTCATAGGATCCCAGCAAGATAACGTAGATTTTCAAAAGTATTTTAGCCTTGCCTCACTGATGCTAGTCTTTCCTGAGTCCCATTTTCGAAAAGGACCTTTCTGTTAATATTCTCCTAGGCTGCGTAGGGGGTGTAGAAATTGGTTTAGGGGGTCCCCTCAGGAACTTGTGTAAAGTTGGGGAAGACCAGTGGTTTAAATCCTTAAATGACCTCTGTCAGATCATGCATTTTGTCATTTTGCCCTTGCAATCCAGCATACTAGATTGCACACCTCCATAGCAGCAGTACCCACTACACACTTCCCAGCCTGAAGCTGCTGATCATTTGACTGGCAGCGTCCAGTGCAAACAAATCGGATCCACAGAATAACTTGGGCATGTACAAATGTTATAGGACTGCCGATGGCCGGTTTCAGTTTCTAGCTCTCTGCAGGTGCTACTGGAAAAATCTTTAAGGTAAACACTAATATATTAGTATGTAAATAATGTATGAATTTTGTGTTATGCTATGCCAAAGCCGGCAGCATGGACCTACTGTATTTTGCGTAGAAGACACGGAGTATTTAAATTGTCTTTAGTTAGCAGGCATTGTGGTTTAAAAACTCGGCGCTTATGTAACATGCTGTGCTGCTGGCTTTTCC
>NW_005842046.1:560253-585846 GCF_000455745.1 Alligator sinensis
AAAGAGTGCCAACTACAGCTGTCAGCGAAGAGCAATTGATTTAGCAAAACGGGTAGAAAGCTGTGCTGAAGGTCCTGCGTTCTGTGCCCACATTGTCATATGGTAGTGGGTGTGCTATAAAGTGTTGGTCTGAACAGGAAATAAAAACTCACCCTGTTTCATGAAGCAGAGGGATAGTGCTCCTATTCTATCATGAGAGGCTGTATTAAAAAGGGCATAGGTGGCTGGGTGCAAAGATGAAGCTCCAGCATCTTTTTTCATCTTGGTGAAAGGGCATTGTCATGGCCTTCATGCCAGTCCAGCACGTAATTATGTTTTTGACTATGGTGGCTTCATCATCACGGGGCATCGTGGGCATCCTTTGATTAGTTGGCACGAGGTGGTCCTTTTCTTCTCTAGTTTCCAAATAATGAACTCCCATTAATGTTTAGTTTCCGGATGTCTAGAATGAACTCCCAACAACTTCTAGCAGAAGTTTTTACTAGTCTCTGAGTCTGTGGTTCTTGACCAGGATGCTGGTGGCACCCTGGGATGTTGTGACGTTTTGTTAAGTGTCACAGGGTGCCACACAATATTAGCACTCCTAGGTATGCAAATATCTACACACAATTCACAAGGTAAACCTAGAGACTTCAAATAGGAGCCTGTAATGTGAAAAATCTTCTGACCTATTGTGGTCTTTCTGAATTCTTCGTAACAAAAGAATTGCTCTATTATTTTTTCTTAATCAAAAAAATGAGTGAAAGCTGAGCGCTGGCATTTACAGGGGGTGCCTTGGGCCTAAAAAGGTTGATAACCGCTTCCCTAAGTATATGACTGCACTTTGTGCTTTTAAACGGCACCCCATTTCAATTTTTTCCAATTATTCTATACTTTATCCTACTTCTCCTGTCTATTGACAATGTCTCCTTGTTTTTTACCATCATAACATTTCATTAGTACCTTCTTTTTGTGTTAGGGTCGTTAATCAAAACAGTAATGAAGATTGGTCTCCAGTCAGGTATTTGAAGAAGTCTTCCAGTAGTGTCCCTCTTGGTTGATACTCCATTTCCAGCTGTTATCTCCCTGCTAGCCAGTTCTGTACCCACAGTTCTGGCCGGTCTGGGGTTCTTACAGCCTTTGTACCATGCCTCACCGTCCAGATATTTCTATGTAATACTCCATCAAAAGCTGAAAAATGAGTTGGAAAATGTGCTGTGTCTTACGTTTCTCTAGAAAATTAGCTATCTTTCTTTAAGGTATCAGGTCTGGCTTTCTGTACCATGTTCCATT
Organism: Alligator sinensis; assembly: GCF_000455745.1. Lineage (NCBI taxonomy): Eukaryota > Metazoa > Chordata > Crocodylia > Alligatoridae > Alligator > Alligator sinensis. Next base: position 561,526 of record NW_005842046.1, read on the forward strand.
TTCCATTTACCTCCATATCTTCGATTATTCTCACTTTCAAAATTTTGTTTGAAAGTCTTGAAAATGATTGAGGTCAGATTATGTCTCTGCATCATCAGTTTCTTTCCACCTCCCCGTTCTCAAGTGCACGTACTACATTTGCTTCCGGTCATACGATAGCACCTGTGATTTTCTAGATCTGTTTGTTAAAGATGCTTGCTGACAGGGCTGCAACTTCCAAATGGATTTCTAATGTGGCACAAATTTAAAAAGAAAAATAATGCAAGTGGGTGTGAAATTTCACCTTTATATGAAAGAAAAATTAAGCACTGATCTTAATACCACATCCTTATACGTAGTTAGAAAATCGCCGATGCAAAAACATTGTTCAGATATTATCAAAACATGGAATTCAAATGCATTCATTTTGGAAATAAAAAAACCCAACAGTATTTGTTTCCCTAGGGGATTTTTTTTGAAAACTCAGCGTGAGACAGAGAACAGTTTGATTTTCTTGTCTATCTTTAACCTGCTTTTCTGTCGAGTATAAATGACCTGTAAGCCTGTTTTGCTTTTCAAGTGTTAGAATAGCTCTTGGGAGTGACAGTTTTTTTTGCTGGTAAAGTAGAACAAGCTAATTCTGACCCAGTGGACAGATATGCAGAGACCAGTTTGGTTGTGGTACATTTATCTATCATCCTAACTGATGGACCTCGCTGGTGTTTTAGCAAAACTTGAAGTATTTTATTAATTAACAAGTGTACTACAGTTCCTGCTCTTTCTTCTCCAGTACCACCAATGTTTTTTTTTTTTTGTTTTGTTTTTTTGATTTTTTTTTTTGTGATTTTTTTAAATTTATTTATTTTTTTTGTGGGTGTAGTGCAAATATGTAAACTTCTACCTGACAAGTGTTTAGATACCAAGCACCTGTCTGTAGAATTCAATTAATTGTCAGCTGCAAAATTAGGGGCAACTTCTCACTCATGCTGTTTCTCACCTTTAGGGGTTTTTTTCACTGTTTTATTTCTGTAGCACCAAAAAGTTTTCATAGCACTTAGGAACACCAAGACTGAAGGACTCTCAAGGATGGTTGTTTGCTTTTAAATCACTCATTTTAATTAGTATTTAAATAAATGTTAATTTAAATACTTTGTTTAATTTTATATTTTTAGTTAATTTCTTAGAGAGGTTTATTGTCCTGTCTCGTAACAAGTTGATTTGTAAGTTATTTTAGCACTACTTTTTGCGAGCAGGAAGACCTGCTGTATCTCAATTCCTTTAACTCGCTTAACTCTCAGTTATGTAGCTTCTTAATTTCTATTTTGTAGTATGTTTTTGGAAAAAGATGAATCATTCATCCTTTTTCCTAACTTAATATGGTATTATTTTTGCCAAGCTCTATTTGGGAAAGACCTGAAATTTATTTCACAATTTAAAAAAAAATTAAAATAGAATTACCTTCAGTGTAGAAAGCAGGTAAGAAAAAATGATCAGAATAGGTTTTGCATTTTAAACGAGCTGATTTATTAACCAAAGGAAGTATTATCAGTTGTTAGTTAATTAGACTAATTGCTTTTGGTCAAAGTGTCTGTCAGGCTTTTAGACCTAGCGTTTTTCCTTTGCCTCACTTTATTGAGAGATGGTAAGAGGAAGACGGCCTCTCTTAGTCTTCAATCCCCAAAATGTTTCTTAGTTTTAAAGTCACTGAACTGAGCTAGGCCAATAAGTTGAAATGAAGAAAGTGTTGTTTTCTGTATCTGCAGTAGCTACTTCTGTCCAAAGCTGGGTTTAGCACTTCAGCAAACTCGGGTTGAAGCGGCTTAGCCCGTGGCTGCCCTCCGGTCAATGGTTCAGTGGTTAAATGTTTTTAAAACTTTGGCAACAAACACATATTGCTTGAAAACTATTTTATTTAAATTGATCGTAGTAAGTTTAGGCCTCGATACAGGCAGATTACTTAAAAATCTGATTGAAAAAAACCCACTTTTTAAAGTTTCATCAGTATTTCTCCACCCGCCTCTTCAATATATTTGTCTGTGAGCATGTGGTTGTCTGTAAATAGTTATGTTAGTATCTTTTTACCAAGCACCAAAATGCATTTGATAATTTGCAGACAGAATAGGACCAATTGCCAGACCTGTCTACAGGAGATCATCAGAAATGTACTTATCGACATTTTCACCATGTCCCTTTCTCTGTTTTACTTTGGGTCGCCCATCTCACTATTCCCTGGTAGTTAGTTATGATTTGTTTGTGCCTTTTCCCAAACTTGAAAAAATCTTTTCTTATTCCTGAAGGCAAGGAGAGCTTATGACTGTGGTCAGGTTTCCCCAGTGTCAAACCACCACACACATGCCGCATTTACCCCTTGCTCTGGTCACCTTGCCACCTCTCCCCAAATGTGAACACAGTATTCCCATCTTAGAAAATGAATTCCTGTAATACAGTCACTGAGTCTTTTCTTCCTCTTTCCTCCTACATCCCAAAATAATTTTGTAAGGATATTTGTTGAAAGCGTTTCAGAAGTCCAAACAAGTTGTCAACTACTTTGACACACCTAAAGAATTATTGCAGATATGGGAGAGAGTTTTCCTTAATAGAAGCTATGCTGTTTTATCTGTATTTGATTGTACTTGTGTAACTGTTTAATAGTTCTGTATAATTGTCATTTAACTGAAGCTTTTGTGAAGTGTTGCTGGCCTTTACTTTGAGGATCATCCCAATGTTTTTAGGAATTAAGCCACGTGTGTTTCCTCTTTAGCGTTCCAACTGATTTAAAAGAAAGGTAATATATTTTGGGCACCTTGGACACTTCAGTTTGAAGGAATTTAGAAATACTATATATACTTGATTAGCAGACTAGTTAACATGGTGGGGAGAAAAGCTTCTCACCTTATAATTGAGCATGAGGTGGCAGGGAGGGGATGGTGGGTGGGCAGGTACTGTGACTTCAGCCCCAGGCTGGGGCTGGGGCCACAGCTGCCTGTCCGCCTGCATGCCCTGCTGTTCCTCCCCTTCAGTCCCCAGTTGTCCTGTAGCATTATACATTAGCTAAATTTCCCCAGTTCTGATGTCAAATGAAGCAGTAGAAACATTTAAAGTTGGACTTTTGGTACACTTATGCTCCCTGACCACGCAGAAGTAACGGTTACATTGATGTCCTTTGATACCAGTGCAGCTATTTATATTTCTCCATACCCTAGGACTTTATTTCCATCTCTAAAGTAAACTGTTTTAAACCTAAACAATGTCTTGAAACGTTCCCGTTGGTTCCCTTCTGTTCTCACCTCGAAAGCTGAAGTTAAACATTAAGAAAGGCTTATTTTCTCTTTACCTAGCTAGGTTGGGTGTCAGCCCTCTGGGAAAATGTCAGGGCTCTCCATTCACCAACTCATAAAATCCAACTCAACTGGCTAGCACCCACTCAAAATCCAAGGATAATTGTAGAAATCTGGCTCCAAGAAGGGCTCCAGTTTAGTAAGCATACCAAGTAAACCCTCCATTCTAGTGAGGTTTTGAAGATGAATATTAGAATAAAAGAATGCAAATGTGATAGTGAGTCAGACCATGAGTATGAGAAGTATGAAGAACCAGAGGAAATGTCTTGGGTTGGAGCCACTTCAGTTTGCAGTCTGTTACTTAAGCTAACCTTGTGCATTCCTTTTATCTTGTTTTCACTACGTTTTCCATGTTTCTGGTAAGAAAACTCTTGCACAAACAACTTGAGATTCGTTTTTGCAAAGATAATATGTTGCCTTCTGTAACATGTATGTGTGCTAAATGGAAAAAGGCATCTACAGCAAATTTTCAACACAATTGAAATTGCAGTTGCATAGCTTCTAGGTCTTAGGGCGCCAAATATTGTGTTTGCTTTCTTTGAATGCAGTCTTTTATTCTAAGGAGAAGCTGTTCTGGGTTGTGCTTCAAGGGAAATATTTTTGGATTGCAATAGTGGGAGCCTGCCCATGTTAGACCTGGAGGTGCGTCTAAAACTTCCCTGTCCATGCAAAATTCACCCAGACCTTGAGACTACCTGTGGCTTTACACCACTTTGCATCTAGTTCTCGTAATAGCTGGGCTTGCACCTGTTCAGTCTTCACTGGTTTAGACAGGAAGCCATGGGTGTAGCAGCTGCACTGTGGTGTAGCCTGCAATCCTTTTTCTGTCCCAGAATGCTGTGCAGCTATTCAATGGCATCTGAGTTCAGGGGTCTCCCAGCACTAACTTTCATTTCATTTCAGCAGATCTGATAGTGTAGAGGAACTGATTTAGTTTGTAATACTTATGCTCAGAAACCCCTTTTTCCATTCCAGAAGACCTGAAAAGAACCAAGATGCGTTTCTGGCCTGGTTTTCTTCCCAGCTGGAGTAATCTGGAAGCACAGCATGGCCATAGTGGGCAGTGTAAAAATAACTTTGATGAGGTCAGAGGTGCCAGCCTGGAGCTTGAGGTAGAGGGGGTGGAGAGCAGTACTGATGTGCTTGGGCAGCTCCTCCAAAGTTACACACACAGCTCCGTATTGGATCCAGATCTCATCACTCAGTTGAACTGTAGGAAAGGGTAAGCGTCGAGAACTTTTACCATTGCCGTTTCTGCTGTGAGTGGGCTGCTGACCTCCATACAAACTAACATAAGTTTGCTAAGTGACAAGCCACACATGCGAGGTCCTATTTTCATCCAATTTGGAGGGGCATGTGATGCAGACGTGTATGTCTTGCACTTTCCCTGAACTTGTTCCGGCCTCCAAATCGGAGGTAAGCAAGTTGTGGTACTTGCATAGAGATTATTTGCATGTGTGTAGCTCTGGCTGTCATGTGCTTCTCTTTGGTGCATGCTTAGAAGGCTGCGTTGTGGTCATAGACGCTCGGGTGTGGAACAGGGTTGCTCAGATGCACGTTATGCATTGCTCAGATGCTGTGCAAGTTTTGTTGGAGAAAAATCCTGACGAGCAGCTGACCTTGGAGGAGGAGGAAGTGGATCTTTCTACCTTTTAACTCAGTAGACTAGTGGTTACAGCACATACCCCAGAAGTTGGAGATCTGTCTGTGTTGTTATTCAGAGGGGTTTGAGCCTGCATCTCCCACTGCTGAGCATATTGCTGTAATCACCAGGCCATAGCTTACGTGTTACATGGAGCACTCTCCAGTCCTCCTCTGAAGCTGACCACTGGGCAGTCAAGAGGTGAAGAAAAGAGAGAGCTGGAGGGAGGGTGGTTTAGTGAGAGAGACGCTGCCCTAGAAGGGAGGAGACCTTCAGTCCTGGCCCCTGCCTGTGACAGCCTCTTTTGGACCATATATGGTCTATTTGTTAGATAAAACAGCTAAGCTGTAGTGGGATAGTTTGTCATGTTATGGTTGACCTAGCTGGTCTTCCTCCTAGGTTTTATTTTGGGCAGTTTTATATGCAGGCCTGGGTGACCCAATTCCTTCACAGGTAGAATCTAAAAGCTATGTGAGTGCTAACTAAGAATTGCTCTTGCATGGCTGCATAAGCACCACTTAGGTGTGAAATAGGATTTAGCCCTTAGTGTGGAATAAAGATTGGGTTGCTTGGGAGGAGAAGGGTGGTTGGGGTAGATTTTCAACCTTTACAAGAAAATAATTTCTGTTATATATTTGGCTTGTGCAAGTTCAAGGGGGCAGGGATTATGCTTTTTATTTTTGAATTTTTTTTGAGTGCTAGATGCAATTAATCCATGGTGTAATATTTATATAAATATTACAAGCCACTGCACTGAATGCTGACAAAACACAATTGTGACCATTGGTTTAAGAGACTAAATGCTTTCTAATCAATAACTTTTCTACTTAAAGGGTGTTTATTAATCAAAGAGCATTAGCTGGTAGCTCTTATCTGTTCCTTACAGCAGTCAGCAATAAACTGAATGAACCTTCTGCTAACTGCTGTAATGATGCAGTCAGATCTGATATAGGAGAAAAGTACATTTTGCCGAAGTTAAGATTGCTTTGTAATATTTTTCTAAGGTCAGGACATTTTATCTTTTAATACATCTCAAATAGCTTCATAGGCAGACTAAAGATTATTTTGCTTTATTCTGCAGCAAGAGAGCCCAGTGAGGGATTAATAAATATCAAAACTATGGAAAATATTTGTAGTATGTTGCCAGTACAGGTGAACTTAGATTTTATTTACCTTAACAATAACTTTTTAAGCAAGACATTTTGATACATCCCTAAATAAAACATTAATTAATGCTAGAGTGCATAGATTTCACAAATATTTGCAATTTGCATTTTCTTTCTCTTTGTGCTGTCCAACAAGAACTCTTTTTATCCTGTCGGTGTGTCATCTGGTCTAGGATTTATCATGTAGTAAAGGATTTCAGAATTTTCAATCTGCTTAAGTATAGGCAGATAGAGAGTGAACAGTCATGAGAGTTAATCCAGTAGAAAAGGGACTACATTGCAAATCATGTTTATAACCCAAGAATATTTCCTTCCCAATGTGTGAATTGTCATAGGAGATAAGGGAGCTCATTTGATATTGACACATGCTTTTTCTCCCCACTTTATTATGAATATTAATGTGTATTATCCATGTATGTGGTTTTAACAGTTATGCTCTGTTTTTATGTATAAATAAATGATAAATAATAAATTTTTGGTGTTCTCGTGACGGCCATTCAGAACCAGTCTCCTAGGTTAAGTACAGACAGTCAAAAAGCCTGAGGCTGAATTGATTCATTCTTTGCAGGTCAGTCTAAACTGTAAAGATTGAACCAATAAGAAATGAGCAGACATTCACTTTTGATTCAGCAAATGCAGCCCATGCAGAAGCTGGGGGCGCTAGAGCACGGCTCTATGGCATATAGCCAGCATGGCCTGTGTGTTCAGTTTTCTTCCTGCTGCCCCTGAGGTCTCTGGGATTTGCAGTCCAGAGTCACAGCAGCAGGACTCTGCAGGGTTGTTCATCACTTCCTCTGCCTGCTTCCAGGTGCCTCTGGGATTTGTAGTCCAGAGTTGCAGCCAGCACTAAGTTTTTAGTAGGGTAGGGCAGCTCCATATTTGGGAGAAGGGAAATTTAACCCCCCTTCCTGGCCCCAGGCCCCAGCAGGGGTTTCCCTGCAGTGGCCAGTGAGCCAGCCCTCACTGCTCTAGGTAGGGAACAGAGGGGCAGGGCTAGTCCTGCTCTCTAAAGGAGACAGCACAGCCCAGCCCAGGGCTGCAAAGTTCTGGGATGCTGGGGACCCTGATTTAACTGATTGGAAGGTAGCTAATGTGGTCCCCATCTTCAAGAAAGGGAAAAGGGAGGACCCGGGCAACTATAGGCCCGTCAGTCTTACCTCAATCCTGGGGAAACTCTTTGAGAAGATCATCAAGGAGCACATTTGTGATGGGCCGGCATCAGAAATGATGCTCAGGGGCAATCAGCATGGATTTATTAGGGGGAGATCATGTCAGACCAACCTGATCGCCTTTTATGATCAGGTCACAAAGGCCATGGACGCAGGTGTCGCGGTGGATGTAGTCTTTCTGGACTTCAGCAAGGCCTTTGACACCGTCTCTCACCCCATCCTAATTAATAAACTAGGCGACTGTGGCATAGACGCCTACACGGTCAGATGGATTGCAGATTGGCTGAAGGGTCGCACTCAGAGGGTGGTGGTGGATGGATCATACTCGACTTGGGGGGAGGTGGGTAGTGGAGTCCCCCAGGGCTCGGTCCTGGGGCCTGCGCTGTTCAATTTCTTCATCAGCGATCTTGATGTTGGGGTGGAAAGCAACCTGTTTAAATTCGCTGATGACACCAAAATTTGGGGGGAGGTGAGCACGCTAGCAGGGAGAGAGAGATTGCAGAAGGATCTGGATAGGTTACAGGGGTGGGCAAACAGGAACAGGATGTGTTTCAATACGGACAAGTGCAGGGTGCTGCACTTGGGTAGTAGGAACCAGCAGCACACTTATACGATGGGGAACTCCCTACTTGAGAGCACGGAGGCGGAAAGGGATCTTGGTGTCATTATTGACTCCAAGATGAACATGGGCCGACAATGCGAGGTCATGGTTGGCAGGGCTAACCGGACCTTGTCGTGCATCCACAGGTGCATCTCGAGTAGAGCCAGGGAGGTGATCCTCCCCCTCTATGCGACGCTGGTCAGGCCGCAGCTGGAGTATTGTGTCCAGTTCTGTGCGCCCCATTTCAGGAGGGATGTGGACAACATGGAGAGGGTCCAGAGGAGGGCCACCCGCATGATCCGGGGACAACAGGGCAGACCCTACAGTGAGAGACTGCGGGACCTGAACCTATTCAGCCTCCACAAGAGAAGGCTGAGGGGGGACCTGGTGACCGTCTATAAACTCACTAGGGGGAACCAGAAGGGTTTGGGGGAGACGCTGTTTCCCCTAGCCCCCGCTGGCATAACAAGGAGTAATGGGCACAAGTTGATGGAGAGGAGGTACAGATTGGACATCCGAAAAAACTACTTCACAGTTAGGGCGGCTAGGAGCTGGAACCAACTTCCAAGGGAGGTGGTGCTGGCCCCTACCCTGGGGATCTTTAAGAAGAGGCTGGATACTTACCTGGCTGGACTCATTTGAGTCCCGTTTTTGTTTTTATGGGACAGAAGTTTCATAAACCAGTTTGATCTAAACCAGTTAAGTCTGATACTACATTCATCCAGGTTTATCTTAAACCACTTTCAATCATTTTGAAACTGGTTTGTGTGCACACAGCTTCTATTCTATTACAGGTTTAAACCAGTTTCTGATCACTTAAACTGGTTTATGTGTAACTTCTGCCCCTAGCCTAGTGGGACCAAGGCTTCTCTCGCAAATATGAAGACACTTCTTTAAGAACAGCAATATAATTATTAGAGACCTACTTAATTCATGGTGAGACAAAGGAATTTTTGTGTCTTGGTTGCAGCACGAAGGACCGATTTTGCTGGCATTTCCTGGTGGCCCTGCCCCTTGCTGCTGATTGGCAGAGAGGTCCTGGGGAGGGGGAGAAGGGATATGGGGGCAATTGCCATCTTGGCGGCTGGCTGTCATACGTGTGGCCCCACCCTTCGTGCCTGATTGGTGGAGAGGCCCCCAGGAGGAAGAGGGATGAGAGGGTGGCCACGATCTGGCTGCCCTTTGTGCTGCCGTTCCAGCTGGCGCCTTCCCCTCGTGGGAGGGCTGCAAGACGGCAAGCATTTTATTTTTATTAAATTTTTTTGTTTAAGTTGATATTGTGGACGGTCGTGGATTTTTGCCATGTCCATGAAAGCTGCAAAATCGTGAATTAAGTAGGTCCCTAATAATTATCAATTAGTGTTTAGGTCTGGCTCTTCAATGGTGCCTGTAATACTATATGCCCTCTGCTAGAGGAGAAGATGGTGAGGCGGTTGTTACTCTTGCAGAACGTTTGTAAACTGCGGTATTGTACCAAGAGTTAACCTTTTACAATTTGCCAAAAGTAGACCTTTTTCTTATGCTGTAGCTTTTGGGAAGTTGAAAATTGGCCTTATAATAGAGATTATTTTAGTCGTAGAGAAACGATACACTTTTGATAATGCCTTTTATGTGAAAATTGCTCCAACTTAGTGGATTTTTCTGTCAAGTAGGTTAAGAAACACAATTTTGTTTGTTTTAGCGACATATAATTTTGTACATCAGTTATCATTTTGTTAGCCATACTAAGGAGAGGCTTTTTTAAAAGCAAAGACAATCACTTAAATACTTTATTCTGTTCTTTGCTTCAAGTTGCTCGTTCCCTAGTTAGAATTTGTCTAATGGTGTCACTAATACTATCTTTAGTACATAGCTCATGTTTTACCTCGCTTATTATGTATGTTAGAAAACAAGTTCATTTCAACTTGGGAGATTCATATGAACAAGTTCTCTCACCCGTGTTGTTTGCATTGCTGGATCACAGCTTCTGCGATGGGCTTCTGTGCAATTGAGAACCTACCCGACCAGATAATGGGAAAATGCCAGTTTTTCCTTTGCTACGTTTTTTCCACAAGACTTATTTTTAATCGTTGATTATCAGACCAGTAACATCACCACCTTGCACATTTTGTGTTCAGCTGATTTCAGATACCCGAACATTTTCCACAAAGTCAACTGAAGTTTACACACCAGAAACCACATGAGAGCACCCACAGATGTTAGCTCTCAAAATACAGATTCCATGAATAGTTAAGATCTTGCAGCTCTTTTTTCTTAATCTCCTGCCAGAACCTTTCTTTGAGGGAAAGCATCATTTTTCAGCAGTACCAAATTTTTGATGCTCTGCTCTACTTTTTTTCCGCCCCATAATAAGGCAAAAATAAACTTAATATTCACTTCACTGGGCACCATTCAGGCCACAATAAATTCTTTCTGAGAATACAGGGAGGGACCATTGCTGCAATTTTTAAATTTTTTTTTTTGCTACTGAAACAAATTGCTGAACTGTACATTTCCTGTCCTCAGAAGAACTCTGTGCAGAAGGCTATCTGGTGCTAGGAAATATTAATCACCAACAGTTATTTTTCATAATGACTGTTTACTTGACTTATCCCTTTTGTCTTATGCTTTTGAAAGAAATACTCTTAGATAGTATCTGTATTCATCAGGCAGATGACAGCATTTAGTTGAACGTGCCCACATTATGACTGTTGACTAGTCCCGCTGGTCTACAAGTTTTTCAGCAGGTCCACGTACTCTGTCCTACTGTAGTTTGTAAATCACTTGTGTGCCTTGAAGATAGATATATTTTCATCTTGACTAGTGCAATTGCACCAGTATTCTCAGTGACACGAGCAGTTCACTTTCACTCTTTTTTTTCCTCCCATCTGGATAAGAAACCCTGTCTTGTGGGAGAATTTTTCCCTTGTTCATTGTGGCTTAGGGAGACCTTCCTTTCATGCCTTGTCAAGCACTTGCTTTTGCTTAATTTCATGTCAGCTTGGAATGGCAGGACAACGGTGAACAAAACGCTCCAAAGACTTCTGTGTGTCCTACAGCTTTCCTTTAAAAAAAAAACAAAACCAAAAACCAACCCCAAGTAAAATGTGGTTTCACTTCATTTTACTTAATTTTGGGCCATCGTGGTTTGACAGCTTCTCACCGCGCACACGTCTTGAGAGCAAGATGCGTACCAAGTGAAACTGCAGACCAAATAGCATTGTCATACTGTATGGTTACTATACTACAGCTCCCATTTTTTTTCCCCTGAACTTGCTTAATGAATTCATGATATGACTTCAGTTTCAGTCTGCTATCTTTCGAAAATCTAATAATTACTTTTGACCATCCTCGGATTTAGTTACGTTCAGTTAAAATAAGTCTGCTACATATGTCATTACTTGTACTAAAAATCTGTCTAAAATATAACCGGTGTCCTTAATTCTACACAGGCCTTCAGGTCAGAGGCCAGTTGTCCCATAATCGGTTAAATAAACACTGAATTTTAATTTTTCTCCCCCAAATCCAAATAATTTTTACGATATAAGACAGCTGTGTCAAGCACAATGAATTGCCTACATATTTGTTGCAACCAAGCTTTACTGTTGACAAAAATCTCAGCAGATGTAAGGAAGGGAGTTGCATGAACATAACTGCAGAGGTTCAAGTGAATGTTCAAGGTTAGCAGATGTTTTTGACCCTTCATGCCTACTTCTGGCCCTGGAGAGTGTCGGGGCCGAGGGGCTGTGGCCAGCAGCCCGGGCATGTGGGCCGGGGAAAAGGGATCGGCACGGCGAACTAGAATTAGGCACTGACGCGTAGCGGTTGATTAAAGATTATTTTACTTACACCGTAGATGGTCGCGGTGCAGGCAGGAAAACTTGCTTGCATTGCAGTTACAAAACGAAAACAAAACTCGAACAAGACCCGTAGAAAACTCGAGCCTCTTGAAACAACCCGGAAAGAGCTCTGGATACACACACACACGAAGTTTGCTAGGCTCTGTGGACCGAGCGCGCAGGGAAGGGTGCGGCAATGGGGAGAGGCTAGAGGTTGATCAGGCCCCTATATCCTCCTTCAAGGCACACGCGGAGTTTGTTAGGCTCCACAGCGCGCTTAGAGTTCTTCACAAGATGGACGTGAAGTTCTCCTCCTCCAACTTGGGCGGAAACCGCTCAAGCCTCTTATACGGCTAGCAAGCTAATCGCTAGCCGCCACGTGGGAATAATTGAGAAACAGCCAATAGTGGGACACAAATTTGCATGCGAGTGGCGGGAACGCCTTTGCACCGGGGTTTTCTCTATGCAACTGAGAATTGCACCGTGCAAAGAAAGCTCCATTTGGCGGGAAATAATTCTGCAGTGCCGAAGCGCACACAAAATCATACCCTTTTAGTCATGACAGAGAGTTTCCTGAAAAATGGGAATTGTGCCATATGCTTAACATAGTCATTGACTTAGGGGCTTACCTGGAAAAAGAAGAGTCTCACAACTTGAGGTTGTCTCCTGGAACTTGACTCTCTTATGCCAGGTAAGAATTTTGCTGGTGGTAGATAGATGTCTTAAGATGCCTCCAGGATTCTTGGGTCACCCTAGGTGTCTTGTTATGGTATAACAAAGTGTTAAATGATTCCCTGCCACACCTCTGCATTTGTCCTGTCCCATAAAACAGGCATCCTACATCCCCGTATTCCAGTGGGAAGATGGGCTCCCAAAAATCTGACGTGTGGCACGACACAATTTTTGCATAACCTGTTTCTTTCCTGTTTCCCATTCCTTTATTTTGTCGGGTTGCTGCTTATATTCCATCTGCATCTGAGGCCAGTTCTCTCTCAGATTCATTCTGATGAATGTGAGGTGGAATGCAGACCTGAGAGAGGGGAACATAGGTCTTGTGAGGTAGGGGCAATATGAGCACTTCCATGCTTGATGGCATGGTGAACTGAGATGGGATTCGGTGCTGAAATGCCATATGCATTATGTAGCACCGAGCAGGATAGAGCTCTGAAGGGCATAAGATCAATACTTGTGAGCAAACTGAGAATTGCAGAGTAATACAACTTTTGTTAGACAGCATGCGTTTCACTTCGCTATCTTTTTTGCAAGTCTGCTCTGCCATTTTGTATCTCGGATGAATCCCTACTATAGTCCTAAGGAGACATAATCAAAGTTCGTGGCATTTTAATGTAAGTTACAGTTTATCCTAATAATGTCGCCCATGACCTAATAATCAAAGAGGTGGTGCAGTGCATGATATCAAGGCCTACTCCAAGCTAGTTCTTCTAAGAGACCTTTTGTGTGGGGCAGGGGGAGAGTTAAAAAAGGAAGTGAAAATAGCATTGCAGGGTGTACTCCTAAAATAGCCATTTTCTCTGCAGTAGGAATTCACCATGGTCCCAAAGTGTTACTCGCACAGTGATGCTGTGCAAGAAAACATTGACCTCGTGGTTGAAGTTGTTAAAATCAGTTACTTTACGTTCAGCTCCAGAGAAACAAAGGGGAGGGGGGAAACCCAGAACTGTTTAAAAACTTTGGATTCTGCGTTGCTGATGACATTTTAGAAACGGGCAGAAATCTCTGAGGATAATCTCCTGCATATAAATGTGAGTCAGAACTGCAGTTTTACTAGTTAAAAGCAGATATAAGTCAGAACGTCATCCAGACTTTTTTTTTTAAGGTTTAACACGCATTTTTGTGGTTTTATTTAAATCTTGCATTCTTAGCTGTACTTGATTCTTTAAAATAGATGAGTCTGTAGGGATAGATTTCTAAACTTTAGAAACTTAACTTTACAAGCTGCCACTTTGAATTAGCAGTCAAACAGTTTTCTTGGTTTTCCAGCTCATAAGCAAAAGAATTAGTATTATTTTGTTTCCCAAGCTCTGTGTTCCTTGCACTCTGAAAAAATTTCTAGGTGCCCTTATCTTCTTGTAGCTTACTGTAAAATTAGCGTGGAATTTCTTAGAGTTCAGTTCAACCTCCATGTTTCCACTTCTGGTGGCCTGAGAGAGGCAATTAATAATATACTACTTAGCTCTTTTAATGCTCATGTCATTCCTGAGTTTGTTCTTCCAAATCAAAACGTACGTAGATAGTTGAAATGTGTTTGGGAATTTATGCTTTATATTTAACTATGTTTTCCAAGGATGCTGCTGATGAATCCGACTGGTTTAGATTGCTATCCTATTATGACTGATTCCTCATCTGAAACCTTAAGGGTGGCACAAAGCTTTCTTTTAAAATCATAGCTGAACATGTCTGATTATTTATATTTATCTCCCAAAGTGTTAAAAATATGTCTGATATATTCGGGGTTTTGTGCTTTTACAGGTGAGTTGTGTAACCTTGCAACGCTGGATGTAGCGCACAATCAGCTTGAACATCTTCCAGAGGAGATTGGGAATTGCACGCAGATCACCAAACTTGACTTGCAGCACAATGAACTCTTGGACCTGCCAGAAACTATAGGTATGTGCTAGTGAGTTTGGGAGGGGGAAAATGCTTGTTTCCTGATGTTTACGGCATTGACCACTAAAAACAGTATATCAGTGAATTTCATGTGACCTGTAATGATAGAAGGTATAAGTGCCCTGTTCAAGGCATTTTCATTATCAAAAACTCCAAGTGACAAACAAATGGGAAATAATATTAAAGTCATCTCTAGTGACCCTGGGGAGTATCATCTTACTGGGCAAAGGGAGGATGGGTAGGTTCCTGTCCTCGCTCTTTTTTATGATTTGGGCATGTTAAGAATAGGGAGAATGCACATTACAAAGTAATGCACAAAGTAGATGTCTTAGCTTTTCCAGGGATTTGAGCGGGATGGAGTAGGTTTGTACTTAACGACTTAGGTGCCTAAAAGCCACTTAGTGCATGTTCAAACAAGTATGGATGTTTGGTTCCCCGGAAACAACTAGCAGCGCTGTACCTTGCACCTCAGCTACTTGTCTCCGGGGAATGCCCATGCCACGTGTGCTTTGGCATGCAGCAAGTTACCCCAGGTGGGATAGGGGAGGCTGAGGCCCCAGCAGCCTTACCTAGGGTCCTGGGGGCCTCCCAGGGATGCATCAGTGGTGGTTCTGCCCTGCGGAGCCTGGTCAGCAGCTGCAGTGTGACTCCGGGTGGCCCAGCATTGCTTTTCAGCAGTGTGTGTTGCCTGTGTGTGTGCTGCTCCCCCTTTTTTTTCCCCCCATAGGTGGTTTTTTTTTTTTTTTTTTTTTTTTTTTTTTTTTTTTCATTTTTTAACTCCATGATATCCAAAAGTACTTTAAGACCATGAATAGTTTAGCTGAAATGAACAGAGCTCTTTGTGTTTTAAAGTTAGGTACCGTGCCTCAGTGTTTTGTAGAGGAGAAGACAGGAAAATGAGGATGGATAGAACATTTTTTGGAAAAAGACAGGAAAATGAGGATGAATAAAACGTGTGCCTACAGCAAAACTTGTAGGGCTATGAAATAATCCCCCAAGTGAGAGGGTGGAAACCTCATAGTGTGAGCCTTGTAAAGTTCATCTAGGAAAAGAACCAAAAAGTATATTGTGTGAAACTACCTACACCTGGTCAATGTGAGAAGGTTGCATCCCCTTAACTTAAACTGTATTGTCACCCTTATTGCAGTGCACAAATGGCTTGTTCTTGCCTGAGTTTGGAGTGAATCCTAGCTGACTGAAGTTAAACCAAAATGAGTCTGTCCTGCGGAGCCATTACTCTTGCTTTAACTAAACTGCTTAGCTTTATCTCTCTGTTTTTTAAAGCATTTCTTTGCTTGTTTCTCGAACTTTGCCTTCAGGGGTTTTTCCATTTTTTTACAGGAAAATATTCTTTTAATTATCATCCTCAGTAAATTGAAAGCTTTTTATACAGACCGTAGAATTTTAAACGGATGCATATCAATTCGAGAAGGCAGTCCTGGATGTTTTAAAAATTATCTTTTGGCATAGTCTTCACTGAAATTTCTCATTTGATATTTTAATTTTTTGGGTGATTTTTCTAGTGTTTGGAATGTGGCTCATCTCTAGAACAAGCACAAATAAAATGATCTCTTCATTCTTTCTTTAGCCTTTACTATGCTTACTATAAAGAATGACTACTGAGTGGAACTGTATTTGAGATGCACTTCATTATGCCTTTACCAGCCAGATGGAAACTCTTTGTAATGGTTATAGGTGGCTTATCTAGAGAACTATGAACAAAAATTACTCCAATTAAATGGAGCTGTGATAATTAATATTGGCACTGGTCCCCCAACTGCCAGATTTCTGGACCTGTATGGATCTATACTTCTGTTGTATAGTGTACATCCCAATTTCTACCAGTTGGTTTCTGGGGGGAGGCGGGGGTGCATTATACAGGAACTGCACATTATTCGGTGGCCTCCCTCTAGCCGTTGAGGGAGGGTTGTCGTTCCTGGTGGGCTTTAGGCTCACCATCATTGTGTAACAGAGATCTGTCTCACTGGGGGACAGTGTGGATGCTCAAGGAGAAGGTAAACAGGGCATGTCTCCCTCCTCCCCACTCCTGCTCCTCTTCCATTGCAGCTTCCAGCATTCAGAGGCATTTAAATGTTGCACCTCTTTCTGTCATGTTCGATACTCCCTGAACTGACAATTCAGTTGAAGTAATTTGGGACTTGTAAATCGTGATACTGAAAACTTAGGGTCATCTTTATAATATTGCTGTCAGTAAATCAACTCTTAGCAGGTAGAGGCAGTTTGATTTTGCATTTTCTTCATATTTTGTTTCCCAGCAGCATTGCTTTAAAGCTTTTCAAGACATGTTGGTAGCCCTTCCAGAGCCCTCCCCACCCTAAACATACAGCTATACCCACGCTGTGCTTATCTGAACAGAACATCACTGCTTTGCAGTTCAACAAACCACCAAAGTCAGATTATAGTTTTGAGCTGCTGGAAAACATCTCTCTTTCTTATCAGGCAGTATCAATTATATTTGAGCATTTCTGTTAGAAGATGTATGTAATTTAGAATGCAGTGTGTGTACCATATAAACTATAGTTCACAAGCAATCAGAACTTAAATACTTGGAAGAAAATAAATTCCAGCGATTGATAATGATCAACCTACATTCTGCACGTTGCACAGAGTCAGTCGCAGCTAGTTCAGCAGCGTTGGCACAGTTCTTAGTCATCAGTTTGGTTCAACATTAAAGCAAGTTGTGGCTTGATTTTTAGATTACAGTTTATTTAGTTGCTAGAATTATTCAGTAAGGTAACTTCAGCACCGAGATTAATAAACTGGGTGAATCGTTTTGACCTTGGAGTCCAAAATCTGGTTAGCATTATTTCAGGCTTTTGTGTTTATTAATAAGCTGGAGAACTTTATTTCCGACTTTGGAATATTTCTTCTTTCACTAGGCCCTTTCTCTCTGTCTTCTTTTTTTCTTTTCTCTCCTTACTCTGACATCTACTTGATGCAAGCCATGATGAGCATTTCTTGCAACATGCACATATTGCCAAGTTCCAGCTTGTTTGATGTATGAGCACTGTTGAAGTTTCACTGATTCTGTCAAACTTGGTCTGCAACTCCTGCCCCCCCCCCCGACCAAACACATCTGCTGATCATAAACACAGTGTTTAATTTAGCATTGATCTATTATAGAAAGTATTGTTTGACTTGTCACTTTTGCTAGACCGGTCTTTAATTTCCACAGAACAGCTTGATGTGAAATCCTGTGTTGCTTATAAAAGGAACTTTTGTCAGGTTTTGCTTTTACGTGTTGGTTCGTTCTCTCATAAATAGATGCTCGCTACCCGGTTAGCATACTGCACCTGGTTTTCTCATGGACAGCTTCCCCGGTGACCTTCAAGGTATTTAAATAGGAAGAGAAAGCTTTACGTATTGGTAGAACTGTGCTGGAGTAGTGAGTCCTTGAAGGGAAAGGATCTTGTTGTATTGCTGGTTTATGGGAGTGGCAGGGAAGGGCCTGTGTACCAGCAGTGATTACAGAGGTAACAAAGCCAGTTTATTCACAGTGTAGCAGCCTGTGATTCTTGTTTCAAGAAACATGTCTAAGTTTCTTTTAAGCACACACTTTCATACAGTAACAAATGGCAATTTAGATATTACTTGTCAGGAAGTGACCTAATGTCTTGCTTTGTAGATATCGAGTTAGTGTTTTCATATCGGTATTTTTGTTGATTGAAAATAGTAGAGTACTTTATATATTAGATCACTTCCTGTAAGAAAAATATGCTTTGTGAAACAACATAACATGTTCCAAGTGCCATAAAGCAAAAGAGTGAACTTTTAGGCTCAAAATTAAAGTCACAATACAATAGGTTCTTAGTGTTTCCGAGTTTCTTTTGAAGAAATATTTTTATTCCTGATGAAAAGGTTGAGAAAAATAAACTTTTAATTACTTTTAATTTATAATTTTTTAAACATATACAATTGATATGGCTATCTTGCCCATTCCCAGAGGTACCTACATTAAGTAAAGGAAAAAAAAAATATTTTAAAATTCATGATTTATTTGACTTTTGAGAGAAAGAGAGCAAAGCTTTGATATATAAATAAATTAGCCATCTGATTACAAGGTAGTTTAAAATATAGTGTCCTTAAAAACTACATTACATTTGTAATCTGCCCTTGAAAAGATAAGTAATTCTATTTCTAACTAGAGTTCTGTTTACAGACTTCTTATTTTTTAAGTATATTAAAATAATCTGAAAGAGAAATTGAATAGGTAACATTAAAATTCAGGAAAGAAATTCAAAATGCATTTTTTTTTAAAGTAACAAGCCTATTTCATTATTCTCCAATTCTGTACGCGTGTGTGTGTGTGTGTGTGTGTGTATATATATGTATAGCTTGATCATAATCAAATGGGGCCAGCTAGCTAAGCAGCAGTGCTGCAGAAAAGGACCTGGGGGTTACAGTGGACAATAAGCCGAATAGGAGCCAGCAGTGTGCACTTACTGTGGAAAAAGGCTAACAGTATCCTGGGCTGCATTGGTAGGTGTGTTGCCAGCAGATCAAGGGAAGCAATTATTCCATTTTTCTGCTTTGGTGGGGCCACATCTGGAGTCCTGTGTCTGGCTTTGGGCCCCCCACTGCAGAAAAGATGTGGACAAATTGCGGAGTCTAGGAGAGGGCAGCAGAAATGGTTCAAAGGCTGGAGCACATGATTTATGAGGAGAGGCGGAGGGAACTTGGCTTATTTAGTCTGCAAAAGAGAAGGCTAAGGAGAGTTTAATAGCAGGCTTTAACTAGCTTATCTCGCTGGGATCCTTTGACCCTAGCTGACTTCCTGCCCCTTGGGCAGGGGGCTGGACCTGATGATTTTCCGATGTCCCTTCCAGCCCTAACATCTGGGACATTTAGCTGAAGGGTGCTTCCAGGCAGGATGGAGCTGGACTGTTCTTAGTGGTGGCAGATGACAGAACAAGGAGCAATAGGCTCAGGGTGCAGTAAGGGAGGTTTAGGTTGTATAATTGGAAAAACTTTCTCACTAGAAGGGTGGTGAAGCAGTGGAACAGGTTACCCAGAGAGGTGGTGGTATCTCCATCCTTGGAGGTTTTTAAGGCCTGGCTCAACAAAGCCTTGGCTGAGATGATGTAGTTGGGGATGGTCCTGCTTTGAGCAGGGTGTTGCACTAGATGACCTCCTGGTGCCTTCCAACCCTAGTTTTCTATGATTCTATGAAATGTCTTATTTATGAGTATTTAGTGCAACCGTGGTTTCAACTGGAAAAACCGAGTAATACATTTTAGATGCTCCAAAATCATTCCTTAAAAATACAGAGAAACGCATCAGTGGGGACTTTGTCTAGTGTGACACCAGTGTGATCCCATGGACAGCTGTCCTTATGGCTGTCGATTGGATGCATGCAGCCCACGGGGGGGCTAATTTGCTGCCCCTAGGCTCCCACCCTGCTGCTGCTCCCCCCTAGTGCTCTGGCTGCAGCAGCAGCTGGGGTCTCCAGGCTCCCCCTCCTTCCTTTAGCTTCCACTTCCTGCCTCCACCCCAGACTTATAGTTATACCTTAATTAAATGTTGCTGAGAAATGAAGATGGAACACTTAAACAATCTGCACCAGAAAGGTCTCATTTGCGTCAATTGTGAACAGTTGCAAAGAGCATTTTTGACGCTCTCACTTGATGACCATCATTGCTGGGTGTGGTTGTGCCCACCTGCAAAGTGTCACTGCTAGTTACTGATCTTTCTAGCCCTGATTGAGCAAAAGCACTTAAGCGTGCATACTGGTTATGGTTGGACTGTTCAGATGCTTGAGGTTAAGCACACGATTAGATGCTTTATTTGATTGGGCTGGAGTGCTCAGCATCTTGTCGAGTCCGGTCCCATTTCCATGAACTCATGAGAGACCCAGTCAGCAGCACCTGATCTGCTCAGAGTACTGTCTCTGAACCTGTTGGGGTTCAGTATTTCTTACCCAATTCAGTATTTCTTACCAGATTTTGCTAGCATTTAACAAGTATGGTGTTACACCCATTCACTGGCTGCCTGCAAAGGGGGAGCTTCCATTTTCCACTGTTCAGTGTGGAGATGTTTGGTTTTGTCCTCTTTATCTACCTCCTTCTTATTGCATCCTTAGACAGAATCAGAATGAAATTACTGTTTCTGGTCCGTCTTGTTGCTGTAAACTGGTTTCTGAGTAATAGTGAAATTCACTGGAGTAATATCTGTTTCCGTGCTGCTGTTTGGAAAAGTTTTGAGCTGAAGTAAAGACTTGAAAAATGTCCAGAGACTAAGGAAGACAGCAGTGCATAGGCTTGCAGTTGGAATGTTTTCCGAGCGTGTGGGTTAGAAATTACATTTTTATCAAATGAACTTGTGCAGAACATAAATTGAATTTATAGTTAGGCTGGTTGCCAGAAAGATTTGTACTGCAGCTGGCAAGTGAGTAAATGGTATCTCAGTATTTGCCGTAAGAACTGTTTTTTCATTAGCTAAAATATACAATTAATCCCTGCAGCGTAATTGGGGAAATGAAATGAGCCTATGAAGAAATCGAGGGAAGGGAAAAAAACTCCACGTGCACTTATCACATCAGGTGTCCATCTGCCATTTTGCTACATTGCTCTCTAGGTATTTATCATTTCTCTGTGAAGCAATTTAAGTAGATTTTTTTTCCCCATTTCAGAAAATATAGCATATTATATGTTAACAAAGGAAAAAAATGGATCAAGAGGTAAAAATACCAGGAACAGCTTAATTAGTACTGTATAGTTCAATGATTCATTTGAAAATTGAAAAGGAAGAAGTCCTGAATTTTGTTTGTCAGTTTGTCGTGAAACACCACAATTTAAGATATTTTTTAGAATATATTATCATCAATTTTATGTATGAAGAAATTTAAATTTTACTTGTTTCATCTGAACAAACACATATTACATGCTGAATGTATTTGTAGTATCTTTTGTATAAATTAGGTTTCACTTCGTTGGTCTGAACTGTGGTTTACTAATTCAGAATTTCATAGGCTTGATGTGTGCGTGCTTTTAAGGGTCCTTATTTCCCATATAATTCATTTTAGTTGCAAATCCTTCCCTCTGTTAAATGAGGGACTAGGATTAATGTGTTTAGCAATTATAGCGTCATCAGATTGCATTTAGATATGGAAATTAGTTTATACATACATAACAATCAAGTTGCAACTTGGCATGTGTGGTATTGTTTTGTCAGATATGAAAAAAGCAAAACCCACGCGCGTTCCTGCAAGGAGTGGGTATCACATGAAATAAAACAAATTTGATGGAGGAAATTAGTTTAAGACAGGGTGACTGTTAAAGGAAAGGATTTGCTTTAATTCACCTTCTGAAAGAAATTTTTCGTTCTTTACACAAGGTGGAGAAGTAGGAGTAGGAATATTGTGATGGTACTTTTTGGCCCTTTTAACCTATAAATTGAATTCCCATTCTTCGTGGGGTGTTGCTTCCCTTACCGTAGCATGCTCAGAACAGTCGCAGCTTGGATTAAGGGTGTCTTAATCCCATTGCACACCTCGGAGCCTCATTGGTTCCATGCAGGGTTTCTGAAGGATTTTTTTTTTCCTTGGGACATAATCTGGGTTCTCTTTTTCTTTCTTTCCCCTATTTCGGAGGTATTTGGGATTGGCCACAGGACAATGAATGGGGTTGACCACCGCTCCCAGGGTCAAGTGCAGAGAATCTGCTTTCGTAGGTGACTGGGTGATGTCTTCTTCACATGTTTAGGATTGTGGTGATCATCAGATCTGGGGAAGGAATTTTTTCCCTAGATTAAGTGGGAAGGGACCGTGGGTATTCTTTTTTTCTTTCTTCTGCAGCATTGGGCATGGTTCGCCTGCTTGCATCCTCTAAATATATCTTACTTACTTGGCTCCTTGCAGTTGCAAGGCCGTTGGGCTTTGGCATCACCTTGGTTTTTTTCTGTTTAGTGCAGCTAAAGTCTTTGGGCTTAATATAGAGCAGAGAGTCTTAGCCAGGATGCCGTACGTATATCAAAGTATCAAACTGCTCTGGAATGCCACGCAGTGCTGGCACTGTTAAGCATGCAAATATGATTCACAAGGTGCGCCCGGAGATGTCAAATAGGAATCCGTAGTGTTAAAACCCATTCTGACTTGTGGTCTTCCTGAGGTCTTTGCAACAGAAGGATTACTCTCTTGTTTTTTCCATAGTTCAAAAGCGAGTGACAGCTAAGAGCGAGCATTTTTCAAGAGGTGCCTTGGGTCAAACGATGGCTGGGTGCCTTGAGTCTAACAAGGTTGAGAGCCACTGATATAGGGATATCTGGGTGATATTTGCTTGCTTGTGATGATACAGGCGGTCAGATTACTATAGATCATCTGATGCTCCCTTTGAGACTTAAACTCTGTGAAGCTGTTCTGTGGTTGTAGATACTGTTCGACTGACATCTCTAGTGACTGAAATCTGAAGTGTAAGTATGGGGTAGGGAGCTCCTACTGCAGTGTACTGTGCGTAATCCAGACCAGTAATATTTTTAAGCATATTTAAACACCGTTTTGTAGCCTACATACCTATTAGTCTCTTTGCAGACTGCCCAAACTCTGCTAGGTCCAGTAGAATACTAGTTCTCAACTCTTTTGAAGCCCTTAGATTAGGGGTGGGCAATTATTTAGGCCCGGGGGCCACACAGGGAGTTTTGGTGAGCTGTTGCGGGCTGGGTGGGCACTCTTCTCCTCCCCGCACCACACCGCAATACCTCACCAAAACTCTCAGGGTGCTCGATGGGGTGGGGCTGTAGGTGGGTGGGGACCATCGTCTGGGACCGGGCCCCGGCAGGTGGGTGGGGAGCTGCTTCTGGGGCTGGGTCCAGGAAGGAACTTGGGGTGGTGACAGCATGGGGCCGGGGTTTGGGGCAGAGCCACGATCTGTTCCCCACACGTACCTGCCCGTGGTACCCATGCCTGTTGCAGGGACATGTGGGCAGCGGACTGCAGTTCTGCCCTGGCCTGGCCGCATGCTGTTACTGCCCTGCAGTCCTGCCTCCTGATCCCAGCCTCACTCATGTGTCCTGCTCCCCTTCCACTTGCAGCCCCCTCCCATGTGCTTGGCTGTGCACCCTACCCGTGCGGGTCCCACCATCAGCAGTGGGTGTGGGGTGGGCCAGCAATGGGCAGTGGGGTTGGGTCCGGCAGTGGCAGCAGTTGGAAGGAGCTGTTGCCACTAGGGCTTCTGGGAAGTGAGTGGCCCTTGCACTGCCGCCTGTACCTGGCCTGGGCACAGCCAGGGGACCCACCGCACGCTAGACAAAATCCCTCAGCAGGCTGGATCTGGCCCACAGGCCATATTTTGCCCACCCCTGCCTTAGATCCTATCTGCTGAAGGTTTTGTAATCAGTTGTGGTACATAGTACCTCTGAGAACCTGTTTGATACCTTTCTCACATGGTGCCATCTCTCAGGTTCTTTCTAATGAATAAAGTCAAGATGCCATATTAAGCTGATGGCAGTATTTTTTTTGTTTTTTGAGAAATAACACACAATTTGTGTGCTTCTGGTTTCCGGTCTGTTAAAGATGGCATCTGGTGCCATTTAATATGTGCAAAGAAGATACACACTTTGTAGAAAAAAGTCTGTCGGTGAACTATACGACAATATAACAATACATAGTAACGTCAAGTGTGTATTCTATTGCAACTCCTTATGGTAAGTTGAATGAAATCAGAATTGAAAATAAAATATCTTTCAAGAATTGCAGAATATAAGGTGTGGCTCCAGCTATATTTGTTTAATAGATCTCAGGGCCTTTTGTGATACAGACTATAGTGTGCAGCAAATGTATATTATTTCAGATAAAAACCTTGAAATGGGAGGAGAGATGGGCCTTCTTTGCAAACAGGAAGAGCTTTGCATTTTAATGCAATTATTTAGCGAAATAACTTGGTTCTAGTGAACAGATAATTTTAAGTGGGTCTGAGTACTTTCATTGCATTAGTGCGTTCAGCTGCATAGTGCAGAGTGACTCTTTC
>NW_005842046.1:585877-587112 GCF_000455745.1 Alligator sinensis
ATATACTTTGCACTTCTGCCATACCCTTCATTTAAGAATCTCAAACAACTTAGTGGGGGTTGACAGCCTGTGACACACTCACCACAAGTGGCACAAGGAGTCTCTGTGTGTAGCATGTGGCAAACCAGGGAAAGGATAGGCAGCACAGTGGCAGATGGGGCTGGGAGCAGAAACCAGAGCAGCAGATCACGCAGGGAGCATAGAATGGCCCAGAAACCCGAGCAGCAGATTGGGAAGGGGGAAGAGGATTGGGGTGGCGCTTTGGGAGGGTGTAGGGCTAATTTGTTGCGCACCTACCAAAAAGGTTAGGTCCCACTGGCTTATACTAACAGGTGGAGGGAAGCAGGGTTGACGAGGAAGTCTGTGCATTCGTTGCAGGGAGTCGGTGGTAGAATTAAAAGTTGCATTTAGGAGTTCCCAGCTCTTGCCGCTCAGAGTGCCAGACCATGCCTCTAGTGTTTTGAAATAGTCTCAGTAGGCCAGATTTTGTTTCTCCTCTCTCAAACAGGATCAAATGATGTATCAGTAACTGGAGAACTACATAAAGTAGTCATCCTGCATATTGGTAATATAAGACAACTTGGAATATAAGATGATGCCCCCAATAATTAGATTTGACATATGGGAAATCTATAAATGTCATAATTGTCCAGGTATAGAACCTGATTATTGGAGGTTTGCCTTGAATTTGACCCCTTCCCATTGCTATCGCAGGGAGAATAAATCTCATGGAATCAGGTGGGGGAATCAGGTACCCCCCAACTTCTTCCCCCTGCAGCCCCTCATTACTTACCTTATCATGCATTAGGCTGGGCTCCAGCAAAGCTGACAGCATTTCAAACCATGGCAATCCCATAGCTTAGCACTGCTCAGTATGTTTGTATACTCTAGATAAGTCCCACAAAGGATCCATATACTAATTATTCCCCCACTCACGACTGGAACCAGGTGTTCTTGTCATGGGTCCTGGGATGCTCCAAAAACATATGAGACGAGGCACAGGGCAGCCTGGTCCAGTTGAGAGTGGGGGGGTTACGCTATTCGTATGCTTCAGACTGAGAGTAGGGTAACGGGGATTCTGGATGAACTGTTTGGGGCCCCTCTTGATAATGTTGGCCAGACACTTAAAGCTGGTGAAGAAACGGGAATCCTTGGAAATGGGAAAGAAAGGCACAGCTCAGCTGTGGGAGTGAATAGGAAATCAAAACATATTCCGTCTAGTGGCTCACCATGAC
>NW_005842046.1:587143-628210 GCF_000455745.1 Alligator sinensis
AAAGAGTCAGTGCTATGGGGGACTGAGTGCAGTGGGCATTACCATATGTCCTACTCCAGTGGGCTGCCCTAAACCTATCTTTGTGGTAGGTTCCTTCAGTGTGCTTTAGGTGTGCTTAGTTTTGGCTGCATTTAATCAGCTTCATAGTTGGTTTCCATTAGGGAGCACATGCTGCTTTGGCAGCAATTTAATGATAGACAGTGTATTTAATGAGGCTTTTTTGTACGCGAATGTAAGATGAGAAGCCTTTTCCCTCATGCTGCTTGCGGGAAAGAAAAGCCTTGTCTTATATTTGAGTAAATACACTATTTGTACAGGCTTGCATTTCTGCAGGCTTTCTAGCCCTTCCCTCCTTTTGAGGATCATCAGAAAACAGCAACCAGTGTTTCTTTAACTACTTGCATGGGTATATGAAGTTATACCCTGATGTAATGTACATTAGTACATAAACCCAATATAAATTACAGTAGGAGCAGGGCCAGGCATGTTTATGGCTATCCCACAGTAACTCTCACACAGGCAGCTCTCTCATTGCACTGTCAGCAGGCATTAGGGAAGCAAGTAATATTTATTTGCCTTTACCAAATAGCTACTGTCAGATGCATGTGGACAGATGTCATTAACCCAAATCTCCACTGGATTGATTGGAGGAAGGTGTTCTGGTTTAGGGATTTGCATTTATCTACTATTTTTTTTACGGCTTGTAAAGCCAGTAAATGTTTAGTCTGTATAGGGCTTGAGCTGCCTGAGATGATCCTTAATTAAAAAAAAAAAAAAAAAAAAAAGTATTTAAAAATAAAGTTCTGCTTACAGTAACATAACTTCAGTGTCACGTGTAGAATTTGTCCATGTTCTTCCATGTAGGTTTTTAAAATAGTCCTTGTATTGATTACATGTGCTCCTCTGTGAGAAGTACTCTGGCTTACTTTGGAACCCAGGGATCCAGCTGGATTTAGGGAAAGCCGTGCACACTTAGCTTCTCTGAAAATCCAGCCTTTTCACTCCAGTAGCTCTGCTTCTGAATTTATTTTAGAAAAAGAAGCAAAGGAGCAGGGAGGGATGGCAATTAAATTGTGACTTCTAAGTTTATCCATCTGCTGGGACTGAAAGTAACAGACTGTTGCAGAGGGTTGTTGGGTGTAGCCGTATTGGTCTAAGGGCATAGGCTGGCAAACTAAATATAGACATTGGATTTATGGCACATTATAACCTGCCTGCCATCTGATAATCCCAGGTAACCTGTCTGCCTTTAACCAGGTACATTCTGTTGCCAGGTCAACATTCCCCTTTCCCCCTGCCCCATCTACTGTCTCAAACTTATCATCTCCCATTCCCTCTGATCTTCACTGCCGCACATTTGCCTTTTCACAGACCTGCATTTTGCATGTTGCCTTCCATTCCACCCAGGAAAGCGCACGCAACACCAGCAGGCTCTCCCTGTGCTTGAAGAAGGGTGTTCGTGCCCGAAAGCTTGCAAAAAAAAAAAAATTTTCCAACAATTTAGTTGGTCTAATAAAGGATCTTACATTTACCCAAAACTGTCAGATTGTTGCAGGGGAATACTTTCCCTTAAAATGGTAATGTGGAATATTGCATCTTTACCCCCATGACCAAGGTGGAAGGAAAACTCAGATTGCACGCTGCTCTCCAGTTGGGTGGCAGGGAATGGGTGATCCCAACACCAAATTCTGAAAGAGATGGTACATGAAACTGTAAGTCTGCTAGGAAAAGCTTCTAATAAATCTGTCCAACTGGGGGTCATATTGTGTATTGCTGAAGAATAGTAAATCTAGTACTCTGTGTTCAAGAAGGAGGGAAAATGATCTGGACAAATACAAGTCTGTTAGTCTGACCCAAGTCGTAGGCAGAGGGTTGGAACAAATGTTGAAGGAAAAAATAAGTATTAATAAATGGTTAATGATCGTGCAATTCCATTATATAAATGGAAGATGAGACAAAATGTGCCAACAGTACTATGTGTACGACCATGTTTGCATCCGACTGTTAAGCTAACTGCTTTGCTTGGCATAGGAAATGTAGCAGATGTAATCTAGCTGGACGTCAGCAAAGCAGTTGATACCATGCCATGTTGGAAATCATTATTTAATCTGGAAAAGAGTAGATTAGTGCAAAGAATTGAGAGGGACTGACTTAAAGGGGAGATGACAACAGCAGGTTGGGCTGAAAGGGGAACTACTGGACTGGAGAATGCTACTAAAAGGAGTTTCTCAAGGACCGTTTTGGGGACCAATCGTTTGGTTTCCTACTAATATCACTGGATTTCTCTTAATACAGCTAGTACAAAAACAGGATATGTACTAATAAAATTTGCTGATGAGACCATTAGGAGGCATTACCACAGACGCTTATAATGTAAAGGCAGAAGTGGATGTTCTTCAGGACTGAAATGCTAGACATTGGATGAAATTTAGTAGTATAGCGTGCAAGGAA
Organism: Alligator sinensis; assembly: GCF_000455745.1. Classification (NCBI taxonomy): domain Eukaryota; kingdom Metazoa; phylum Chordata; order Crocodylia; family Alligatoridae; genus Alligator; species Alligator sinensis. The sequence goes on from NW_005842046.1 coordinate 589,595, forward strand.
TTCCCTTCAGGACTAATAGCAGTTTCTGCTACAAGTGGGTAGTTTATCTCTTGGAAATGAATGCGATATGGATGTGCAAATTTGATTACAGGATTAGTATGAACAGCTAATATTATTGGGCAGTAAAGGTGGCAAATATATTTCCAGGTGAGTTATTTCCAGGATAGAGAAATAAGTTATAGTGGCGTGGTAAAAGGCACTGTTGGGATCTCACTTGTATACATTTCTGTTCACCCATGTTCAAGAAAGACGAAATCTTAGCGCATGATCAAGGGAATGAAGGTCCTGTGTTAAGAGACTAAAAGAGCTTTGTTCATTTAGGGCATTTATAGACATGCTCTTGAGGGGGCTCTGAGAGCTGCTCCAATTAAAGCGCCTGGAGTGTCACATGTATCAGTGTTTCTGTGCTGAAAAATGGCTGTAGAGGCACTTTCACTAAAGGTTGTTGAATGAGCTTTAGTTGAAAGCACTGCCGCCGCCACTTTTCAGCACAGGGACGCTGATGCACGTGATGCTGGAGCACGGTAATTCCCACACTCCAGCAGACTCAATTAATGAGGCTGCTCCGACGCGCTCTAATTACGGTGCATCAGAGCAGCCTCTCTGCATGTGTATAGGCGCCTTCAGTTTTTAGCAAAATGCGGTCTGAGCTAGAAGAACTATTTAAGTGAATGGACAGTGTTGGCACAAATGCATGTGAATACCTTTAAGAAAATGGAAGAAAGTTTACAACTATTCCAGCAGTAAGGGTCTGGAATGGCCTCCTGGTAAGAGCAGTGGAGCAAAAAAGTGTAACTGCCACCTTAAAAGTGGTTGTGAAGAGGGTTGTAATGATGCAGTTGCCTGTAGCAGCAGGGGAACAGACTCGTCTTAGGAAATCCTTTCCAGTTATGTGTTCCTTGGCAGAACAACTACGTTTTATAGTTAATGAGCCTGAATTAGTGAATATATTGTTAGTGTCAGAAATACCTTTGCGTGGCGATGCCGTACAGTCGGAACAGGTATTAGGCCTGGTGTGTTCTGCTGGATTTTTTTCCTTACTGCCTTCACTTGTTTGCGCGTTTCCCGAGGAAGACAGATTACAGAGAAAGAGAAGTAAAGATGAGACTTGGGGGGAGGTGGCTTGGTACGTTCTAGTTTTACACTGTCTGATGATTTTTATTAAAGGGTTTTCTAATATATATTATTATTTACTAGGAAACATGGTGAAATTCTGCCCCTCTGGCAGGAACTGCTTTGACATTCATTTTTGCTCACAGTATCACATTGCTCTTGTGAACAGACACACACATGCACCCTGCATTAACGGTCTTGTTACTGGCATAACTACATTTGTATTGCTAAGCAACAGTCGGCACCGTGTATCCTTCATTCTGCTACTTCGTATTTCAGTCTGTGCTGAAGTGCCTAATGAACTTGGGCTCAGAATCCATCAAAAGCAAAAGGTTTGATCAATGAAGAAAAAGTGATTGCTGTCTTATATTTTGTGCGATTGCCTGTCATTTCCTTACAGACTAGACTGTTAAAGGCTGTTTCAGCTCTGAGAAGGGCAATTTAAAACGTATGCTTTAACACATTCCTAGAGAGTTGAACCTTGATCATCTTAATATCCTCTGACGGGGTATTCGTCTTGCACGCGGCTTCCTATAAATGAAGTTAGGATGTACTACCTAGGCATGTGATTCAAACATTTTATTTATAAAGAAAATAAATACATAACTTAGTGGGTCTTAAGACTATGATAGACAACTATAACTATTTAATTTAGAACAGAATCTGCATAACACTAATCAAAGAATTTCACCCAGTAAATACAACTCTTATGCACATAAGAGATACATTGCCAGTTTAGATCTCTTTTAAAAATCTAGCTTCTATTAAAGAAAAATTTTAATGTACTACTTCAGTATGTTTAAGAAAAAAAGTGACACATGTTCAGAGAAAAAAAGAAATCTGAGGAGGATGCTAAAAACTATAAATGTTTGACCAGCTCAACAGCCACTGCTTTCTGACCTTTTGCATTGACTTTTGCCAGCTTACAGAATCCCACTTTTACTCCAGCCTGTGGGATGAAATTACAGGCCCTCTTCCCAGTAGGGGAAGCCCACCTATGTGGTCAAGTGCTCTGAAAATCACTTACCATCAACAATAAGGTATAAGAAATAGCAAAAAGACTTATTGTGAAAACGGGATTTCATAATAATCAGTAACCGTATGCTGAGGACAGACAGGGATATGAAAAACAAATAGAAAGGCATAATAACAGTATTTGATCTTACCCCTATGCCTTAGCACTAAAAATTGAGCTTCTACTTCTGACCAACCTAAAGTCCCTTGTGTTACCCAGCTTTTCTTATTGGGAGACTAAAGTACCCAATGGCTGGGAGTTTTTAGACCCCATTTGCCTCTCCAGGCATGACCTTAAGTACGTTTTCTTGCACCTGATTACTTGCATATTTTTTCCACTGAATACTTGGAAGCATATAACTTCCAGGTCCCAGATGTACATCTGTTTATCATGCCAGTCCTAATCCAGTTATTTTTAGGAAATGTTTACATCGTTTTAGTCTAATTCAGTATCCCCAGTTATCAGAGAGAGAGAGAGAGTTATAGTTTGGTAGTGTCAGAGTGATGTTTAAACTGTGATGGTACAAAAGTTGCCTCTTGGATTATTCCTGCACCATCATAACTGTAGTGTCATTCCAACACTACCAAATGTGTAGAATACTGAAATCTGACACTTCAAGTGGAAAATGCACAATCTTTAAGGGGAAATAAAGCTGCCAGATTATACAGCCAACGTCTTTTTAAGTTTGTGAAGACACATGACAATGTCTGCAAGGGACTTATTATCTGCAGCCCTCTAGCTAAGACATTCAACTTCATATATGCAACACAACTACGCTGGAGAACCTCAAACAAACGGAGAAACCATTTTCTTCACCTAACCTACTCCAAAAGGGATCCTATTTATGCAACTAAATTAAGAGAGATTAACCGGGAGACATTGCTGGCTACAATGCAGCCAGACGCAACATATGACTGAAAATACCTGATGACAGCCATCTAACACAAGGGTGCTCAACCTCCAGCCCATGGGCTACATCTGGTCTGCAGTGCCTGCCATCTGGCCTGCAGGGCTCCCCATGCGTCCAGAAATTTGGTGGCAGGGGAATGGAAATTTGCTCCCCTGCTGCCATATCTCCAGGTGCGTGAGGCCTGATCCCAGTGCACTGGGCTAGGCAAAGGTGGCCCTGGGCCCCAGGGCCTAGTCCTGGTGTGGGAGGCTAGGAAGGGGCAGTACTGCCTCTGTCCCCCAGACCCAGTTTTGTCACCACCCCCCTTTGCCGGGGACCCAGTCCCATGGGGTGGGGGGGGAGGTGCCAGGTCCTCAAGACCCAATCCTGGCATGTGGGGCAGGGAGGGTCAATACCAATCCCCAGGGCCTGATCTGGCCCACAGATGGGCCCCCTGCTATGCATCTGGTGCCCAGGGCCAAAAGGTTATACACCACTATTCAAATAGAAGAAGAAAAAGTGGATTTGGCCATCACAACAGAAGCTACCTCACAGGCAGCATACCAGAAACTAAACACAGCTTAACATTAGCCATGAATAGGTACCAAATGCTGAATGGTAAATCTTAACATTAGCTGTAAATAAAGACCTGATTCCTGAAACTAGCTATGCATGATGTTCCACGAACCCCCAAAATATTGATGGCTTGTAACAGGGGAAAACTTTAAAAAAATACCATGCTTGCTGATTTCTTACCCTCTCTCCCTATTGCAAAACTTACAGAAGAATTGCTCTTGTGCTGCATGTAAAACTGCTCTGTGAACTTTGAGTGTCCCTGTTACGGGTGTGGTATTCTAATTTGATGTATGGGAAGTGGGAGGCACGGAAAAATTAAATTTCTTGCCTAGCATGTCAACGGATGAATCAGAAACGCAACGCGGCTCCCAGACCTGGAGCTTAACCACTGAACTAATTGTCTTAATAACATTGTTTTACATTTGTAGGAAACCTGTCTAGTTTAAGTCGTCTTGGCCTGAGGTACAATAGGCTGTCGTCAATTCCGAAGTCGTTTTCAAAATGCAGTGAACTTGAAGAACTGAATTTGGAGAACAACAACATTTCTACTTTACCAGAGGTGAGAGGCACGAGGTGCAGGTTGGGGTGAATGTGGTCAGGAATTTTTCAGTTTCAGGACATCAGAAAAAAGCAGACAAAAAGGTGCTGGAGGCTCACTTTGTCCTCTTGCCTCAGCTCAGGCAAGAATGTCCTGTTCATTCTGCATGCAAAGAATTATCTTTAGCATCTTCGTAATGCGGGCTCGTGTGCAGTCTTATACCAATGTTGCCTTACCACTGCAGTACGTCTTTCTTGACGACACACCACCCAGTGGCAAAAAGAAAACTCGTCAGCACTTCTCTGGTGACCTGGGATTGTGCATAAGGCTAGGAAGGAGCAACTCTTCCGCTTTGTGCTTCTCCAGTAACTGCCAGTTCAGCTAGTCTCCTGCCCCATCCCAGTCATAGGATATGCCAATTTCCTTAACCATCACAGCACTCAACTTTGCTGGGAACACGGTGCTCCTAGGGATTTGGCACCTAATTTCCCTCTAGAAAGAATACTTCTCAGCTCAGTTCTTTGTGGTTTGGAGGTGGTGAGAGAGACAAGGCTTCATTCCAGTAAACTTAAGCACTCTCTCTACTCTGAAATACCCACAAACATCCCATTTTTTTCTGCCTGTGATACAGATTGTTATTGGCAATTTGAAGAGATCAGAGAACAATCTTAGACTGGGCTTTGCAGAGCCCTGCTAGTTTGCACCTTTGCTCTTCCCAGTCCTCAGATTGACATAACAGGACAGCAGTCCATCAGATTTCATGGTGATGGTGGCTTTTTGCACTGGCAAATGTTTAGAAGCCACTTTTTAAATTAAAGCTTAGTGTGTGAGTAAGAATTGCTCAACTTGTGAATTCACTCTAAAATCAGCAGATTATTGTTTGGGTTTTCTTTGCTCACTTGGCAGAGCATATTGCTTCTATTTAGACTTGTAGAAAAGTACGGCTGGAAGGCCAGTCAATCCAGCCACCCACATGAGGCAGATTCATCCATATCCAAACCATTCTATACAAATCCATTGTTTAACCTATTAACAAAACTACAGCATAAACCCTGACACAGCCACATGGCATAACACCCTCAGCTGCCACAGGTAAAGCAGGGGGACCATGGTGGCTGGTGTCCTGCTGTTGCAGATAATAAGCCTGAGATATCCAACAAAGAGGGCCGTGGCTCCTCGTACAGAGGAAAGCAGAAACCCTGACAGTCCTTACAAATCTGACCATGGCATAAAATCCCATCCTCATCCCAGATATGGCAGTCAGTCTGACCCTGAACAGAAGGGCAAGACCCTGTAGCCAGGAACCTCCGGGTTTAAGTCTCAGCAGCAGCTTTGATGCACCCCAGTCAGTATCCCCAGCCTTGGCTCCGCCAACACCCAGTGGTCCTGAGGAAGCTGAAAAAAGAGTGAACAAACCCTGTCATAGGAGGGGGAAAACGTTCCTTTTTGGCACCATGGGGCAACCAGCAAAGCCCAGAAGCATGGGAAATACCTGTAACAGCACAGACATCCTAGAAACCACATTAGTCTTCTACCATTCATGTGCTTCCATTGTGTGGGAATAGTTTCTTGTTGGGCTTCCAATATTGTGCCCTTTAAAAGCTTCCAACCCTCCTGGGTGCCTTTATCCTTCAGTCTTTCTTCCCATGGCACCATGTCTATTAACTCCCCTTGTGTGGGTTGAATTCTGCCTTTTTTAAACCTGGCATCTTAGTTCTGCTGACCTTGTGGTTTCCCTGTCTCAGGATCATGAAGTCTATCAAATTGCAGTCACTTCCTCCAAGTTTCCCATCATGTTTGTTTTCCACCAGTTTTTCCCTGTTGGTCAGGACAAGATCCAAGATAGATGATTTGCTAGTTGTATCCTCAACCTTCTGGAACAAGAAGTTGTCCTCCACACAAGTTAGGGTTGTCTCAGCATTTTATATCTGGCTCTCTTGTTTTTCCAGCAGATGTCCAGCAAGTTGAAGTCTCTTACCGGTACTATCTTATAACTTTTGGATTGTTTTGTCATCTCCTTGAAAAGTGCCTTATCCTCCTTTCCATTCTGACTTGGCAGCCTACAATAAATCCCCAACATTATATTGTGGCTATATCTTTCACCTTATATCTTGACCCAAATATTTTGATCTGCTGTCTTTGCCTTTTGAACCAGGGAACAAATGTATGTTTTTGACATACAAGGTGACACCATTGCTTTTTCTTCCAACCCTGTTCTTTCAAAACAAATTGTAGTTCTCAGTATTGATGTTCCAGGCATAAGAGCTGTCCCACCAAGTCTCTGTGATACCAATCAGTTCTTTTTCACTGGGCTATGACTTCTGGCTCGTTTTGGTTTTTCCTCCATATTTCTTGCATTTGTATGCATACATTGGACATATATTGCATTTTAACCTACTCGTTTCTCTTTTGCATCACTTGTTGCTGTCTTCTGGCTTTCTGGCCCTTTCCCCGGATTGAGCTGCTGCTTCCAGTCCTTCCCCCCCCCCCCCCCCTCCCCTCCCTGCTGCTCAGAGCAACCACTGAAGCAGGGGGAACCTAGTTGAAAAACCTCCTTGCTAGGTTAGGTAGACGATGCCCAAAGGTATTCTTTCCTGTTCTGGCAGCCTTTCTATGATGGCACAGGTATAAACAGCACATTTTACAACTCACATTTTATACTTCGCTATAGGCGAATCCTGTTCCTGTTGGAGACAGGAGTTTTGCCACAGACTTAATTGGTTTCAGGATTTTCCCTTATGTTTTCTAGGGAAAAGTCCCTCCCATCTTATAGAACTGATTGGAGCTTAAGATTTCAGGATACGCTGAACAGAATTTATTCTACTATATTTCAAAGCCTCGTCTAAATGTTACCACCACGTCATTTCAGTTTTTGGACCTGTTCTACAAAGAACCACATGTGCCACTTGAATTGCCTGTATCAAATAATTAAAATCTACCTCAATTGGATGAGTGAAGTGGGAGGCTTTACAGACAACAAAAGAGCTGAAAATAAATTAAGGAAGCTTTAGAAGCACCCAACTACAGTAATTGCTTTTCTGCAGAGTAATTATCTTAAGTTCAGCAGTGATTGACTAGAAACAGAATTGAACAAATATTGAGGTAAAACTGACTTATGATCACTGTTGAGAGAAAGTAGCCTGGCTGCTTTTAAGAACAAAGCTTAGCGACTCCACCCAGGCTTCTTATGAAAGTAACTGCCCTGTGATTGCAGATACAAAAGTGATTCACTAAAGAACTGATTACGTCTTCTAAAGTAAGCTGACTTGTAATACAAAACTCCCTAGACATAGTTCTGCTTTACCCATAGGGGTTAATCTGACAGTTAGTTATACACAAGTACAAAGGGGCAGCTCAAGTATTCATGTGGTAATGTAATCCATTTAAAATGAAGCATCCTTGGCTACAGTATAAAGAAACTCTATTTGTAGAGAAAATTGCTGAATTGCAAAACGTAGCCAGAACTCATGACACAATAGCTAATAAATATTATATCGTAAAAGGATGGTTTAGGAAAAGAAGTCCCACAGTTTCCATAAATATTGAATGCATTGTTCTCGTCTAATGTGTAACTAAGCTTTCCTCTTTCCTTTCAAAAACATTTTAATTGTTAATTACTTGTGATCTCTTAGACTGCACCAGATATGTATTATTATTGTTAATGTCTTTGCATAGTCATAGATATAAAAAGTGGCATTGGAAATGCAAAGGTCTGTTTGAAACAATAAGGTTTAAGTGCTAGGCAAGCCCGGAGTGCTATTGCAAAGTTCAGAACCAGGAACTCCAACCATATAAAACTTGCTAAAAGGAGGATATCCTCCTACAAGACTGTTAAATAATGATTAGATTTTAATATGACTAATATCTCTGCAATGTAAAGGTCTATTGTTTAGGTTTTGGGGGAAAAATTGTTACAGTGATTTGACTGAGATAAGTCTTTTTTGTGTGTGTGTTCAAATGTCTGCAAGTTTTATTGGCCCACAACAGCATGCAGTAGATGAAGTCACAGTTTAATCCTCTCTAGCAGCCGAAAAACACTTGTGGGTGAAGTCTATTGACCATTGAGGCATATTTTATGGCAGCTGTGATGTAGTTGTGACCCACAAGTGAAGACATTTGAATTTGAGGTTGAAGTTTTTTGTGAAACTGCAGCTTTTCTGTCCTGATCCTAGCTATTACAATATTTATGATACGTAATATCATTCATAAATGTCTAATCCCTGCAATAATTAAGCAAAGGGCTGAATTTACGGTTGGCATAGTAACAAGCAGAGATGAAATTTCAGCTGTAGTATGGCATTCACTATTTATTTCTGTAGTGCCAACTGTGTGCGCCTAGCAATTTACTGCCCGGTAAGAACCTGCGATCCCTGTTTGACGGCCTTATAATCTAATTACACTCAAGAAAGCCCAGAAAGGCAGATGAGAAGATGAGCAGTGGGTTTGACTAGCAGCTTAGCAACCGGTTTAATGCTGGGTTTTTGTTTTGCATCTCTTTATTCTTTGTTTGTCACAAAATGACAAATATAGTTAAACTTATTTTATGGCAAGAATAAGATCCCCCGCCCCTTCCCCCCGGTGTTTCTGAAAAATGCAGATATGGGGCTGGTGGGGGGCAGGTGACAGAGGTATGTGGGGGGGTGGGGTGGTGAATGAATGTGATGTCTTCTGGACTGTTTTGGTTAGCGTGTATGTTATCTGAACTTTAAGATGCTTTTAAAATACTTGTTTGCTTGACTGCAGTGGCTGAAGTTGTAATAGTCTATAAAGGGAATTCAACCTTGTGTCAGGTCTATTCATAAAATAGACTTTTTTAAAATACACATCTGTGTTACTATAATAACACATTGAAAAGCAGTGTATTGGTTGCCACCTACTTGAGCCCACATACAACAGTTTAGCACTGTTAGTTTTGTACTTTCTACACAATTGCCATGAAGCCTGTCACAGTTCAGAAATACAGGCTGCACTTCATCCAGTACTGGAAATGCTGGTCAGACATAGCGTATTTTTGGCTGAGCTTTCTAGTAACAGCTGTCCGCTCTCTGGATTGCTCTAGACAGAGCTATCAGTGTTTGCTGAAGACTGAGCAACAGGTTATAAAACCATTACTCTTTTTCAGAAGTAGTATCTGGAAAGAAAAATAATAGCCGTGTTTCCAAATGCTGGTATGTTGCCCTCTTGTATACTGGTACAATGTGGGCATGTCTGCATTTTCATTAATGTGCTGTAATTATGGCACATTTGGTTTAGCACCTGTAATAACAGCGTTACTGCACATTAAGTTTAGTTTAGTACCTGTAATACTACAGGTGTTAGTCTTGTGGTACCCGTAATACTACAGGGAGTAGTTTAGGACCTGTTTTTTAGTAATAATAGGTACTAAGTTGATGCGCCGTAATCGGCGCTACTGTGCATTAGCACAAAGGAATGCTTTTTAAGTGACATTAATGCTCGTTAGACTAAATCCTACTGCACTTTAGCACGCTAATGCGCAGTAGAATTAGTCTTTGCGCATTAAGCATCTTGTTTAGATGTGCCCTATGTGTGGGAGCAAAGAAATAAAGGTAACACCTAGAGATTGAGAGAGAAATTAGTTGGGTGGGGTTTTACTGAATTTAAGACTAGCTAATATTACAACACTTCTACTTTTGGGGTCTGCTGGGGGAAGTTTCTCAAGCTGACCTAGTGGGGAAAGGATGCATGTTCAACTAAATGTCAAGTCCTAAGCTCAAGTAAATAGATGTGCTGAATGGGTGCGTGTGTTCCTTCTCTACAGGGTCTTTTATCCAGTCTTGTGAAGATGACTAGTTTAACACTAGCCAGGAATTGCTTCCAGTCGTACCCCGTGGGTGGTCCATCACAATTCTCTACAATCTATTCTCTCAACATGGAACACAACCGCATCAATAAAATCCCCTTTGGAATTTTCTCTAGAGCGAAAGTGTTAAGCAAGCTGAACATGAAGGTGAGGCACTGTCATGCTAATGTTTTTAAAATCCAAAGCAGAGGATTGAATTTATTTCTGTGAACTCCAACTATGTAAAGAACAGATGACATATAAGACAAAGAAAGGCACTTTTGCCTTAGTCGCATATTGCAGACACAAATCCTTTACCAAATATTTTACTGGCTTAAAAGAAAAAAGCCGAGATTATTGGAACTAAAATGTTGTTTTTTTTTTTTTAAACCTATTTCTGCCGTTAACTTCAGCTTCAACTTCAGTTTGTTAAATGAAAATCATTATGCATTAAATTAGTTGCAGATTCATTTTTCCAAGCGCGCACATTTGAGTCTCGGAATACTACAAGGCAATAGTTCATTTCAGTTGAATAGAAAATTATGGAATTTACCAGTATTATTGGCTTTTTGGTTTTGCATAAGCTTGTGCTTTCTCTAAAATGATCTAAATTGGGATTGTGTTGTGGGGAATAGTTAGTGAGCACAAATAGGTGTACTTTATCCCTTCTGTGTACTGTGCTAGGTGCTGTATGTGTTTGATTTAAGGACATATTTTTGTTTCTAGACTGCTAGACAGGTTACAGACGCAGAAAATAGACCGTATGAACAGGTGAATAACACTGAAGCAGTTGGTTGGTTTAACGTGTGACCAAGTACAGCCAGAGATAACAATGCTTCTTAGACATGACAAACAATTTCTTGATGTAATTTTAAAAAACACATTTGTTGACAGATGACGTAAGTTTTATTTATTCCTAGTTGGACAGCACTGAAAAGATAGGAGCTTTCAAAATGTCTTTTCTTCAAAGAGCTTGCGGACTGAAATACAAGCTTAAATGGAAGTGCAATATTAAAGGTTGGAGGCAATGGCTGGAACGTGTTTTAGAGGTTTTCAAATTATTACCAAAACTCCTATAACCTTTCTTTGGATATTGGATCCATTTTTATTAGCTTAAATTTGTGTTGACTTCAGATAAAATGGTATCTTGAAGATAACTGAATTATTAAAGTTGGTGTCTTGAAGTGTTACGTTGGAAAGGGCGTTCTGTTTGTAGTTGCAGTGCAGGAGAATGAGACGAAAAGAGAATGTTTTCTGTGGAAGACTGGATTGATTGAGTTTTTTAAATTATTTCAGAAAATACACATGGAGGGAGAAAGTATCAGGCCATGTGGAAGCTGCAGTTAAGATTGGCTGTTCTCAGGTTTAAACACTTAGCGTAATGTTTGTGGGTCTCTAACGTAGATAATTATTCTTCTCTACAGGTACCAGGCAGTCTTTAATTTGTTTACCAATAGTTTGAACAGCCTGGCTAGTGGTTAGTTTGAATTCTCATTATCCAGTGGCTTAGACCTAATTGCATTTCAGGCAGTCTGGGTAACTCGAGATTGTGATTCATTCCCAATGTTTGTGCTGCATCAGCAGTTCTGGTGCATCTGTTGTTTGCAAACACCAGGTGTAGAGTTTTTATAACACGGGGTCTGTTCCTGGCTGGTCCTGGTGTTCCAGCTGCCGGTCATAGGCCTTGAGCCATAAATAACACTGACTCTTAGAAAGCAATTTAAGCGTACTCGACTTTGCTGAGTCATTAATAGCGTCTGTGCCCGATATGGGTCAGTTTTGTTTTGTTCTCTTCCAGCCCCCCCTTAAGGCAGGTATTCATGCCTAAAGTGATCATATTGGACCCCAGTATACACTCTCTCGAAGAAAGTAAGGTGTCAGACAACTGCGACAACCGAAATGTCAAGAGTTCTTGTCCTTCTAGAACGCGTTTTTTTCCGTTTGTCACTTTGGTAACGCAAAGAAAGCTCAATATCTCAAGATTGGATGGTGCTCATCGCATTTTTGGAATTCTTCTTTTTTTAAAATGTTCCAATATTTATCAAAGTTTTTCCCTGTAGATTTTAAGTAAAAATAAATATATTTTTTTTATTTAAAGTAAGCGCTCCATTTTAATTCATTTTCCAAGCTGGCTGCTTTTCAAATGCAAAATCTAAATGTTTCATGTCTTCAATCACAGGACAATCAGCTAACCTCTCTTCCTTTGGACTTTGGAACGTGGATTAGTATGGTAGACCTGAATTTAGCCACTAATCAGCTCTCAAAAATTCCTGAGGATGTCTCTGGGCTGGTTTCCCTTGAGGTGAGAACGTAGCGAATATCTGAGTAACCAGATCTTCACATAATAATTTTCTCTGTTTCTGATTTAAGTGATGTTATTTTGGGTAATGCATGAGAAGAATGTAAAGAAGTATGTGTACATTTCAGATGCTTAGGTCTTACTTGAATAACCTTTTTGGAGTCTGGTGCTCTTGAATGCTGTGTGTACGCATCTCCTGTATTATTTGCTTTGAAAAGGAAAGGTCTCCCAACCATATGTATAGTGTTATGGAAAATAAAATGAAATCAAACTAGGTTCAGTGCTCAGAAGCTCTGGCATAGAAGTAAAGGAAGCCAAAAAATCAGCCTTAACCATATGGGCCAAGCCTTTGCCATAAAGGTGGATGCTAGGGATTCTCTTGGACCTTCTTTAGGCGGGAAGTAATGTAGATGGATGCCAGGAACTAAGATGAGCCTTCTCTTTTGTTCTTACTGGGCACGTCTACACAAGGCACTAACTGCTCAGTAGCCTAATAACGCTTTGCAGTAGTGTGCTGGGCAAAAACCGTATTAGGCTACTATGCAGTTAGCATCACTAAAAACCCATGTGCTGGCACTGCTGCACAATAGCGTGAGTTACTGCACATTGGTTTAGTACTTGGTTAACCAAGTACTAAACTTAATGCGTAACAACTATGGTGCATTAATGAACGTGTAGACGCGCCCACTCAGATGGAACCTTGTAAGGGTGAGCAAAGACAGACGAGCTTAATTGCCTTAAAGGGACAGAAGGGCATTTGAGCAGGTAGTTCTGCACATTAAGGGAACTCTGAAACCGTCAGCAGGTCACTGAAAAAAATCTGTTGATAGTGCCAATAATAAATGGCACTCTTAAAGTTCAAAGCTGCTCCAGCATAACTGTTTGTGCTGTAACTTTTCTTCCAATCAGCTGATAATTTTCTATAGTTTGGGGGGAGGTTAAAATTTTATAGAGGCAGGGTGTGCTCAATGATCCAGTTCTCTTTCGCTCAAGAATCTTTCTGTTTATAATAGCAAAATCAGCAACTTCTGGAAAATAGACAGTGAAATGTCATGCTACTCAAGCCAGAGATCTTTAAGGCCTGCAAGCCCGTTAGCTTTATTTTCCCTTAAAATAAAGATGTGGGTACAAAGAGTTGTTTATGCAATGTTTTTAATGCAAAAGCTGAAGGTTTCTGCAGCAGTGCAAAACAGAGGGCTCCTTAGGGGTTAGATCACTGGGCTCTGAGCACTTGCAGATCATGCTGAATTAACATGGTGTTGTGGACACTTGGAGCTACTAAAAATTAAACATTGCATGTCAGTTTGCTCATTAGTAAAATGTCATAATTACCTGCCTTATGGTGGTATGAGGCTTAATTGCTTTTAGGGATCTTTTAGCTCCTCTGGTGAAAGGTGGTGTATTAGTGCAAACTGTGAATAATATAATTATTTATGTAGCATCATAGGTGACCCTGGTACTTGAAAGCATAGGCAAAGCCGGATTTTTCAGTCCAGAGGAACTTCGTCTAACTGAAATGAGAACAAATAGGAGGTGGTGGCAACCCCAAGACGACTAGGAAAGGAGATTGATGAATGATCACTTGAGAGATGAGTGCATGTGTGTAGAGAATTTCCAAGCGCTTCATTATACAAGGTTTCAGGGTTCCCTTTTTAAAATCCACTTGTGGATGGACTTGAGGATGGTGTGAGGCTTGGCAGATTAGGGAGGATATGGAAAGCAGAGGGGACAACAGGAAAGAGGACAGTGGGGCAGGCAAAGAAAAGGAAGTTTTTAGTAGGTCTTGTTTTCTTCACTTGTTAGCTCTGTTCTGTTTTTATCTTTCCTGTAGTCTTGTGCATTTTTCAGGTAATTCCATTGATCTGCAATCTGTTCTTGTCTATTTAAATTTCAGTAGTTTAACTTTGTGAATATTGTTTTAATTGCTGATTTTTGTTTCCTTATTTTTCACTCGCATAGTTTTAGCATATGCCAGTTTTGCACTGAATATCATGTAGTTCCAAAGTGTAAAGAGAGAGTTTTATTGTTTGCATATTATGTTACTGAAAACATATATTTTTTTTCCTTAAGGTTCTTATCTTGTCAAACAATCTTCTAAGGAAACTTCCCCATGGCATTGGAAATCTGCGGAAACTGCGAGAATTGGATCTAGAGGAGAACAAACTGGAATCCTTGCCAAATGAAATAGCTTACCTTAAGGATCTGCAGGTAAAGCAATGAGTTGAGATGTGTATCATAACCCTTTCATTTACACCAAGTCAATTTGAAAGTTCTTACTTAAACGGATTGTACTCATCACTCCTAGGAAAGCTTAAGGAAGGAATTCAGATTAGTGCAGGCAATCAGTTATCAGGACTTTTGGTTTTATTCCCACCGTTTCCATCATCTTGGTTACTTCTGTGATCAAGCTAGACCATATAACAGTGAATAAAATAACAAAGTCATTACTGGAATAGCTCAAGATTTCAGTAATGTTTATAACATGCTGTTATGTTTCCTTGATGAAATGTAGTTCTAAAAGTATATATTTACTGCTATATTTAATAACATTCAACAGAAATTTTGAACTCTGTAAAGAGCTAGGGATTGCTCCTTCTTCTGTTAGCTGTTGGTTACAGAAGCTACTAGCTTCTGCAAGCTGTTGGTTTACCAGCTAGATTTTCTGATGTTTCTCTGTCTGTTTGAAAGCACATAGTGTTAATTTAGTATTTTTAAAAACTTCCCCTTCAGAAATTAGTTTTGACTAATAATCAGTTGACCACCCTTCCAAGAGGAATTGGCCACCTTACCAATCTGACGCATCTTGGGCTTGGAGAGAATCTTCTTACACACCTTCCTGAAGAAATTGGTAAGATGCTGTTTCTGCTTTCACATACATACAGTATGATAAAGCATTAATTGCCAGGTGGTGGCAGCCTCTGGCCTGCAGCCCACGTGGCCCACCAACCTATTTCATCCAACCTGTGAAGATGGGACGTAGGTGGCTCGCCTTTTGACCAAAATCTGTTAATTAATCCTCCCATTCCTAAAAGGCGCCCTGCCCTAGAGCCCTGAGAGAGACCATGTAATATGTATCTCGTATGTCTGCAAAGCACACAAGTGCCATACTGGATCTCTGACAGTGACAGAAATCAATGCTGTAGAGGGAAAGCATTGAACCATTTATCGCTAGAGTTACCTACCCCCTATTCGGTATCCTTTCTGGCATTCACCATTATTGGTTTAGAGATGCTAGAAGAAACATTTCCAAGTTTCTCCACATGAAAAACTTCTCGCCAGGAGAACTCCTGTCTCGGAAAGAGCATTGCAACATGTTTTCTCTTACTGTTTCATAAAGCTATAGTGAAGGAAATCATCTGTTTTTTTTGCTGATTAGTTATTCTGTGTATGAACAGTTTACAGAGGAAAACTAAAACGGAGTAATTTGTTTCTCTGTGTTAGCACCTGATTAAGTAGGTTGTCGTCTGCGACAGCGCATGACTCTCTGAAGCAGTTAGTCTTGAAGGGGGCCACCCTGCCCTACCTTCTGCCTTCCTCTGTGTGTGGGGATAAATTAGCATTTTAAAATTATTCCACTTTACAGCTGATCCTCTGTAACTGTTCCATCCATCCACTTTAATTGGAAGTGAAACCACTGTAGCTGTAAACCTGTTTTGTTAAGGTTTTAAAGTCAGGGCAGTTTCCACTACAGTGGTATAGAATATGGGGCTGTGGGCAAACCCAGTCCCCCAGTGCCATCTCATCCAGCCTGTGGGGCTGCCTACAGGTCCAAAAACTTGCAGCGGGGGAGTGGGTTGCTGCCCAGTTTCCAGATCTGTGGGGGTGTAGGTTTGCACAGTAGTGCAGGGCCTGATCTGCGTGTACAGGAACCAGTGCAGAGCTGATCCAGCCTGCTGGCCAGCCCCTTGCTACTCATCTGGCTCACAGAGCCAAAAGGTTGAGCACCACTGGGTTGATCTATCTGCCCATTGCTGCAGAGAAGCAAGCCAGCCCTGGCTCTTACTGGGCTACAGATGGGTAGGAAGGTTGCTGTGTCTGAAAACCAAAGCGGTCATGAATAATTTCCTTGGCAAGCAGTCTCCAAGTGAAATAATCCTTTTGAGTTGGAGAGCTTCTTTTTGAATGCTGTTATAAGCCATGAGAACCAAGAGGGAGATTTGCTTTTATATTTGAACATTTTCTTTTAACCAGGTACACTGGAGAATCTGGAAGAACTGTATTTGAATGACAACCCCAATCTACACAGCCTTCCTTTCGAGCTGGCGCTCTGCAGCAAACTATCAATAATGAGCATTGAGAACTGCCCACTCAGCCACCTTCCGCCTCAGATCGTTGCTGGAGGACCCTCGTTCATCATTCAGTTCCTAAAAATGCAGGGACCATATCGTGCCATGGTCTGATGCAAATCGGATTGTCCCATACACTGTACAAAATCCAAACTGCATTAATGTTACCATTATTTATATATACAATATGTGCATCATGTATTGTATTATATATATAAATAATGTAAAAGGCAAATTTGAGACTGCATTATGTGTTTCTGCTAATAGAGGAATCATAGCCATTTAGATTTTTTTAATTCTGTAAAAATGCTTGTCTAAGTTTTCTTTGCTGAATTTGATGGATGTTTGTCTGAGTAATCTGGAAATGCCAGTTCACATAAAGTGATTGCCAACAAATTCAAAAATTAATTTTAAGGGAGAAAAATAATTTTGCTTGCATCTACTTTCAGTGAAGAAACATGCACACAATCTTATAGAGTGAGCGTTTGTTTCCCTCCTCCTTTTGTGTTGAACCCAGTAGGATCGTATGTCCTGAAGTTGGGATTTTCTTTAACTTATTTTGAGATCTGAAACAAACGGTGTTTTTGTATTGTTTACAGTCAGAGTAAATCACTGGGTTTTGTTTTGTTTTGATTTGCTCTGTTTTAATCAATCATATCTAGAATTTACATGCTTCTGCTGAAAAATTTTTATTGACCGGTTTATATACTAAAAATATTCACTCATCAAAACAACTGGTAGGGTGGAAAAGATGCAGTCAAAAAGAGCTTGAATTCTTTTAAGTCTTGCTTCTCTGTGGGCATAACATATCTGAACTGAGCCTTTTGCGGTTGATCTTTTCTAGCACAATTAACCTTTTCAGATTGGTAAAAATATTAAATGGTCTCAGTGAAAAGCAGTTCTCATTTTGTGAAGTTAGAATTCCATAAGGTCTAACAATAGCGTTGAATGGCAAGGAAATAATATATACGGACCTTTTTTATTATAATATTATCATGAATTACAATGAACAATTTTAAGGATTCCTCACAGTCCTTGTACAAAAAGATGAATGTGTCTTACTTTTAAACACTGCAGTTATTATATGTAAGTTTTAAGGGTGGTTAACAATGTACTATGGTTTTATATCTTGACTTGCCTTGTACCTCCTTCCACGATGGAACCTCTGTGTCCAAGCACAATATCTTCACACTGTGCTGTTTTGCTGCTGAACTAAATGCACTTTCCCCCACTGCTTGGGGCACTTGCTTCAAAATATTCAGTTCAGTACCACGGTTATGCTTTTATATAACCTCATCCTGTCAACTTCAGTATTAAAACCGATCTGTTATAAAGAGGCACTTTTTTTTTTTTTCATTTGTGCATAGATGGTAGCTCCATAGAAATACTGTAAGTTGTTCTCACACAGTTCTGTTCCCTTTACCTTGGTTGCTTCAAGGCAGAACTTGCTTCAGTGATATGCACACCATTGCTGCACTTGCCGTGCCAGTTCCCCTTCTTTTCTTTAAGAAGATGGAAAGTCTAAGGGCAGTTGCATTCCAGTTGTTCACTAAACTGTCCAGTTGACTTGCATAATGGATTGCTGCTGGGGTGTTGTGAGCTAGTGTATCTTTTGAACAAAATGCAATCATTGGATGCCATGAGAAATGTATTTCACATGCAGAAATTTGAGGATATGATTTCTGGCTTTAAGGTTGTGCTTAATTTTATGTATTGCCTTGTTCCGGTTTTCCCAACATGGACTGTAACTTGTGTTCTGTTTTGTCTGATGTCTTTTCATTAACAAGGAGCCTCTTGAAAGGCAGGTGGAGATATAAAACCTTAGAGGACTTAAACATGCTGTAAAACTATTGTAGATGTCACTGGATTTTACAAAGTAATGTCCTTTCCCCTCCCTTGTATTTTTTTTTTTTTTTTTACATCTTCTGTAGCTTTTCAGTTTAGATTTTAGTTTATAAAAAGTGTATGTTACATTTCTGGCTGGAGTTGATCTTTCTCAGCAGTAAGTCAAGATGCTGAAATGTGTCATTTCAAACTGTAATGGAGTTTCTGAATTTACTGTTAAAACCTACGCTGTACTCGATTCAGCTCAGTTCATTTGGGGACAACCGTTTTTTTTTTTTTGGTTAGTTGATGAATTTCCTCAAAACAAAGATAACTTTGTCTCGTGTCTTTTAAATTATATTGGTTGTCTTCCCCCATTTGCTCCTCCAGTTCCCCTTGAATGAGAATTTATCCTTAAATTTATAAATCATCTCGTCTCTGTCCTTTGCAACAGGGCAAGATTTTAACAATGAAGTATAATACAAAACCAAAGTCCAAGAAGAATCATTGTAGAGACTTCCCAAAAGCCTGAAGTAGTAGTGTATCTAATGGCAGGGGGCCAGTCCTGTCCTTACCACCTCTTGCCCCCTGCCAGTGGAATACATGCTTCCGATTATCACAGGCTAGAAAGATTCAGGTATGGACGTTGTTGGGCTGTATTCATGGAAGTGAGATTGTTTAGGATGTAAATAGTGTGATCAGATTATTCACCTGGTTAAAATGCATGGTTAATGACTCTGATTGAGCTGACCCCCTCTTTATAATACTCCACAGGATGAGAACTTGGTTACCAAAAATGCTTGTTACAGTCTTACAAATAAACGTGCAGTCTTTTGATTTCACTTAGAGGAATGAATAAAGTACTGAATCAAAATATAGTGATGTTAAAAAAAGGATATTTTTATCAGAGTATCCTTATGCTAGTGTAGTTGTGATAATGCTAAATACTCCCAAGTTGTCTTTGGGAGTGTTTTTAATTTTTTAGAAATTCGGAGGTGAACATTTGGGAGTGTCTAGAGGGAGAGATGATTCAAAACAGCACCAGATGTTCTGGGGCAGAAAAGAAACTTCAAGAATTCAGAAGGTTTTCCCTATAACTTGAATTATGTACTTTGGCTATTAAATGAGTATCTTGGATTTGGGAATAAGCTTTAGCAAGCAAAATAATTCTGAATTCCTGATTTTTCAGGGTGTTAGATTGTCACCTAGGTTTCTAGGTTGTCTTTTTCTGCCAAATGCCATATGCTGTAATTCATGCTCTCATATACATTTTAAGATTTTTACATCATGCTGGTCAAATTAAAAATAAGTAAAATAAGATATGGTATATTAAAGCATGAGCAAGCTGCAGGAACAGGATTCTGAAGGGTATTTAAGTAGCAGGTGGACAAAGGGATGTTCCAGATGTTTCGATTAAAACTTTTACGTCCCTTGCCATACTGATTTGACTAGTGTTATCTCTGAAATGCATTAAGGCCAGGTACAGACATTACACTTTAACTGGTATAAGTGATTAGAAATGAATTTGTACCCGTCAGAGAAGTTCAGCACACAAAACCAGTGTATACCCATAACAGAACAGAGTTTTGGTGCATAAACTGGTTTAAAAATGGTGGTACCTGGTCTAAGATTTGCCCCCACTCCTTTCCTTCCTCCCCCCAGCCCCCGGGCAAATATGTGTTTGGTTCAGCACTGATCTAAACTACGCTGCTTACAAAAAACTGCAACTTCGATTCCTCCCCTGACTTCTTGAATGTCTGTACCTAGCCTGAGAGACCATAATTAGAATAAGTGTGACAATCTTTAGGTCCCTGGTCTGGATGCAAAAGCAAATCATGACTTGTATTGCCTAATTCGGGCAATATTGGCAACCATATGGGGCACTGTCATGGACCATACCTTGACTAACACAAGCAAAATACTGTGCTACAGAGTATAGTGTTATGGAAATCTGATAAAGTAGAAAATAGATTAGGGAGCGTTTAAATGTAAAGGAGGAACAATTGCCAACATGAGTTGTGTTTTGAAGCACGTACTTGCATTTTGATTGGTCAAGTAGAAAGTTGATTGCGGACTCTTGGCTGGAAAAAACATTTTTATTTATAAACACTATAAAAATATTGAAGTTGCCCCTCTGACCACCTCGTTTAACTTTCTGAACAGGAACATTTAGATGACTATCCAGGCATTGGTAACTGCAGTAGAAATACTGTGTGTGAAAGTAGGGGGACGTGGTTCAAAATTGGCACTTTGAGGTTGCCACATGCTATTGGAAACTGAAATCCATGTTATTTTATTTTAAAACAATCTAGTAATGTAGAATATTTGGTGCTTCAGTGCCTCTCTCTTAGACTTTCTGTGCAGTTTTGTCCATCTTTAGCTGATGTTGTGTAAGAAATTGCATGTTCAGACTTCTTGAAGGTAGTGTTTGCTCATGTAAATGGTTTAAAAAGCAGTACTCTAGCTGGTTAGCACTTAAACCCACTGCATCACCTAAAGCGCAAAAACTTTCAGTACCATATTTAATTCTGGAAGTCTGCAAAATAGCTTTTTTTCTTCTTCTTCTTTTTTTTTTTTTTTTTTTTTTTTTTTTTTTGTGGAAAGCTTTGTTAACAGATGTTACTTTGTTACTTTTTCTTTCCTATTTTGTTTTCTTTTAAATCTCTGAAAGATCAATACAAACTCATTAACATATCAAGGGACAGAGGATGTCTTAATTCATAACCAAGGAATCTAAATGCAGCAGAGTGCTTTTGTATAGTCAATATTGCACCTCAGTTGTACGTTGAACCGGCATGCCAGAACTTGCTTTTAATTAGATGTGCAGTTGGCAGTGATTTGCACAACACACAAACTTCAAGGCACAGTTAGGACAATTACAAACAAATGATAGCATCTACAAACAGTATCAAATGGTTTTTGGTTTTATTCTAGCAAAGATCAGAAGATTATGTTTATTATGATATTTAGGTCTTAACCGGGACTGCACAGGATTTTTGCTGTGGGAATATACCAGACCACGATAATTTGTGGTCAAAAGCTAAATAAGAGTGTAAACAGTCTACAAAAATGTACTTTTAATCTGAATTATTGTAATGTTGATTGTTATGTCTATATAAAAGATTGCCTTGCTTTTTTATAAAGTCATTCTGTATCAATGCATTCATTATAAATATATTTGTAAATGAGCTGCCACTGAGTCTTTTGAAAGTTTTCTAGCGTTAAAGTCTAATTTAACTTGGAGGTAAATCATAATTTTGCAGTGTCAACAATGCTTGAGAACTGCGTTTTCAGTATATATACCTCTTCACTCTTTTGAAGATATTTTTTTTTCCAAGTCAAATACAAAGTTAAATGTATACTGATTTCAGGAAACTCCAAAAGTTGCATGACAGTAACTGCTCTAAATATCAGATATGTAAATTGCACACCTTTATAAAACAAATGTTTGTACAACCTTTTACTTTCATTTTGTTCTAGTATCACAGTAAGACATAAAGAGGATAGGGTCACCGTTCTCTTCAGAAGGAATAACAAACCTTGACTGTGGATTTTAGTGGAAAATGAGTTCCTGTGAACAAAATAGATGCCTAAAGTGCGTAAGAGACCAGAAATCACCTGGATTTACTCTATTTGGTTTAATAAAAGCAAACATTTCTAAACCAACATTATGCAGTTTTGAAGGATATCTTCTAACTGTGTAGCGTATTACAACACACAGCCACTGTTCCAAGTAGCTAGTGCTTACATTTTATTCTTCAAGCAAATAGACAAAAAAAAATGAATTCTAATGCTACTTTGGCATTTCCAGAAATGCCAGTAGCCCCATTTAGGAGACATTGCAGCAATCCAGTATTTAGGCGATGTTGAGATTTGGTTTGGAAAGAAAAGGTTGAAGTATTCTGGGTCGTTACGGGCTGGCAACTCAGGCAGAGGCTCATGCAGTAATGTCCAACTTTCTCAACAGGCAGCGGGCAGAGACGGTGGACAACTGCTGATGCCAAGAAGCCTACACTATCCCATATATCTTGACTGGGTTGAGCTTTTCTTCACCCAAACTGATTCAAGCTTGGTGAAGCATTGGGGAAAGAGGCTGCAGCACATGGGTCTGATGATGGGGTAATAAATCCAATTGGTATCACCAAGTTTAGGACACTTGAGAAAAATCTTATCCATCTCCCTGGATGCACATATGCATATGTTAAAAATATTGAATTAAGTTAGAGAATGAAAAATAATTTGATTTTTACATCTGCTGCTGCCACCTTATTCCCCTCTCTTTCATCCACTTGTAGCTGCCATTCTCACATACAACTCCGTTTCAGTTTCCTTCACTGGCTTCCTCTTGTCTGGAGTTTAAACTTCATTGTGCCAGATGATGGGAGGCAGAACTACTTCTGTGATTACGTTTCAGATCTTTTAGGTTCCACCTCTCCTGTTTAGTCTGCCAGTGATGTAAGTGGTTAAAAACAAAGTCCTGTCAAACTGTTTCTCAGTTAAAAAAAAAAAAAGAAAAAAAAAAGTGGGGGGCTTGACTACACTTTTTTTTTTTCCTTCACACCTGGTATTCTTTCTGAAGTTTTCTTTGTACATTTTTTCTTCGTTTTTTCAATAACTTACAATTTTCCGCAGAAAATGGCATTTTTGGAGGGCTTCCATTACAGTTTCTGTAGGGATAACAATCGCCCACTTTCTGTTTTGGTCAATGGCACGTCTTTCTCCCCCCTATCCCATGTCTAGGCAAATCAGCTCTATGCCTTGTTCATTCCTGTCCTCTATATGTGTCCACTCCTGTCTACGATCTCCCTACCCTTTGTTTCTCCTGTCAGCTGTTTCCTAACATCCAGAAATTAGATGAACAAATTGTCAATGCCAGGGCTGCCAAAAATGACCAAACAACCACTACTCATGGATAACTTCCACTGAGCCCCCAACCTCCCTTCTCTGCCTGTAATTAAGATTTTTTTTTTCAGCTCTCTGGGGGGCAGGAACTGTTCCTTGCTTTGTCTTGTGCAAAACTACGCATATTGGAATGGCTTGAGAGCATGACAAAATGAAACCTGCACAGCACCACCCACCAGATGTCTTGATGAACGTGAAAAATACCCCACTGCTTCTCTTGGTACGTATCAGTGACGGTAGGGAACAACCCTGGCAGAGCAGCCTCCTTCCCTTTGCCGTAGGCAGAACGTGAACCTTAATATCTGAAGTTATTGGATTTTGCAATAAAAGCGTTAACACCGTGCTAACGGTGGACTCCAAATTTAAAGTGAATATTTAAATCCTAATCAAAACGTTAAAGAAGGGGTCTGCAGGCTGGATCTGGGCAGTGAGGAGCTTCGATCCAGCAGGTGGGATCAGTGAAAATACCGGGGCTGTGGTGCCCATCCCCTCTGCAGTGCTTCCCTTGCTGCAAAGGGGATGGGAATCTGCAACAAGGGTGTATACAAACAGCTGAGCAAAAGCTTCCAGACTGCAACTACTGCCAGCAAGAGGCTGCCAACCCTATAGCAATAGTTAACAACAACACCAACTATATTTACCAGGCAAACAGCCATTTATATTGTAAGATACTGAGTACTATCAGCTCCTGCTATTGTGGGCAAATCCATTCCTTCATGATCTGTGGGCGCAAAACTTAACTAGAAATATTTCCCAGAATAATCTCAAAGCATTTTGCTTTGGTCAGTAGAATTTCTTCATCTGAAAGCTACCAAAGTACCTGCAACTCTGTTTTTTGTCTTCTCCTGGGAAAGCGTTTCTCACTGGGATTGCCTGGCCCTTTATTTCATCCCGAGAGCGTGCCTTGCAAAGATGAAAGGCCTGTTATGAAGGCAGAGGAAGGGAATGGGGTAGGGGAAGAGAGCAGGTGCGAAATGCTCGTTCCCATGTGTCCCTTGGAGAAGCCGCTTTGTGATCTATGAAACGTTGTGCAGTCTCTGCTCGATTTTGAAAAAGCTGCAACGCAGCCTGGGTTCGTACAGAAACTTGCCAGATTTCCTACTAGCTCCCCTGCCTGGCTCCTTGGCAGTGCGGTTGCTGCCAGGCAGGTGTGAAGCTGACACCCTGGCAGCCCTTACTCTGCTCTGGGGGGGGAGGGGGCTGCGAGCGGTGCATCCTGGGATCCTGGAGCACTGCAAATTGCTTGTTTTGCGTCCGTGGAGCAGACTGAAGTTACCCTAACACAAGCTTGGTAGCGCGGTCCAGAGTTAACCCTCGCATAAAGCAGTGCAACTTTGAGAAGCTCAGAGGGCACATAACACACTTTAACACGCAGACACTCATGTTTTAAGGGCCCATAGTATAATGTGCAACTTCACCCTTGTTGAAACAGGCTGCTTTGCCATTCCTAAATATGAGCCGTACTCTGACCTGAGTTGCCGGTCTAGATGATGGGAAGCTGCTGATGTGGATGCACGGCAAGGCCGTTGTGTCTGGCTTGACATTTTGGGCATCCCCCTTTTCTAAATGTGCTCAGTAGCATTTACACCTGGGCTTCCAATTGCCACTTCCTTACATGTGTAGCCCCAGCTGTGGTTCAGCCTAAACAAGTAGAAAGTCAAGTTCAGAGAGAGTTCAGCTGTAGCCAGCCACAGGAAGCTCGCAGCATTTCTCATGAAGCTGTTTTTCCTCTTAATGCTCGTGCTGTTACATGCAAGTCGCACTGACAGATCGAGCAGCAGGTTCAGAAGCAAAGCAATGATTTTTCTCAGTAGCTCTAACGGGTTACTCCTAGCATCGCATGGGGAGAGTGGGCACGATGATTTGTGATGCTAGCAATGAAATAATTTCTTGAAAGGATTGATTCAAGGCGGCAGTCACCTGAAGGCGAATATGGAAGTGAGGCAGGAGGGTTTGCTAAGATCCTTTGTCTTGCAGTGAAATGCATCTTCCGGGGTTGCTATGACCCTTTGTCTTGCAGTGAAATGCATCTTCCGGGGGTGTGGGAGGACAGTTCGTCCAGGGGAGCAGAAATTTGCTGATGTAACTTCCATCCAAGGTTTCATAAGCGACCTGTGACACTTAAAGGCTGAGGAAGAGCACTGCCTGGCATCACCCTTTGTGCATTTGGGGGAGGGGGGTGGTTCCAATTTCTCCCCAAACTCTTGGGCGAAATGCTCTTGCCACTGCCAACAATGGCAAAACTCCCCTTGACCTCAACGGAGCCCGGGTCCGACGGGGCAGAAGTGGAGGGCTTAGAGTGAACCACAGAACAAAGCTGAGTGCCACTGCCTTTTCCAAAAGGGTTGCTGTCTGTACTAGGAGGTGGGCACTTCCACGGATGTCCATAGGAGATGAGTGCTTGGCCCTTCCCAGAATTGGGCCCCTGTGCACCAATGCAAAGCCAGAGCAATGACGCCACCAGCCGTGGCAGGCAGCACGAAGGAGATGCATGCGTGAGGTCATTGCACCGATCCTTTGCGCCCCCTTCCCGTTTCATTCGTTTTCATCCTCCCGTTATCTTGCCCATGGCAAGTATTGCAAGTAGCTGCTGAGTCCTCCGGGTGAGCATGGTTGTGTGCAGGGGTGACACTCATTTCCAGACCCTCTATGGCAGATTGTGCTAAGCAGTGAGCTCTGTTTGGGTGGGTGACCTGCGTTTTGCCTGTCACCTTCTCCGAAGCTTGTGCTTTGCATTATCGCCTGTGTATGGCAGCCGGCTGTCCGAGTGGTGTTGGAAAGCGCACAAGCCCTGACGGGGTTCCTGTATTCTGGACGGTGCGTGCTCATGCTGTGGTGTAAGGCATCTTGGGGTGAGCTAACCAAGCCAGGTAGGGCCACATATGATGAATGACTCTTCCTTAGTGGAGCACTGGATTTTCTGCTAGCAGGGCCTTGACTTTGGAGGACTTGCTATCTGGGTCAAGTGGCTGTGGGATGGGGTGCAGTGGCTTGAGTTGGGTCATCACTCAAGAGGGCAATACAGATGAGTAGGGCCCTGGGAGGCAAGACTCCTGAGGAAGAGCTGAAAGAACAAAGTTTATTCAGTCTGGAGAAGAGCAGACCGAAGGGGGATGTGATAAGTCTTCAAGTACATGAAGGGTGATTAGAGAGGGGATGGAGATGGGCTCGTCTCTGGGACTGTAGGGGACAGGACAGGACAAGGAGCAATGGCCTCGAGCTGCAGCAGGGGAAACTTAGGTTGGAAATTAGGAGGAACTTTCTGACTGAGGATGGTCGAGCATTGCCTGGAGAGACTGAATTCTTCATCTGTGCAAGTTTTCAAGAACAGGTTGCACAGACGCATGGATGGGATGGGACGATCCTGCCTTGAGTAGGGGGCTGAACTAAACCTTGCAAGATACTTTCCAGCCCTACTTTCCCGCAGTCCTCTGATCTGCCACTTCCCCACCAAAAAAAAAAAAAAAAAAGCACAGGCAAAAACAGAAAAGGGCAGGTGCTTTTTCAAGCAATATATTGCCATGTCTAAGCAGACCCGGCTGGGTGAAGGGCACTCGCTTTTCCCTTCAATCCCATCTGTGTCTCGGACCCAGGATTCAGACAGGGTGAGATGAAGCCGTGGGATGGGGGTGGGTTCAGGACTATGTGTTGCTTTCCAGGTCAGTGACTCTCCTGTGTTTTTTAAGTGATTGCAGGTGGTGAAGAAATTCCTTTGCTAAAAACCTGCGAGGTCTGCTTAATCGCCACGTTGCCTCTGAAGGATGTAATTAAGAAATCAGCACTCTGATAGCAACCCGTCTAAGTAACTCCGGGCTTGGGAGGGCAGTGGCACTGGTCCCAGGGTCTGCAGGACCCCCGTGGCCAAGGAAGATGCCAGAAGTGGGCTCTCGGGAGGCGCCTGAGAGCCGCATGGAAACAGTGGCCAGGAACTCCCCAGGCCCAGTTAAGAAGCATGTGGGATCCAAAAAACAGGATGGGGCCAGTTGTGACCCCACATGTACAGCTGGGGAAGCTCATGTCAGAGCTGGCCATTGTCGCCCACAACTGAATTGCCTCCTGTGGCTGCACTGAATTTAGGTGTTTTAGGAGCTGCTTTCCCCAGACATGCCCTCCATCAGAAACGGCAGAGGGGAACGGCTGTGCTCAGAGCGGGGTTTTCCAAGGCTGCTAGATGATTTCTCTGCATTATTTCCTTTTACCATGAGATGGCGAAACCAGAAATGAAGGAAAGCACCCAAGCTCGCACCCTTCTGCTGCCGCAGAGCCTCCTTTGTCCTGAAATCGCTCCGGCGCACTCGGCTTTCCGGGGGCCTGCGATTTCAACCGTTCGGTCTTTGGCCGTTTTGTGTGTCAGCCTTCAAAGAACGGCGGTGCTTGTTTTACCTTTAAAGCTGTCCTGTGAATTTGGGATTCATTTGGGTGGAGAACGAATGTGGCAGGAGCGTGCAGCCAATTTGGCGACATTAGGATCAGTGTGTCCATCTCCCTTTTAGGGAAGTGCATTCAAACGGGACCTATAATATGCTCCTCCTTTGCTGGGGTGTGACCCCCGTCTGTCCCTGCAACTGGGTTCATGTGGAAACATCCTTCCCAGGGGTGCCTAGATGGTTTCATTTGGTTATTTCCAATTTCTGCAGTGACAGGGAGGAGGCAGTGTCCTTCTCTCCCCTGCTCTTACCTGTGGCCTGTTATAGGGTGTTCCTGGGTTTGCACCTTGTAGCTGTATCTGGGGGTTTGAAGCGGTTTGGATAAATGATTGCAGGCCCAGGATGGGAAGGGGGTCCCTTACAGTCCTGCGCTCCTAATAGATCGATGTGACCATTCTCAGCCTTTCACTTGTTTCCAGACCTCTCTTCAAAGAGAGATGCACCCAAAACCCGAATGGTGACACTGTGCTGTTATGACGGAGAAGCTGTGCAATGAATAGAGTTGGCAAAAAGAGGAGTCGAGGGGAGAGATGCTGAAATATCTTGAACCACTGAAGCACTCTCCTCTGTAAGCTGCAGCCCATCTCATGGAGCTATTTCTATTGTCCGGACAGCTATTCATTTCTTCTCAAAGAACTTGTTAAGAAAATCTGCCGGGCTGTACAATGAAACCTTGCACGAGGAGCTTCCAGCAGGACGGGGAGGGAGACCAAAGCACAAGGAGGCAGGAAACTCGCCTATAAAGACAAGAAAAGTAATTCATGCCAGTTCACCTCGATGCACAAGCGTTGGCGAGGCAGGACATGGGATAACTGTTGTGATGGAGCTCAGTCTGGGGGAGCTGCTCCAGCAGCAGTGAGTAGCTCCTTGCTTCCTGATCGGCATGCGTCATAAACAGTGTCCCCACTTGCATGGAAAATCAAAGGGATTTGCACCATCTGCACAAAAGAGCAAAAACGATATATTTTATTGTCTTGTTCACATATCCTATAAAGCCCATCCAGCTGGTGAACCCCCAGGCACGGTAGAAATAGATGGTTGTGCAGCAGGCTCAGCAGCTAACCACACAAAGAGGTGAAATCAGCACAAGAGGAATAAAGCCACCTTCCTTGGTGGCCGCTGCTCACCCTGCGTTCCCCGAGCGCCTGCCCTGAACTGAGCAGGAAAAGGTGCATCGGCTTTTGTGCACGCCACGAACCTTCATGCGTTTCACCCAGGTCCTGCCTTTCCAGAACCACCAGCAGTGCCTCCTGCGTGACATCTTGCAATCCAACCGTAGGCAGCGATCCTGCTGATGTTGCCGAGAGTTTTGTCTGTAAGCGATGTTACGGGATCGGGCTCTCGGAGGGAAATCTCCCAGGAATCCTGTCCGCTAATGGACAGGATCCTTTTCTCTCCAGTGAAGACTTCAACAGGACAAAGAGCAAGGCCCAACGTGCGGCATCGCATGTTTGACACGGGGATTGGCAGGAACATGCGGTGAACTCATTGGTTCGTTGAAGTTAAGGCCAGAAAGCAGCCTTCAGTCATCTAGTCTGACCTGTATAATGTTGGCCTCACACTTCCAGCCCACGATCCCTGCCTTGAGCCCGGTGTCTGCAGCATATCTTCCAGCAGCACATCCAGCCTTCAGGTGCTGCTGCATCCATCTCTTCCAGTGGCATCCTTCAGATGCTGCTGCATCCATCTCTTCCAAGTGCCATTACAGCATTTATTTCTAGATCTCTTGTTCTGTGCCCTGTGGTTACTCTTGGTGCTGCGAGGTCTGGGTCCCCGTCAGAAATCCTTAGTTGCCTCTAAGCTCCGAAGGGGTGAATTTTGTTTCAAGACATCCTGAAATTGTCTAATTCGGAGGTTCTCAAACCGTGGTCTGTGGACCGCCGCTGGTCCGCGAGCTCCATCCAGGTGGTCCGCAGAAAGGTGACCTAAGTCTAAAGCGGACAAACATTGCACCTGACTTCCCCGGACATTGCTCAGGAAAAACCAGGCCCATCCATTGCATTCGAAAGGTAAGACTGCTGATATTCAAATATGAGTTATGCGCGCTTTGATCTGCAGAACAAAAAAAGGTTAAGTGGTCCGCTGAGACCCTCAGCATCATTATGGATTAGAGCCGTGGTTTTCAAACTTTTTTTTTTTTTTTTTGCAGACTACTTGAAAATTGCTGTTTTACCCTCTGTGAATAGAAGCTGCTTTGTAGTTGGCGGATCTGACCCTTCCTCTCCAGCTCTCCAGCATTTCTGGACGTTAGATTTCTTCGGCCTGACCACATACATCTCACCTGTCAGGCACCAAGTATTTTCTTAGATATTGTCCTAATTACTGTTTCCAGGGAATCTCTTCCCATATATAATTACCCTTTATGTCATTACTAGAACATAGATAGCGTGAGTCTTTTCATTTGCTGTCTTTGAAATTAAAAGTCAGATAGTGGCCTTGACGCCCCTGTCTTTTCTGGAAACAAGCTCCTGACCTAGTTCACGGCAGAGGCGTACGACACGAAAGCTGCGGGCTTAATTAATGACCTGGACTCAGCAGCACGGTTCACCTTATGAGGAAGGTATCTAAAGAGTGTATCCGGCAAGAGGGTGTAGTCAGACAAGTCAGGTTTAAACGTTTCTCTAGTTTTTTCAGCAAGTTCGTTTTACAGACCCCAAAATACAGCACTGGAAGAAGGGAAGAAGCGGTCAGCTGGGGGAAACCTCTGCAGGGCAAGTTAATCAATCCTCTTGGATTCTGCTCATTAGCAGAGGACAAGGATGCTGTCGGAGAGCTACGGGCACCTCCTTTTCCAACGGCATGCATCTTCTGGGTGACACCTGCTCACATTACAGGTGAATTCAAGTCCTCTCTCCTGAGCGCTGTGCATTGCTACTAGAGCGATGGGGGAACAAGGTGGGACCCGTCCCACCTTACACCTCAGCAATAAAATGCCAGCTAAGCACCAATCTTTATTAATTGGACACCAATGAAATCATGATGGCCAACCAAAA
The DNA here is from genome assembly GCF_000455745.1 of Alligator sinensis. Classification (NCBI taxonomy): domain Eukaryota; kingdom Metazoa; phylum Chordata; order Crocodylia; family Alligatoridae; genus Alligator; species Alligator sinensis. The sequence goes on from NW_005842046.1 coordinate 620,257, forward strand.
CAATCGAATGTAACGCTCTTCGTGTTTGCCTTCTGAGCTTTTCAACTATTTTGTTTTGCGAGTTTTGTCTCTGCGACCACAAAGGCTAGAAGCAGACTTTTTGAGAACAAAGACGATCGAGCGTCTCTCCTCATCAATCCCAGGGTGCCAGGAGGAGGGGCTTTAAGAAAAACACTGGTTAGCACGAGGCCTGCTATCCGAACAAGGGACTCGGAGGATCGTGTTGATGGCTGAGCCAGACAGGGCACAGCTTGCCTTTCAGAGCCCAAGTGTTCACGGCACTGCCTTTTGTCTTACACATCTGAGATCTGTCTTTGAGAGAGAGCGATAATAAATAGGGATTCAGCGTTACCGTGTCACTTTGCAGACCCTGGACCAGTTCCTGTTCCCATCAGTAACAGACACCGCAGAAAAGTGGGGGAGGAAACTGGGGAGAGGACCGAGTCTTTGGCATGTCAGGTCTTTTCTCTCTTCTTCCAAGAGTGGAAGACATTGAGGTAGCAGGGGACCCTTTTTTTTTTCGTAGATTAGCTCAGTTCCTGGCTGTGCACCTGGAAGAAATAATTTGATGAGCGCTGGCCTCTTCATGCTGCCTGATCAAGCTGCTGTTCCCAGGGGGCCGTGGCATGGGGAGCATTTTCCTTTGGCCTGCCATCGTCCAAGGCACGTCAGAGGTGCTGAGACACCTGCCAAGGGATCACAGCAACCCTGCACGAACTAGTAGCGCTGCTTTGTTTCAACCCAGTCTGTGCTTAGGCCAGGAAACTGCAGTTTAACTTTTTTTTTTTAGAGCAATCACACATAGGTTGAGTTAGGTCTTGCCCTTAAAGCACGAGCGTATAAGCATTTCCAGTTGAATAGGGTGTAATTCCTAAAGAGCCAAATTATTTTGTGTAACATCATCCTTGGTTGCAAGAGGGGAAAGCTTACGTCAGCCCCCCATGTGGCCCTCTCCCCCGCTTCATGCCCTTGGAGCAGTGAGGATGGTGGCTCCCAGGTGCGGACAGCATGGGGCTTCCCTGGTTGTGGATCTCCGGGAAATGCAGATCCAAAATCCAACGGCTGAAATGCATCCATGCGGCTTTCCAAACAACTTTTTTAACCTCCATTCATGGCAACCCACTTGCCTGCTTTGCTGCCATTAGGTTTGGCTCATCTACCTCCTTCCTTCCTTGTAGACTATTAGTATCCTACGTGCGGGTGTTAAAAAAGCGGCCCTATGGTTTTAGCCATCCTGACCCCATCTCTGGCTTTGCCATTGACTTGAGTCAGTCATTTCGCTCTATCTCAGGCTTTGTATCACAGAAAAAACACCTTTCTGCTATATCCCTACTTGGATGGATGTGTTTCAGCTCACTTGTGCCCATAAGATCCGTGGAAATCCTTGAAAGGAAGGTGCAGTTGAAGCACAAAGTGTAACGAGGTCATAGCCTGCATTAAAGGGACTGTTGCCACACTAGGCTGCTGCATTATATTCCTTTTCCAAATGAACGTGCCTTGCACAGCCGCTGTTTGCTAACTCCCCTTCTGGCTCAGCCATGCTCTGTTTCCCCACGTGCATTACCAGCCTTTGAGGTCAGAGAGCAAATCTGAGCTCTGATGGCGAATGCTGGGGTCACCCCCTTTGCATAAGCCTGCTGCTATATGGCCGTGAGCCCCTCCTGCTTCAGGAGCAGTCCCTAGTATGCTCACAACCTCTCACCTTTAGACTCCTAGCATGGCAGACCTTCTGGGGCAGCTCCTGATGCGTCAAGCTAACTCCTTTTGGGCTTGTCTGTGCTCCTGTGACTTGGCATGACCAAGGTCCCCTCTTGGGACCACCATCCCCGCGTGGGACCACTGGAGGGGAGAGCAGGCACCGATGGGCAAGCCTGGAGCAGCCTCACTAATGTGTTTCTGGAGCAAGAGCAGATGCAGGTAGGCAGAGCGTAGTCATGCCCTTCGGTGCTGGGACCTGCCCTTGCAGAGGGATGGATGAGCCCCGTGAGAGCAGTGTTCAATGATGCATTAATGGGTTTAAGGCTTCCTACCTCCAATCCTAACGAACGCACTATGGGATAACACTGGGGATGCTCTTGAGGCCCCTCCTACATACATGGCAGTGTGGATTATTATTTTTTTTTTTTTTTGGTTTTGGTTTAAAACCCAGCAAAGCACAGACCTCAAAGATGCAGAAGACCTCAGAGGTGACCTGTCCCATCTGCCTTCAGTGACATAGGGCTGTTTCCAGTTATAGACATTCCCAACAGTGGGGTTTTCCTTTGATTTCCTATCTCAGCGAGGTGGCTGGGAGGAGTAGGAGAAAGTCAAGAGGTGTATAAGGCGAGGAACAGATCTCATGATGTACATTTGAGCCACCCTGTCCTCATTTCTCTTGGGCCTCATAGAACACTTGTAGGGATGGTTTGGAAACTGAATGCTTGGTATGAGGAAGGGAACGACTTGAATTTCTCCACATCCTAAAGGGAATTCCCTGGCGTTCAACATGTCCATTTAGCTAAAGCTGCATGATGCAGTAAAGCCAGCAGGATGGCATTTGATCCATCTGAGAGTGAGGAAATCAAAAAGAGGGTGCGTGTACAGGGATGGTCCCCAGGGCGAGTCAGAGGAGGGGGCTGATGGCTTTGAGATGAAGCTGCTACCTGTGCCTGCATTTTGGGAGGCTTTCTTGTCCTTTCCAGTCAAAAAAAGATACCCAAAGCTAGTTAATATGATGATTGTGAAGATAGATCTCGTGGTCCACCAGCCTCCTCCTCACATGGGCCCAGGCCCCACTTCCAGTTCAGGGACTTGCCCCATAGCCCACCACCTTCCAGCTCCCTTTCCCCCAGTCTGCTGCACAGCTCTCCAGCCCAATCCCACCTCCCGTCCCACTTGAACATCCGTGCGCAGCCCGATACAGCGCGCCCACCTCCCGGTCCTCCTCCGGGCGAGCTGCTGAGCAGGAGGAAGCGCAGAGGTGTTTTTCAGCAGACAGACTCTTCTGGGAGATGAGGCAAACTCTGCAAAACAGAGCGCAATTCACCAAATCCTCTTGTTCAGCAATCCCTCGCAGTCAAGGACAATGGTCTTCCATAAGCTGGTGTAATGGAAAATGCCTGCGCGTGACTTCTTTTATTGTGGAGAAGCTGCTGCGCATCGGTGTCCGCGCGGTTCTTGGCAAAACAGGACCTTGATCCAATGGCAAGGAGATCAAGACAACCGGGGATCTCGTTCTGCAGCAGCCTTCATCTGCTTTTGCAGCCGTTGAGGTCTAACATCTTCCCCTGATCTGCCGTTGAGGACTTGTCGACCCCTGGCTGGGGGCTGGATAGGCTTATAGCGGTGACCTGCACTTGCCGTGTCGCAGCACTGTCAAAGGACAGATGTGGCTTTTCAGGATGGAAACCACTGCCATTTGCTCTCCTCACCCCATCCTGGCGGTGCTGCCGCTGCTTGGTCCGTGGCTGCTTGTTTGTCAGCATTACCCCACCACTTATTTCCTAGCTAACCTTCCCTGAAGGTCATCCCACTATCCGCCCCCTGCGGAGCCGCTGATTCACAAAAATACAACGAAAGGAATCAACATACAAGCCATCCTCCTTGTATGCTTTTCCAGGCAAACTAGCTCAAGACCGATTTAAGGGAAGGACGGAGAGTGCAAGGGTGTTCCTGCTGTACAAAGTCCTGTGCGTGAACGCAGGGGCAAGCAGGCTTTAAGTTCCCAGAAAGGATGGAAAGGAAAAGGCTGAGAGCACGGGAGGAGGCTGCGGAGCAGGCGTGCATCATGACAGGGACTTGGACGAGCGAACGAAGACAAACAGGTTGAATTTCGGATCAAGCTCCAAACCGAAAAGAGGAATCGACTCCTGCCGAGCGCCCGTCATTAGGCAGACAACAACGAGAGATGCGGAGGCAGAAAATTGACAGAAACAAGAGCTACGTGGAGAGCTCTTTAGAATAACTTTGGAAAAGAAACAGAAGTGACAAATGATAAGTGGCTTGTCAAAGAAACAGAGAGCTCCATTATGGCTGGGCCGGAATAGGCATGAGATATGTAAAAGCTAAGATGGTAAGACAGGTGGTAGGAGAAAGGTACACTTTAAAATGTGGACCGTGGGGGTCAGGCCCCAGAGCAATAGCTATAAAAGCAGATGGAGTGAGCTGGCCAGAGAGAAGGATGAAGTGTGGTGTGACAAGGCTGGCACTATTGTGTGCTGGGCATGGAGCAAAGGGCAGGGGACAAAGGGCCGGTGTCACCGCTGGCTTGTCGAGTGTGAGAATGAAAAACCAGGATAGGATTTTTTTCAGTCCTTACTGTTCACGAAGTGTACGCTTGAAGCTCAGAGATGGGGGTGGGGGGTTACAGATAAGAAAGGAGGGTGCTTCATCATGGATGTTTTCTTCTCCTATTTGATTCCAGGGTTTGAATGAACATAAAGAAAACCCAGACACCTGAGATCGGTTACGGTGGGAATTGAAGAGAATCTGGGCGTGAAAAGTGTAAGCAGAGTGCAGCGGTCTGCTGCGCGTACAGCAGGATCTCACGGGGGCGGGAGGGGGTGTCACACTAGCATTACACACCCTGGAAACTGGGTAAGACACGTAAAGCACAGCAATAAGAGGGGCTCACCATCTGCACCATGGTCTAGCAGGTAACGCATTTACCAAGGGAATGAGGCTCTGGGCAATCCTCAACCTGAGACGTCACAGCCCCATCTCCCACGTCGCAGGGATAGACCCTGACGGCCAGCCCATGCAAGGGGCTGGTGGGGGGCATGCTCCACAGCTCCTATTGAAGCTGCACCCCCGAGAAGCCAAGCATGCAAGCTGAATGGGGCCAGAAGGAGAACAAGAAAGTGAGAGCGTGACTCTGTAGCCCAGTCCCCTGGGATGTGGCGGTCCTGGGGTCCTTTCCCTGGTGCCAGAGTTATTTCTGTTTTCAGTGAATGGGTGCATAATGCAAAATCGGGCTCTTGCTTGCTTGTTCCCCTCTATCTGGCACTCTTGGCTCTGTGCTGGCCCTCTGTTTCATGACAGCCTCTGAAGTTTTGAAATTTGCTTTCAAAACCAAAAGAAAAAAAAATGACACAAAAACCCTTCCAAGCATGTTTACAAATGGCCCCATGTAGGAAGGTCCTGTTTTTGAAAACAGGGATGGGCAGAGATGAGGTGGTTATTAATATGCCTTGCTAATAGGTGCCGGGAAGAAGCTAATTGCCCAGCCCCTATGCTGGGATGGAGGCATAGATGATGCACAAATCAGTGTAACTTTCCTTGGTGCTTTCAGGGGTGAAGTTGCCCTGATTTAGGGGGCTCTGTCATCTACCTGCTACCCTTTTCTTTTCCCAGTCTAACACTGATTATACCAGTACAAATGTGCCTTCTGTTGCACTTGTCGCTCGCTCTATTTGGAAGTGACAGGGGAATCGGCTGCTGATCTCAAAAAGAGCCCCCGTGGTGAAAACCTTATAAAAAAATCAGCACGGCTCAGTGAAATGGTTTGGCTTCAGCAAGCAGCATATTTCAATGGCAAATAAAGCATTTTGTCCAAAATGTTCGGACTAGTTCTGCCTCCTCTGTCTGCCCTGTCCGACTGCACTGCAAGCAGGCGAGGGGAGTAATAGCTTCTCACTCGGCGTCTGTGTGTGTGCGTATATAATACACACACCATCTAGTGCCACGGGGCCACTGAGACCTCTGTGCTGAACTAAACACTAGAAAGGAGGGTGAATAGGGATTATTTTAAGATTTTGTTTTTTGGTAGCAGAGAGAGTCATAGCACTGTACTAGTTCCCAAGGGGAAGAGAGAGAAAAACTCACCTTGAACGTACAGCTTCATTACCTTTCTCATGCAAAACATACTTGGGAATGAGATATTTAAGAGCCTCGGTGCTCTCTTCCTTTTGTGTGGACGGCAGGTTTCTGATTGCTTGGCCTTTGCTCTCAAGGCCGGGAGGCTGGGCGGTGCCACGGCCCCATCCAAAAAGTCTAGTCATCAGCCTTGAGCCATGCAGGAGATATTCCCTGGCTGCTAATGAGCTGGGCACTGATGTGAAGAAGGAAAAAATCTCAGCCCTGCTCTCTGCCTGTAATGAGCCACTGCGACCGGTAGGTGCCACTGCACCCTTGCTCTGCCCTCAGTCCTGCCTGGCTCCCTTTGCTCAGCGCACCCTGATCACATCCAGCATCAGTGCAAAACCAGCGCGAGCCCCGTTACCTTCCCGTGCTCCAAGTCCATGGGGCGCTCGGTGCAGCCTGGACCGCTGCTCCTCGTGCCAAGGGGCCTGGCCCACGTGTGGTCAAGGCAGCCTCCTCTCACCTGGGCTGGCCCCTCTCCAAGCAACCTGATGGAAGAAACTTTTTCGCATGAATTGCAGTGCAGCGTGGCCATTAAACTTGGTTGGGAGATGCCCTGGAGAGGATGATGTTCATTTGGAAGACAGACCTCTGCCAGGAAGGGCGATGCCGGGGAGCTGGGCCTAGACTGTTCCTGGCCGGCAGTGTTTGGGTGATAACCCAGGTGTGCATGCTTGCTCTCCCTCTCAGATGGTGCAAAACTGTCCCTAGGAGACGCCAGGCCACGTGCTGCCCCTTATGCCCGACCCTCCTAGGGCCGTGAATTCATTTACTGACCTTTGGCAAAACGCGAACGGCCTAGCTCTGCCCGTGGGCCGGTGCAGCTCTAGCCCATACGCAGCTGAACACCCCTTTTGCACGTCTTACCCGCTGCAGTGGCCACACGCGCCTCCTTGCTTTGCACGGCCCTGGCACCTGGGCTGGGAGCTGCTGTTTGTTCACATCTGGTCCCTTTCTGCCTGCAATGACAACGCGGCTGTGCTGTGGGTGTGTGGCACCCCCTCCCCGCTGCACTTCACAGCTTGGGCTGTCCCATCTTCTCCGAAATGGCCCTGGCTGGAGCTGGCTACCTGCCCGGATCCTGGTGCCTGCAGGGCCAGGGCTGGTGCTGACCCTCCCTGGAGCGGGAGGGCAGAGACGAAGCAGGCTGGCGCTGGGGGAGAGCCGTGGCACTGCTGGCTGGCACCCAGGGGGGCAGGAGCCAGACGGGGCTGGCAGGGGCAAGCAGAGAGGGGACCATGAGCCAGTGCCTGGGATGTCTGTGGCTGAGCAGGGAGGCGGTGATGGGTGTGAAGGGGCTGAGTGGAGGAGGGTGTGTGGGGGTGTGTGAGAGAGAGAGAGCATGTGTGTGTGAGAGAAGTGTGCGTAAGGGCTGAAAAGGTGTGCAGTGATGAACAGGGAGGGAGCCTGGAGACCCAGGAGAGGTGTGCGCGCATGCAGGAGTATGTGTGTAAATGTAGTCAGGCAAGAGATAGGTGGATATAGGAGCAGGCGTGTGTGTGTGTGCATATGCCTGAGCAAGAGTAAGCACAGAGAGAGAGAGAGAGTGTGTGTGTGTGTGTGAGAGAGAGAGAGCACAGAGAGAGAGAGAGAGTGTGTGTGTGTGTGTGAGAGAGAGAGAGCACAGAGAGAGAGAGAGAGTGTGTGTGTGTGTGTGAGAGAGAGAGAGCACAGAGAGAGAGAGAGAGTGTGTGTGTGTGTGTGAGAGAGAGAGAGCACAGAGAGAGAGAGAGAGTGTGTGTGTGTGTGTGAGAGAGAGAGAGAGAGAGAGCAGGGGGGGGAAGTGCGTGCTTGTGCGTGTGTTCAAGACTGAGCAGGGAAAGGAAGTGCGTGCGTGTGCGTGTGTTCAAGACTGAGCAGGGAAAGGAAAGGTGCGTGTGTGTGCATACAAGTGAGCAGAGAAGCGGTGCACGCGCGTGTGTGTACGTACATGTGTGTGAGTGTGTGTGCGCACACGCGGGCGGGCTGCCGGCGGTGCGCGGGGTGCGTGTGCGCGCGCGCGTGTCCGAGCGGGTAGAAAACAGGCTGTGTGTGTGTGTGTGTGTGTGTGTTGAGACAGCGCGAGCAGGGGCTGGGCGTGTGTGTATCTGTGTGTGTGTGCACGCGTGCACCCGCG